>NC_069141.1:91988665-92318895 GCF_943734755.1 Anopheles moucheti
CGGTATGGCGATCGCACATACTATGCTGTTTTGCGTTGCGCCTCTCACTTCTGCGGGGCGGTTATTTCTTAGGGAGCACTTGCAGCAAGAAACATGGAATCCGGGATGTGTTTTCTCCGGTTTCGCATTGAAATGGCCTTCGAGCTTGGTGGTTGTGCGGAGGTACTTTCCGATGACTAACTTATTGCACGTTGATTACGATGAAACAGATGTTGGAAGGGAGAGCTTAAAGCTTGCGTCAGAAATAGAGTCACCGTGCGTGTCCGGGTCGGCGACGATATTTCGACACAAGCGCATTGTTTGGAGCATTGTGAGTAACACAATCCCCCCTTTTCTGTGATGTATGAAGAACGATAGAGCGAAAGAAAGAGAAAGAGAGAGAGAGAAAGAGAGAGAGAGAGAGAGAGAGAGAGAGAGAGAGAGAGAGAGAGAGAGAGAGTGGGCGATAGAGTTTGTCGACGTGTGGACGGGTAGGCATGAGCATGTTACGAAATGCAAATTCGGTGCGCATACGAGTAGCGCATGTCTTCTTTGGCTGTCTTCAACAACTAGCGACCGTGTGACTGTCATGCGTAAAATTGTGTTTTTATCAAACGTACCGAGCCGTATGCCCCCAGAACGACGCCAGTCGTGGGTGTATTGTGAACCGGATCTACCAGCGACAATTGTATGCAATCGGTGCAAAAGGCACTGATGAATGCTATCGAGGCTAACCGAATGCATCTGTGCTAACCGGCATATGCCATCGTTCCGTGCAAGGAAACTGTAATAACCCAACTGTAGCACTGTTGCACTTATTCCATCGGGGCAACTTGACAGTTTTGTCATGTTTTATTACTGTGGCAAAACATTTTTTCGTCTTCGCTAAAAGTTGGAGTGAAAGTTTTTTTTCCTACCCGCTAAATATGCATTTCGTATTTCGATTTCACTATCAGAAGCTTATTTATCGATGATCCCAGCACGAAAGCAATCGTGGAAATGTTCTGCTTGCGAAACAGGTTGAAGAAGCGAAATTTTACACCTTTTTATTCGCAACGATCGTGTGGCAGCGTGATAAAATCGAAAGGCTGGCAGAGCGATAAAATATATAAAATATGTTACGCTTATCGTTCGGATTGGAATCGTTTAATACGAAGCATCGTGCGGAAGGTAGAATGCGAAAGTCGTTAAAATCTGGCTATTGACCTTAAAACCCAGGTGGTGTTATATTTTGTTTTTTTTTTGTTCCGAAATCGAACATATTTATTGCATTTTCTTTAGGCGTGATTTTAATCTGCCGAACGGTTCGCATAAGATGAAACGAGCTAGAGAGAACGTTAATGGGTAATAGTTTAGATTAGTTTACGATCTCTGTAAAGCGAAAAAGAATGCAAATTAATATGAGTAATATGAGTGTGTGTTTTTAGTTTTCGTCGGATTGTTTTTGATAACTTCAAGTTATTTGATAAATGTATGCTGCGAACTCTTTAATTGGATCTGTCCTTGTTTGATGTAATTAGATTAAGTATTAGGTCAATAAGTAAACAAGATTTCAAATATCAGCGTATCAGCTTAGGAGTTTCAAGAGCAGTTAACAATACAAGATATGGTCGACGGACCCGTAATGACTGGTCAAATGGCTGCTGGTTGTAAGTCAAGTAGAGCGAAAGTAGTGTCCAGAAGACAGCAGGAAAAATGCTTATAAAAATACAGCTTTTCAACCACGGAAAATTTCGCCCCAATAACCATACTTTTTGTATATTACACCTATGAGGAAAAGCAATACGATGGAAAGAGAAAAGGATAGAAACACACACATACACACTCCTATCACTGGCCGCACTGCCACTGGCCGCCCCATCGTACGGTACGGTATTTCACTTTTTTATGTTTCACGTGTGTCGTTTTTTCCACCAAAGCTTCGTGCCAGCAATGAAACCTGCACCAGCAAGTACCACCGGTCGACGAGGCCAAGGTTTCGCCTGTTTCGATTGGTCGGCCGCAACAGTGACAGGGTGAGTGTGTACCGCTATCAGTGCTACTTTAACGGACAAGCTTTATGCCATCGTACTCCGCAAACGAGAGCTCGTCCACGGGATGTGTTAAGCAGCTGGCAAATGCGCACGTTGAGGTTTCCGTTTTTCGCCGAGTGGTTTGACCTGTGCCAAGGTTTTCCCTGCCTTAAGACCGAGTCCCGGATGATGGAGGCCAATAAGCTTCCTGATGTGCATAAACTGGATTTTTCAATGTCAAGTGTCCAGATCTCACATTTACCTAACTGATGGTTGCGTACCACTGTTTGCAGCATGAACTGGGATTGCTCCGTTCCACAGGCGTTCTTTGCGTGTGAAGATTAGGGCACAACGATGGCTCTTGTGATAAAACGGTTATGATAAACAATGAAATCTTAACGGGATTAAATCCTAGATCCTCTATGGAAAAGAACGAATGCTCAGTAAGCTACCGTTAATCCGTTTGAAAAGCAAAAACTCAAACTTGTCTGATTGTACGATAAATGGCGAATACCCGAGCACTCATTCTCGGTCATCTATCTTGTTAGGGGTTTTTGGAAGTTAACCTAAACCGCCCGTACGATTCTGGAGGTTGATAATGCTCGTGGACCGTTAAACCGTTACGACTAACATGAAGAATTTGGTGTCTGATATAAACTGTTATACAGTGATCGTAGAATGTAATTTGTTGAGGATTCCCTATTCTCCAGTGTAATACACATTCTAACAATAAAAACCATTTGTGTACGTGGTATCGCTATTGAGGTTTGTCTAACGTAGCGCGGATGATTAATAGGACAAACGTCAGATATTTAAGCCGATCGCCGAAGATCGATCGCCGCAATCGAGCGACTGGAATTCGATGACTGTGTCCGTAAAAGGAAGCCCCCTTGTGCTATCCCTCCGTATAAGGAGCCAAAGAAAGCGGACTCAGCTGCAGTAGCAAAATCACATCGCTTGAGATGTGAACGCTGTTAATTTAAAGCTATTGCAAACATTCGTACGCAGCTCATTCCAGCTCAGATACATGTTTCGTTTTTTTCTTTCTTATTATTGTTGCTGTATGCTCCCCAAAGATCGTAGCGCTGATCCACATGCTTGTGGAGCTTTGTGCTTGTGCTTGTGCGCCTCCGCAATACACTTTCGCGACTACGCAACGCAACCGAAGAGACGTTGAACGTGCGACGACATTGACGAGTCGAGCGCAATGATGCAAAGGTGAAGTAAACGGGGTGTGTAGACGGAAGGGGAACGAGAAACTCGGAGGTGAGGCAGTAGAAAGTTTCCTCCTCCCGCTTCGGCGCCACGTTGCTCTTCGAGGGACCAGAGTGATCGCGCATCTCTCGCAGAAAGATTCAACTGGTGTGGAGCGCTATAATAGCTTCACAATGCGGGGCAGACAACACATAATCTTTCACCATTAAACGCAACGAACCCGACGACGAGTGCACGTGTGGCTATGTGAGTACGGTCCACAGCCACATATGTGCCTTCGTCGAGGTTCTTTTTTTCTTCTATGCTCCCTGAACTGAAAAACTCCAAATGCTCTTTAATTTTAGTCAGCACCAAGGGAGTTGATGTGTTTAAGACAATGGTGTAAAGGGCAGAAATTAATGCAAACAAAAATAGAAGAAACGATTTAATTCGTCTCACGATACGAAATGAAAAGCAAAGAAGAGTGATTCATCTTAGTGATGCATGAAAAGAAATAACTGTAATACAGTAAATCGAAAAACTTGGTGAAACTATAAGGTAAAAATGAAGGGTTGCTAAAGAAAAACTTGAATGGGTAAGCTTGTTGGACGGAATATGTAGTACACAACGAAGCGAGAAATGTTAAAATGAAAAGAGCAAACAAATAAGCAAACACGGGCAAGCCAAAAACAGCGCACGCGTTCAAGAAAATATAATAAAAGTGAACGGAGCGGATGTGTTTGCGAATAATGAGGGAATCGGGAAACAAAAGCTGTTTGAAGACGACGTGTGGAAGAACATTCGATTAGGCTAACTCGAGTATAAGTTGGCGTAATTTAATTAAATAGTAAAAACCGGGTCCTTCACCATGGCATAATTTATTTTTCCAAAGCTTGTCATGCGAATGACACTGAACTATCCATAACGATACAGGAACATTACGCACGTTTTCTCTTCAGTCGGTTTATTGTTTCAAAACAGTAATAAAAACTGCATTGGTCCATTTGTTTGCCTGTATGTGTCAATGTCAGTAGGTACAATGTCGGCTCTCACTGGCATCGAGTTCGTCTTCTGTGGTAAGGTCAAAGCTAATAATTTTCTTTTCTAGCGCTTTTATATTCGTATTGTGTATAATCGTACGAGCCATCCACACCTTTTACCCATAAACGACTGCAGTCGTAAATAAATCTTTGAGGATAGGACGAGGGTGAGAAAAATGGTTCTTTAATCCCCTGCAATGATAGAGAGTGACAGGGTGCGTGATAAAAACAGACGCACTCCCCAAACTCGTTTTCACATTCCAAAGCCCGTTGGGCTGCGGGTAATCCTTAACTGCGCGATGCGACTCACAACAAAAAAGACCATCCTCCCGAACCCATACAGTAACACACGGACCCACAAACACGAGGGCAAGTCTTACGATTACCCCCCGTGATAGGGAAGTGGATGCGTCCCCAACGTACATCGGCATGTGAGACAGTACATGGGGGATTGGGGGCCCTTTTCTCCCGTCTTTTCTGTTGCTCTTATCGGGCGAATTGGCTGGAGGCGGTTCGTTTACTGACCTATAAAACGAAAGCATTTCTCTTGAGCAGCAGCCGACGACAACCCAAACGTACCTGTTCTTTTCAATAATAAATGATCTTCCCGCAGCTCCGATCGCAACCGCGCTGGGGGATATTGTTAATGATGGGAAGCAACGCTGACGCGAGATGCTGTCCAATCTCACGCTGCACGACACTGCACGAGTGTGAGTGAATAGGACGACGCGAGATCAGGGATCGATCGATCGTCTGGAATTCCAGTCCCAGGCGGCGTACGTACGTACGAACAGACCGGAGAAAGAGAACCTTCGCTTGTTTGCGTTTGAATAAAGGTGCTTGTGCGCTAGTGTGTGCGCGTCCGGACGCGGGTTTCACTTTTACTTCCAGATTCTTTTCACTGCCCTCGGTTTCACGCAAAGCACTTCTTTCCCGTTCACCAAACTCTGAGCCACTGCTTCGTTTCGTTAGCGAACAACGAAAGACTTTGTGCGCAGCAGGCGACGAACCTCAAGTTTGTTTTTTTTTAT
Organism: Anopheles moucheti; assembly: GCF_943734755.1. Taxonomy (NCBI): domain Eukaryota; kingdom Metazoa; phylum Arthropoda; class Insecta; order Diptera; family Culicidae; genus Anopheles; species Anopheles moucheti. The sequence continues at coordinate 91,993,922 of NC_069141.1, forward strand.
ACTTCCACTTGATAGGTAATGATTCCGAATATTCTGTTGCGAATTATTTCTCCTTCAATTGCCCATTCACTTTCCAATAAGAACTGCACCACAAACTCTTTTTTCTGCTTTTACTCGCTAATTCTTTTCAACAATCATTCAGCAGCCATTCACTTTTTTATATCGCATTCACTATAACGAATGATTTTAAATGAGGACGCAAGAAAATAGAACTATAAACACAATATTTTAAAAACAATACAAAGTAATGGGATTTTAGGAATATTTCGAACAGCGTAAACCACCCGACAGGTTTCTATTTTCCCGATAACGTGCACTGGCTACCGGTGAAAACTTGGAGGTCACTTTTTCTCAACTATCCACTCGTTGGTGCCTTCACCTTCGATTTCACTGCAATTCTCTTTACACCTACTGCATCGCCACTCCCCGAGGCCTTATCGGACGGTGGTGGTTGTCGCAGTCCGTATACGCACCTTCGAGTTTCACCGACTTTTCCCAAGCTTCCTCCGCTCACTTCCACTTCCACGACACCGTCGTAGTTTTCCGATCGCATACAGAGTGCGATCGTACATTCGCAACCTGACACGTCGGCTTTTCAGTGTGTCGAGAAATTGTGGACGGCTACAGGCAACAGTACCCGTCGCCGCTCGTTCATCTCCTTACTCGCGTCAAACCAACTTTCTTCAAATTGCGTTTCTTTCACTCGCGTAAACACCGTGTCTCACTAACGCTTTCTCACTCCTGCTCGCATAAACACACAGAGGGTTGGAGATGACGATGCTATACTTTCTTTCCGTCGGATATCTTTCACCTTAGCGGAGGAAACCAGGTGAAACGGCTCCGGACTCTGGGCACGGCCGGGAATGAAGCCTTCGAAAAACCTCTCCCTACATACCCACACATACATACACACGTATACACTTTCCCACAGACACACACACACACACACACACGCACCAGCGGATAGTTTTCCTCGTTTGCACGCTTGTGTTGGTGTTGGTAGCGTACGCGTCGCCTACTCCGATCGCTGCTGGATGCAGTTTGTGGCTTCAGCGACGTCTTTTACTCACACTGGGTTGTCTTTACGCAGCGAACCGGCCGGATCGTCGACCGTTTCGTTCGAATAGCAACGTTCGAATGTGCACCGTGGGTTGGCCGGTGGAGCCGTTGGAGCTCGCGGATATGCTTTCTTCCCCCGAAGCAGCTCTCTTGCGTTCTCTTTTGAGTGTCTTTAGCTTTCAGCTTTGCTCGCATGGGGAATTTCTCTCTTGTTTTTCACGCGTGTCCTCGATAGAGCAAAGCATACTGCTTGGGCAGGAAGACAGGTTGAAGGCAGACTCCCTAAACATCCGCCGTGCCTGCGAGCTTATGTTGTAGTTTTCATTTATTTCTGTCAGAATTCTTTAATCGTTTTCCGTCTTCTTCTACGCCGCATGATTATCGCCAAACCGATGATTGATCGAAGGGAAAGTGTAGAAGATTGAACCCGGCGGTCGAAAGCGGTGGTTTTGCTACTTGAACGATCGAGATTGTTTGATTATAATTGGAAGTGTTATTGCGTGCTGTTGGTCTAACGGACCGGGGAGATCTGGGAAATCTAGATGGTTGGAAAAAAATCTCGAGAATCAGATGCGCTTGAAGAAAAAACGCATAGTTTAAAATGTATTACGCAATTGACGCACTTTGACCAACCAGGTTTTCTATAGTCTATCAATTGATTGTATGAAGGTGGCTACAAGTTTGATTTTAATTTATAAAATATATTTCGGTAGGAACAATAGGTACAAGATCTGCTGAATATCTTATCATGAAAGTGAACTTTAATTAGGACCAACTCCTGAACTTAGCTTTCTGGCGTTAATAAGATAATCAGTACTTAAAATTAGGGGGTTTTCACTCTTCAGTCTATTTTTAAAGGTTAATAGAATAGTTTGAATTAATGAAAACCGCTATATTCGTATGCAAAATGCTCTATGTCATAACCCCATTCGATATAAACACATGAGTAACAACACAGCTTCTAAAGGCATCCGGCGATGACTCAAGAGCCTAGGCAAATGGAAACAGCTCTCTGCAGAATGACTTCATCGCGATTTAGCAGTGAGGATAACGGGAACAGAGTTGATCGACGAATGGATGAGCTGAGCAAAGCGGCGCCTTTCTTACGCCCAGATTCGGCCCAAAACAACCCATCCCTAGGGTAAATGGTTCTCTGAATACCACCGATTGCAAGCTATCAGGGCGGCTGTTAGATAATTATGTTTTTATTTTGGGCTATACGGTATTGGAAAAGCTCTCCTCAAATCACTTGAAGTTGGGGATTTTTGGCTTTGTGTTGTATGACCATCCACATTTGGTTGCGAGAAAGGGCAAACTGGATGCTTTTTGCTGCCAAAACAATTCCATCCATTGGAAAATTCAAGTTTGCTACACTCATTCGCTCCGGGGTATTTTAGCAGGAGGAACATGGAAAGATGAATAAACCATTTTGTGTGGTGTTTTTTCAACATTTGCATGTTTTCTTTCACCGGCATCGATGTTGCATTGTGGTGGGAAAAACAACACTGTATAAGCACAGAAAATAATAAGAGTTCCAATGCTGCAAACTTTCCAAATTGATAATGTGTTTGCAGTAAAGCAAGTGTCCTTTACACTACGTTAATCCCTCCACATTTGCATCTTAGTGTGGATTGTTTTCTCTTCCAATGTAGCAATCAACCGATCAGCGCACTGCAAAGCGGCTAATCAAGGCCGAAGGGAAATGCATCCATTCATAACGCTGACGCGATGAATCATAAAAGACTCTCCTGCTTTACAGCGCCATTTTGCAGACCAATCGTAACGTAACATTTCGATAACGGCCAGACCCCGTTACGTTTCCTATTTTCACTGCGTTTTGTCCAATCAAGCCCAATTTCACTAGTATTAGCTATAATTAGATAACCGCAGATTGATAATCAGCCTGATCGCCAACTCGGAGGGGGTTGTTAGAGGGAAATTCATTCAATTCATTCAATTTTCATTCGATAGAAAAGGTTGAGATTCCTTGTGGAGTATGCATCCGTTGGAAGCAGGTTAAAGGGCTGAAGGGTTGGGTTAATGGGAACTTGCACGCATCAGCAGCCTCCATCGGGTTGCTGGTCGAAGTTTCATCGAAGAAAACGATCATCTTCGGCATCAGCTAACTTCAAACGAACAGAAAACGATACTATCGAGAGCGTTGGTAATGGAAATTGTTGCTGCTTGTAGAATAAGAAAAATCCAGGTCAAGATCTTACAGTGATAGGGTAAGACATGTCTTCATTTCCTTGTCGATATACAACGAAACAAACAGGAAAACACCTACTGAGGGCATTGCCTTTGCAATCTCCTAATTAACAAAAGAACGAAACAAGTACGTTCCTATTTAAAGTAGTTCGTTACATCATTCTCACAACAAGTGTGCTTCCCAGTGCCTGCACGGGCATTTAAATCGATCTTCAACAAACAAGCCGTTTGGAAGTACTGTGCCAAAAGTACTACAAGAAAAAGGAGGAAATGAGCATACCGATCGGTGAATGACACAATAAGAAGCTCGCGCATTGATTGTGGTATGGTTACGGCACGGAGCGTGCGCATTATGGAGGGCATTAGGCTAATGTTGATGTCGATTTAGCTTAATGCAATTGAACTACCGAATGTTGGGCCAACAGCCATTCAGCATTCACGCACTTCGGCTTAATGCTCGTTGGACGCTGTAAGGGCGCGTTGTAGGGGCGTATGCCTCATTTATTTGAACATAACATTTTTGGTGCGAATTTTCATACTCAAACTCGTGTTGGTTTGGCCGCAACACAACAATGTGGTGCAAAATCATTTGCCGTGTGCTCATCTTCATCCGTGTAGAAAATTCAACCACTTTCGCACAAAATGCAACAAATGTGAATGTGTCCCCACGACCGGAAAAACTATTGTTTGTTTGTTTCGGTTTTCCTTCCGTTGTGTGAAGAGCTGGTGAAGTTGAGGAATTTACATCCGCCAATTGTGTGCACACCGCTTCAAAGCATCCGGCAGAAGAAGTGCAACTGCAGCGGTCGTATTATCCTTGGTTTCCGTCTGTTGATGTGATGATTAGCCGTAAGAGCGGTCTTTGTGTTGTGTTGCGTACAGCAAAACAATGCATCATCATTATCGTGCTTGAGGATGGATATTTAATATGGCAATCAGGACACTTTGGAGTATAGTTTTTGTGTTTGCACATTGAACGGTTTAAAAATCAAGCGGTGTGATGATAAAACTCAATACTGTATACTAGCCAAAGACGACAACTGTACTAACACTCCCCAAAAAAAAGTACAATCAGAGCAAAAGCTCGAAATAAATGAAAGCTTCTCCATATTAAGTGTTCCTCACAACCAGGCTCTTGTTTTTAGGCTTACTCACGTGGCCGTGCACTGGAATTGAAATCGAAATGCATTGAATGCCTCAACAGAAAAACAGTATCTGAGCGCTGGCAAAAGATCGCGGTAAAAGCCAGCCTTGGATGGCGTAAAAAATTTATGCATTTTCCACCCTAATTCCTCGTTTTCCGGTGCCCTCAGAGATGGCGGGGCAACAAGCGGTGAGTCGGGGTGGAAGTCTTTAGTTTTCGACCGCTTTCGATTAGCTGCACCTTCACAGCATCTTATTTTGTTTGATTTTGTTTTGTTTTTTTTTCCTTTACTGTCGGTTAATTTTATGATTATTATTATTTTCCCTAAGACGAACGAGGAACTCGCAGTCCACAGTTTCGGTCGCTAATTTTAAATTTCCGCCATTAAATTAATCTCCGAGTGTTTTTGAACTGCTTTCGATTTCGGGTCTTCCGGGAGGTTGGTGAGACGGCAGCGGGTGGGGTTCGATGTCGGGGCGGGTTTTGGGTGGGCTCGATTTGATGAATGAAAGAGAAATGGCCCCACTAATGATGGGTCGCCGGTATATAACGTCACAGTGGAAAACTCCAAGTGGACTAATGGATGGGGGACCTTGTGCTGCTCTGTTTCCTACCGTTTCCCATTCCCTTGTGCGCTTTGGCTCATTGATTTCGCATTCGAAGGTTAGTTGCACTGTGGGGACGACCTCCACGTGGGTCCCGTTTTCATCGCCAGTGAGAGGCGTCATAATAAATCCAAACCCATGATACCTACTTTTCCTTCATCTCGACTAGCCGAGAATGGGTGGAAAAACGAAGTAAAACATTAAGCCAAGCAGACAAAAGCCTCATCCTTGAACGAGAGTGAACCACCTTCACTCCCGGCCAGCGATGGTTTTTGCAAAATAGAAAGCGAACAAGCGACGGACCTCACATAGCTCCTGGGAAATTGAAGGAAAATTATCAGCTTCCCCTGTCGTGCCAATAAACTCGCGACCAATAAATCTGCTCTCGTTAGACTGTGTGATGACTGACAGAAAACATAAATAAAGTGCGGCAATAAAAGCAAAACTTTGCACCCCTTTGCCAAACCCATCTGGTCGCTGTTTTCCACAGTCAGATTAATGGGAGTCAATTATCTTGCATCGCTTCTATCGGGCGGACAAAGTATGGCGATGCATTCCGTGACGATCGATCCGAATCGCGCATGTGACCAACAGCGCGCATGTAATCATATCGCTTTTCGGGGCGTGTTAGTGTTGTGAAAGTTTTCCCGCTTCGCCCGGTGAATTTCGGAGATTTTAGCAAGAAGGTGTCAATTGGAACATCAAAATGGGCGATATTTGTGACTGTCTCTTTCGGTGGTGATGAGACTTTGTTTTGATTTATCCAAAGTGGGTCAGCGAGTGTGTGCATGCTTTTGAATCTTTTCGCTCATGCCTGCGGTGGAATGTAATTCGAAATCAAAATATGACCTCTTTTCGGCTGAAAAAAAATCTTCCTTTATCCATCACGTTCATGATTGATTGCTATACATTTCAACAAAATCCAAATTCAAACGAGATCAGTTTTGAATAATTTTCAACCACTCGGCTTGCCCGTCCAGTTCAGTAAAGGGTTACAATCGAACGATCGCGTTTGTTCCGCCGTCAAGCAAGTGTAACATTTGCTACAAACAAGATCAGTTCCACCCCGGGCAGATCCAGTTTGGCTTTGAGCGATGAAGCAGCAAAACTGCTTCACTGTGTCAAATGCCTCCAATCAACCGGACACGGATGTTAGCGACCCCGGCTGACGGATCTCCGAACCTCTAACGATACACGGAATTGTCCACCGAACATGGTGATGGTTGTTTGGACGGTTTGCTTTTCTCTGTTGAGTTTTTGCACGAGTTCTCTGCCATACTTGCGATCATGTACGGTGGAGAATTGTTTGCTATGTTTTTAAACCCTTAAGTGCGGTGGTGTGCTCAGTGCACCTTTAGTTTTTTTTAGTGGAGAGTTATTCCAATCATTGTTTGATTGAAATGATTCATGAAACTCCGAGGATTGTTATTTCTGAAGTAATATATAAATCTTTGAAGATTCATTATACTTCAAAGATTCGAGACTTGGTGCGTTTTTCAATCTAATACCTTCTTTTATAAAGATACAATAATCCAATTTTGGCTCAGTATGAGTGAAAGGGTAATAAGGAGCCACTACAATGACGATAGACTCATCACTCATACGTAAATACGTTCTAGGATAAAGCAAATTTGATTGAACGACAAAATCATTGAACTGAACCTAACTTTATAATTACTATTTTAACATTTACTGCACTGGGAAATTTACCAGCATGCATTGAAGGGATAAGACTTTAGTTTCACTCCGAACCGATTGATCAACACAGCAAAACCGATCATATGCTGGAACGTAGCACTTGCGTGCCTCACCGTGCACCGGCAGCTTACAGCAAAAGCAATAACAGGTACGTCAGTCCATTTTATGTAGGTCATGCGGGTTTTCCCTGTTCGATCCACCCGTTGTGTCCAAGGTCTGGCCATCATCGTCGTAGACGTCAGCCAGCGTCACTGCCATCTTCGGTGATGCGTCAGGCGTACTAACCAGATCTCTTTCCATGCGTGCACAACCGATCGGATGCGTGTATCGCACGACCAAAAATTTCCTCCAGTCTTGGTCACACCCGGATAACGGATGGGAATGGCATGGCGAGAATGAGAGAGCGGAATCATAGCGAGTACGAGGACGAGCAAGATTCAAACTTAACAATTCGACTACCGTTCGCGACGTTAAGCTAATGGACAAATACCGTTGGAACGAGCGTTTAATGTATGCCAATTGTCGGCGATCTGTGCTGATGGTGCAAGTGCCACCGACCGAAAACCGCGTCGCAATCGATCATTTCGCATTAATCTTTCGGACCATTATACTCCGGGTGTGTTGGTGCGTGAGGCGGTGCTAAGTAACGGACAGTAGGCCAACAACTTCTATTCTGACTTTGTTTTTGCACAAAGGAATGTGGCTAAGAACGTTCCATTTGCTAACGAGGCAAGCACATCGGATGACCGTTAAAGATTGTTTTACCGTTTGGGGATTTGTCTGTTTTGTCTAGCAGTAGCAGTCGTGATTAATTTACGAACGGTGACGAACTGGACACGCATGGGCTTAGAATGAAAATGGGAAGGAAAGAAATGAAAATGTTAAATTAACAAGCTAGCATAAGAAGCAGTTAAAAAAATGGTCGATCAGTAGGCATTGAGCGTAAGTGTACCGGGAGGTGTGAAGAAACAATTCAACTGGAACAGTGAACCGCTGGTAATGGCCTACTCTGATGAAGCTGTGCCGAATCCAAATACCCATCACACGAAATGACGCGATGAACTTTGACTCAACCATGTGCGAATGATATAACAGCGGTGAATCGACGCAATTTTGGGGCGCATTTTGTACGCGTTAATCAGCGCTAAGCTGTGGTGTGTTAGATAAACTGTTGGAAAAGTTTGTTTCTTTGTATTGAGCCTCTCCTTCTCTTTCTCTGCTATCAAAAGTAGGGAAACCGTTCGCTTCGTACGGCTGTGTCGTAACTAATAATCCAAAACATGTATTGATACTTATCCGCATGGTCGAGTGTGCCTTTGTATGTTGTTGAAAATTCAATACAATCTGCTGGAAATCTGTAGCCAGCTGAAATCTGCTACTGGGAGTGTCTCATTACATACATGCAGGGGGGATTACCACCGACGGCTATGTACCCTTCGCTTATCAGCTTGACTTACCTCGGCCGGTTTTGACAACCCACCGAAACGCGTACAGCACAGAGGAAACTGAAAACCTACCAAATCAATCGTCACTGTCCGCGTGCGATGGCTGTAGAGCCTGCTGACTTGGGTGGTAGCTGTGTAAAGGTGTTGCTGCTGAGCCAACACTGACCCGCCTGTCATTATTCTTTATTATTGCTATCATCATTATCGCGTTACGTTACACGGCCGCGTACATCCTAGCAGAATGGGCGCTCTTTTGGATGTTGGCTTCCGAGGAATAATTATATGGGAAACATGCCGTGTAGCTCGTGTAGCATAAACAAAAATTAAAATGTAGGTTACCGGTGGCGGAAAAACCACGAGCAATGCGGACAGTTGTGGAGAGTTTGAAGATAATGCTTGTGTTTGTGTGTACGGTGCATTATTGATGAGTTTGGTTTTGACTTTTACCATCGACCCGTCTAGGAACAGCAACCATCCCCCCAAAAAAGTCAGTCAGTCAGTCAGTCATTCAGACTTTCCACCGTTGAAACCATCCAATGGTGGTTTTCGGTGATGGTGAGCTAACTTTAATTTGTTTTGGTCGATTTGCTTTGGTGAACAGCTTTTTTGTTGACTAACTTCTCCTTAAAGCACTTTTACTCAATTATTTCTAGCCAGTAGCGGACCACGCTGGGTCATGTTTCTAAATGGCCCGTAATTTATATCGATAAGCAAGGTGGATGATCATTATGGAGCAGGCAATGATTAAAGGAAGTTGACCAAATGAACATGTTACTTGTTCGCCGAGCGTTGTCTTTTGGTTGAGGTTTTGGGACGAATTTGACGAAATGTAATCAAAACAATCCTCGATATTGTTAAAGTTTAGTCCTTAACTTTTATTAAACATTCTTTTAAATATACAAGTATATATTTATGTGTGTATGTATGTATATCGATTTCAGTGTGAAAGTTTACATCAGTTTGCAGTATTTCAGCTCGGAAAATTTTACGAAGCGTTTCGTCTGTTGCTCCTTTATGATACAGTTGCTTGTCATTGTTTTAACTTGTTTTCTTATTCCTTTTATCATGTGGCTCAAGTAATTTCCCATTGTTTGCCCCTCCCCATATTGTACTGCACTAAAGCGATACAAACGTAACTTGAAGAAGATCTGTTTGTTAATAGTTTTCGTTAAACGATTCGCCCGCAGTTAGAATAATGAGAGGGATGTGGTAACACTTTGTGTACACGTGAAAATAGATATTGTATAAAACATCCTGCTTACAAGAGAGTTGAATAAGAGCTTCTTCATATCATCCCGCTAAACGTAGTGCAGCGAAGGAACTCGCTTTATTTAACAAAAAGGGATAGATTCGTTCTGTTTGGAGCACTTTTCAAATGTTTTGTTTTCCTTTATTTTCCTACAACATTAGTAGCCCGTTAGCTAGGAATATATCAGCACTTTGTCACAATTAGTATGGAAGTACGCTAGGAGCTGTAATACACGGGTTTCATATTTTTGTTTACTATACATAACAACTAACCACAGAAACACAATCACACACAGACACTGCTACACATACGCTCGAAGAGTCGTGCGACTTTCATGGGAGATATTTTTTAATCAAGATTGATCGGAGGCGTACCACATATTTTTTTTCTGCTTCAAAAGAGACGCAGCATTCGAAAGAATCTCCATCGAGCAATAATTGACAGATTTTTGCAGTATTTTATACAAACAATCTACCGAAAAACGATTCTTTCAGAAATTGTACCATTCTTCACTGTTAGGTCTGTGGAAACTGACGTTGCATTCGATTAGTTTCGATAAGTTTTACAATTTTAATTTCTCATCATGCCTTTTCTTCATCTATTTCTTTCTTACAGGCTGCGTGAGTAACACACCATTCAGTGCCGCCCAGAACTTCACGTAAGTAATAAGTATTTTAAACTTGTACGCTTTACTTAGGTACCGCCATCATTGTCCGTTGTGATTGATCAATCGTTATATGTAGTTATCATATTTTTTTTTACTTAAGCGACCCATTTTACTCCAACCGGATTCTGTTCGATTTTCAATGTTTTGCATTTAAAATTAACTCCACCAGACAACCAGACGATTAGCGCTTGAGATTGGTTTACCATTAGGCCGCAGTACAATTTAGTTAGGCTTTCGTCTGTTTATTCACGTGTTGTTTTTGAGAAATATCGCCTTCCTGCACCTCTCAGTACTGTGTTTCACTTGTTTTGATATTGTTCTTCATTGATCCCCCATTTGATTTGATAAAATTTGATAACTCTTAATATGTCTTCATCTTTTCGTACTTGGCCTCCGAAGCTTGCATTTAAAAAAGTTCACAAATTGTCGTTTATTATTGGAGCTATTACATGACTTGGGCGTGCACATTTGAATTTTTGGTTAAAAGAAAATGAGAAGGGCAGGGCAAACATTTAAAGCTTTCACCGTGTGCCAAGTGTATTTTACCAAGTTATCGCAACGTTAATCACCGACAAGGGACTAGAGATAATAGGAAATCATGTGTGAGGTTATTTAATTAATTAATTGAAATCAGTTAATCTCTTTATATTTTGTTTCGTTTTTATTCCGCACTGCACACGTCGTTTCATAATATACTTTAAAGCTTTAATATTATTATGTGAGTGATATACTTTGCTATGACAAATTCACATGAAGCTTCTGGTTTGCTGATCTATGCAGCGATCAATCAGTACCGTGTGGATTGAAATTGATCGGATAGTAAAGAAAATGAAAGAATGTACCTTACAAAAAGGGGCAGGCTGCATTGGACTTGCAATCTGATGCATGCACGTCGATTTACCCTACACCCGCGGCAAGCATCTAATTTATCTGGCAGTAACCGCATTCGTTTTACGAGGCTGCTCTCTTTCTTGGAACGCGTTATGGCATACCCAGCACGTGGGTACGGAAGGCAGAAAGTAGCGCCAGTTTGTTTTTATGACCTTAACCTCACCTCGTTGTTGCAGCTTGCTATACCATGCAGTTAAAATGGTGCTAGTGAAGGCGCGTGATTACTGAAGGGGACACAATTTTTGAAGCCTTAGATATAGATCAGGGCATGGGAGAATACAAAAGCCCAGTAGCACTAAAGTTCCGCTACTACTCCGTCTTCACATCAGCGCAGTGTGCGATTGAAACGGGCATTGGAATGCTGGCGTTGACCTGAATAGTTTTTCACAGCAGAAGTGCAGTGATACTCACAGTTCGGGTTGGTATAATTGAGGATAAGAACCGATTCAGAAATCGTAATCAGCTCTTCGATAGCATGATGAACAAACTGCATCTATTGCAAGACTTCACACGCTACTAAACTGTGGCACCATCAAAAGCGTCAGAAAAATCAGCATATTTATTCAACACAGCTACACAATGTGGGCAACTTACGCGTTCCACACACACACACACACACACACACACACACACACACACACACACACATCAGTAAATAGGCTATTAACACGTGTATACTCTTTGTATATAGCTATATTTTTGTATATATATGTGTTTGTATATATGTATGATTTTTTGGTTGTTGCAGTTAGTAACTTGTAAAGATAACCTGCTACGAATAACACCAGTCGAGCTTCTCCAGAACGATCGTGCAGAAGAGTTCCCTTATCGGTTCCGCCTAAACTCAATTTTAGTAGTGAAAAATGCGTACACAGATCTTGCTCGTAATGTGCACAGAACAGCTTATTTGTTGTACCAAATGCATAACTGTAGGGGATAAAGCATGTCCGTGCACATAACGCACATAGCAGAACGCCTAAAGTTATGCAATCCGCGTGAAAATGTTTCCGTTTCCAAACATTTCCAACAGAACGTCGCTTAAAACATGGCTACCATGTTGGTATTACGATAAGAGAGCCCTTTCGACCATTTTCGAAACGGTTATTAATACGGTTTTCCTTCCATCAAGATTGTATCGGTGCATGTGCATGCGTAACGATCTGTATATGGCTACGAGTGTGTGAGCGAGAGTGGTTGTGCGTGAGTAAATATAGAGCTATATTAGCCAGTCTTTGCTGCGATATGCCAGAGAATACGCAGTATAGGATTCCTTAGTGTACGCGAGTCTTCCAAGTATCTCTTTAGGCTTCCCTTCGTTCAAGTCTCCCAAATTGTCAAAATGTTGTCAAATGTTGACCGTTTGCTTATGCTAACAATAACACAAAAATTCCTGTTTGTTTTACATGTGTTTAAAAACATCGTACATGTTACACCATCTACTACTCCTGGGTTTCCCTTGCTCTTTGCGTGGACAACTTTCTTTCCGGTTTCTTTTCCGAAACAGACACTTGTTGTTTTTTTTTCCTATTTGGTCGCCTGATCTCTTCTTTCTCGGTGGGAAAATGTTCATCGTAGGCCAACGTTGCTGTTTGGCTAGCAGTTTGGCTCGGTTTGGTGCGAGCAACAATCGAAGAAATGTTCCACAAGGCGTCCGATAGCACACACAAAAGCTCCAACAGAAAGAAACCTCCCCCACGATTCTATCGCTTCTCCCCCAAATTTGGCACTAAATGACATTTTACGTTTTGCCGTACTAACGCCGCATGATTGGTCTAAGACGGCGATGAAATGCTTCCAGCACTACAGTACAAACACTCTCTTTAGAGCACGTGTAAATTTTCGCAGCTTTTCGATTTAGTGATGTCGGTTAGACAAATTTTGTGCAAAATCTCTTTTGCAATGTGCAGCGACATCTGCGTGCGGGAGTTGCGCAGATTCGTTGCACTGGCACGTTTTTCCCTCTGCTCTTTGAGGCGTATCTATGGGGAAAGCAAGTGGAGAGATAGTGATGATGAGTCTTCGGGGCACGCCAAACATGTGCCAAATGATAGCAACAAGTACCTGTTTAAGGACGCCTACGAGCAGCTCATCCACGTTGTGCTGAATTCCACTGGACGTTTCGATGAACTTTGCTTCCCGGGACGTGGCCAACTGCTTTCCCTCTACGATGAGAAGTGTTTTTTTTAGGTCAGTAAGGGTTTAAAAAGTGTGACAAAACGATAGACTCAACCCGTTTGCGAAAAGCCCCCGGTTCGGGCAAGGTTCTGAGCCGGTTCTGTGTGTCGATTAACGCCATCACTTACCAGCTGTGGTTATGACTCGTGCCCGGGCCAGATCGGATTTGTTTGCCGCTATGATGACCGCCTTTTCCTTCGTGTAGTGCTCGGACCAGAGATAGTTGAGTATTTCCTCCGTCACCCGGAACGAGTTCCGGTCGACGATCGAGTAAACAACAACGCAGGCGTGCGGTTCGTACGTCGACAGCGAGTTTTCCACCTGTTCGAATGCAGAAATAATCGTACATGGGACTGGGATTAAAGGGAGGCTTATCACCATTCTCTAGACTCGCATCCCTCACCCCATCAAATGAAACACGTTTCGTGGTAGCGCACTGGGCACGTATTGAAAAACCACAAACCCCACTGACCAACGCAGTGTCTTCATTTGGAGGAGTTCAATTTGCTGCGGTTGATCAAATTTACCTACCACCGGGAATCGCTATTTATTTAGCACAGTTCGGAAGATTCCCCATGGTGCATGGTCAGTTATTAGCTACTTACACTCATTTCCACGTTCGGATGGTCGATAAATATCATCTCCGATTCCTCGCCATCCAGCAGCACGCTAACGGTCTTCTCACCAAACTCATCATCTTTCCGATCCGTTTGAGCAGACGTGGGTTGTCGGTGGGGATTGGCAGACATGTCCCGGCATTTCACCGTTTGTGATTTGTGAAAGGTATGAAGACACAAGATGGAAAAAAGAAAAACGAAGAGCAGAAAAAGCGAGAAAAGAACAAACCGATTCAAAGCTCATCTCACATCTCCTCCGGGTCTGATAATTATATTTTACCACTCGAAATATCATCCCTCTCCCCGTCGTAGCGGCCCCCCATCAGGCTCATTCCTTCCCCTTTGCCACATCAGATACAATCTGACATGAGTTTTCCAACGCCGCATGTATGCCGGAGCGTCAGCAGGGTACGTTTTTTTGCGTTGGGCATAGAATTTAATAACATTGCCACCAGTGTAAAACGGTTCTCGGCTCCACAAGCAAGCTGTCCTCCCTCTTTCGCTGCGCCCTTTGTAGGTGTGTTCATTTTCCCGCACCAAGGGGTAGAATTAAATCAATGATTCGTAGAAATGAAAATAACACTTGTTCTTCGCTTCGATGGGGCTGCGCGTGTTCGACGCTTTTTTCATTTGCCGTTTCCGGTTCCTATTACCGCCCGAGCTAATTGGAATATTGGCAACCCAAAACGAGAATAAATCAATGTACACGCACACATGTCGAACGGAGTGAGCAATATTTTGCTGTAAATTAATGAATGCACAACGAATGTTGGAAATCCCTCAATGAGCTTTATATAGTGAGGGAGGCTATCATATAACGCTTTTTCATTACTAATTTAGTACGCTCGGGATGGGTATGTTCTCTGGATGGCGGCTTTGAACTTCAGTTCTAGCTCATTTGTTTGATGCAACGTGTAGGTCGGAAAAGCGTACGTCCATGCTGTACTGCAGCTTTTTGTCATTAACGAAAGTGCATTCCATCTGCCTGGCAGTAGTGAAACCATTACATCAGAAACGTTCCCGGGCTGCAGGCAAGTGCAGTGGTTGCACTTTTTTACACACAAAGTAGTTCGCTTTTCAATTAATAATAATGGCCATCATTTTATGAGTAAACTTTCCCTCAACCACACCACACTGACCCCGCACCCGCGTTCCGGTAACTTACCAAGACTGGCGTCGTACGTGTGCATGTACTCGGAGGTCATAAACTGTGAAACTAGGGCCGTTTTGCCGACGCCCGAATCGCCCAACATGACGACACGATACCTATCGGATTGAGAAGAAGCCGAAGACGAAAGAATGTTGCGTTACTTCCTAAAGCACCGCACCTGGCATGTACTGACCTTGTAGGAATTGGTTCACTTTCGTCGTCTTCGCCGTGAGAAGACGGAAGCGAATCCACGGTGGCGTATCCGCCGCCGCAACAGGATCCCTCAAATGGTGACCTTTCGCTGGCGCTATTAAGAGAAAATTCGTAAGACACGTTCGTTAGTTGGATGATTTTGTAAATTGTTTTCATGCATGACAGGTCAGGGATCTTACCGACTTGCCGTAGAGTTGACGCTGGTGTTACTTTTGGATCTCCGTGATATGATCGAGTCGCCGCAGTTGACCACCGTGCCTTTACTGATGGAAAAGTGGCGCAATCGATAGAGATCGTCGCTCTGGCGTGGATTGTACGGTCGCTCGGGCAATGAACAAACGCGTGGCCTCGCATGGTCCGGCACGGGAAGCTCGAGAAAGTTGGACGTTCTTCTTTGACGACCACGGGCCGATGCCTGGAACGCCAGCGGTCCGATATCTTCGTTGGAGAAAACGGACGTATTCGAGGCCGCACTTTTGATGGAGTCACGCGATCCCTTCCTGCTGGCCAGGAATGCAAGGCCTCCCTTGTGGCTGCTTCTGCGCCTTCCCTGTCGTCCCCCCATCGAACCCATGCCGCTCATGCCGATGTCACTCGTTTGGGTCAGATCGCTGGTCGATTTGCGACATGTCAGCGAGACTACACTGTCGGAGCAGGTGCGATCGAGTGTGGAGTGAGAATTCCTTAGAACCTTCCGCAGAAATGAAACCGGAGAATATTAGTCGCAGAAAGGAGAGCAGAGAGTTGGATCCGTCCTACCTGATAGCCAGGGTTTGAGGTTATGTTGATAATTTCGCTATTGAGTTGACGGCGCGAATGTCGCGGCGAGTGCGACGGAGACTTGGTCCTTGCGGAAGAACTATGCCCAGGAGAGCTACAGCTTGCCATCGAACCATCCAGAATAGATTCACTGTGGGGGAAAGCTACGGGTTATTTGTGGCGTTCCAACTGCATCGTAAAAAACATACTTTTCAAGCGAGTTATCAGGAGTCTTGCTGGGATAAATTCGTTTCTTCTGACGATCGATGTCGTGCGTGTCGATTGATATGCTGTTGGAGAAATCTTCCTTGGACACGGAGGGGTAGCAAAACTCGAACCTTTTGCCTGTTAATGAGTGTCAAAACAGGGTGTTAGTCAGTGTGAAGCCGATCTGTGCCGGAACTCTCTACATACGTTCAAAACGCGGACTAATGGCGCCGTAGTCGATCTCCACCGTCGACGGCGTAGTGACGGACGTTTGCTGGCAGTATTCAAAAACGTCTCCAACGCTTGAGTCATCCTCGGTAGTCTTGATGATCTTGGGACTGGCTGGCAACGATGTCCTTTTGGTGGTGCTGGGCCAAGAATCGGCGTGTGTTTTCTTGAGATCGCGTGTCTGCCGTGGATGGCCCTGACCGTTGGTGGATTTGCGGGATTGTCCATCTTCCATTCTGGCAGAACAGGTGATGTTGTCGGTAGCGAAGAAGCCGTTGGGAGCGTTTTATTTTATCGTTCTTCAGTCGCACGGTGTTGCAGACGTGACATGCTTGTAACAGGGCTGTTGTTGTGCTTCAATTCCTCCCTTTCATAGTACTCCCTGCACTCTCTCTCTCATTGTCGGTTGATTGGTAAATGTCATGTTTAGAACATGCTGTTTTCACTAGAACTTGTAGCTAACTGCTGGTGGCGAAAAAGATTACGCTGGATGTATTAGTTTGATGTAGTAATATTGCCGATGGGGCATTGCAGAGTGCGTACAACAATGTTCACGACACGACCATGTCCAATTTGATGGGTGAAGCAACAAAATTGGTCACACCCAAACAGAGTGGAAACAACGGCTTGGGTACAGAACAACACAACATTCCTTGAGTCAGCAGATTTCTAGTCAGATCGATATCCGGAAACAGAAGCTCCCCCGGACGTTCAAGACCCATTAGGTTTGTTTCAATGTTGGGAAAATCGTTTCGTCTAAGCACAGGAAACGGACAGCCGGCAGTATAGCAGTTCGGAGTCCGAAAGCGGGTGGTAAACTCACTACGAGCGAAAACAGCCATCCATCAAACACGGCCCACAAACGACACAAACGATAATCTTGGAGGAACAAGGGACTCCACGCAAGGTGTCCATCGAGCCAATCCCTTCGATGATATAGTACCTTTTTTCAAGTGAGGCCTGCGAAGGTAGGAAACTAACGGCACCTTTTGTTCAGAACCGTGTTCCGAGCGCGTACTACGAGACGGTGAGAGTAAAGCGTCCAGGAAAGCGTCGTAAATCACGCCTTCCATCTACAAAATCCACATGTATTCTTTTTGATTTTGTTTTTGGCGGCCGTTAGAATAGGAAGGGAAAGGCGATGATGTTCTGTGTGCCGCAAAAATAGTTCATTTGAGCAACCTATGGAGACCGCATCCCAATGTGGGTGGTATCGTAAGCGCACGCAGATAAATCTCCATTAATGCAGCGTGGATTTACGAAAAAGGTATTCCAAGGGCAACTGTCGGAACCAGAGCGGTCTCCAAAAATCCGAAGGAGATTGTGTGCTGAAGCTCCTTCCCTTTACGGTTTGCTGAGGGGAGGGTAAAGTACATTCTCAGTGGGGGGGGTGTTGGATGTCATCGGGGACGTTCAAGGATTCTCGATTCGAAATTACATTACAACACACCCATCACACTGCCAATGACTGCCGGAATAGTGAAGAGTGTGATTCAAACCAAAGACGTTAAAAAATGTGTCTCATGACGAGAAAATCGTTCTATGGTGCATGGCCGTTGTCCAGATGACTTGTTTCCTGAGTAGCCGGTGACGAAACTGGTTAACCACACCAAAGCAAAAGGCACACTGTTGCGCTTCCAACGACTGGAACGGAATCATCATTGAAGCAACTGGCGGGGACTAGAGTACGCGGGAGCAGCTCATCCGCGTCAACAGGATGCAGGTCAAACCGGTCTGACCGTTTGAGTTTCGGTGGTGGGTTGGTGCGTTTGTGCGCGTGGGCGGTGTGTGCGCTTCCGCTTTTCCAAAGTGTTCGGCTAGGTGACAGCTGGGCAGAAGCGTCGGACGTGTTTGACGTGAAATTTCTCTTTCTCCAGTGTGAACAAATTTCCGTTCTTCCGGTGGCCATTTTTTCGTTTTTCGCCTTCGCCTTCTGGAGGAGGAAGCACAGAAGTATTATATTTCGACGTCCGGTAATGTCCGGCATTAGCGTGGTTGAAAAAGTATGGCATTCCTCGTTGAGAAATTTCGAGAAACACCTCTCGATAATGGGACTGGTGAGCTATGCAATTCGCGTAACATAACGCCTGTAGTTATGCAAAATGGCAACAGTGGACAATTGCAAAATTAGTGTTTAATATCTGCGCGTTTTGCAAAGAAAAAAATCATTGATTTACAAAGAACTTAAAGCAAAGATAAGCTAAAAGTTCTCCTTTCAAAATTCTTTGAAACTGCTCTCCTTCCAAAATGTTTAATAAAGCATATTGCCATTTTCCTTTCGTTAATCACTGTGCGATGTGGCGTTAAACATCGTCCAAGGTACGCATTAATCTCTTCCGTTGCTTTCCCTTTTCCGTTTTGCTTTTTTGATTGCTTCAATTTAATCTAGGACCGGCGTCGGTACGGTCAACTCAGTAGCCATCCCCTTCCAGTGTACCTTCCGGCACCGGATGGAGTAAAGGGAAGCGGCAAGTTTCTGCTCGACCGCGTTCGTCGCAACTCCGCCCACAGCACTGCGCCATTGAACTTCGTTTCCTTTCATCGATTGTTGATCCTTTTTTCTTAATATACTATACTATAAAATATCCGTTTTTGTTCCATTTTTAACACATTTTCGACAGATACATAGAAGTATCCATTTTCGACGACGGCACGCCGATGCGGTTGGTGTCTGAACACCTTGGAAACTCATGTCGAAAGTGTCAACGAATGTATAATCAGCTAAGTTTTCGTTAAGCGAACAGTTGGCCCTATTTGGGGGAAGGTGCGTTTGCATATCCTTGGTAGAATGTTTTATTCATTACGTTCCGCGAACGAAAAGCGCCGGGTGATGATCGTGGCCACGAATGTTGGCGTTGTAATAAATGGTTTTTTGTTGGCAAAAAACGGTGTGCTGTAAGTTGTGACAAAATGTCCCATTTATCTATGCACAAAAATTACACAACCGTATCGTGCTGGTCCCGCACAATCAAGGGCTTGTTTTGATGACAGGTGGACTACCGCCAGCTGCGGTGATTCGGTTTTTGGCTAATGAGAATGAAATTTTGACAGTTTTGTTTGCGTTGTGTTTGGCGTCGTCGTTGTCGGTGAATGAAATTTTCATATTTCCGTCAATCATAATGAAGCTGATGGGTTGAATACGGTCGGGCGGGAGCCGTGAAAGTGGGGTCCATATTGTCGAGCAACGTTCACAGACGTACTCTTACGCCGGATAAAGCACGCCGACGATATAGGTCGACGATAACCTCCGTGCAACGATACGACGACAGGTACGGTGTGAGAGCTGTTGCGGTCATGAACAAACCACAAAATTTCCACATTTACTCCACCTCGAGGAAGCGCGCAATATGCAGCTCGGGTCCGTACTACGGGGACCATAAAAATTCCAGGTTAAGCGAGTTAATTTTGCATGTATCCCATGTCACTGTCAATGGAAGCAATAATAAAAGCGGAAAAGCATGCGGGACGAGTGCGGTAAAACCAGTGTATAAACGCCATTTTCCACAGGCCTGCGTATCTAACGTCGAGGCTAGGCACAGCGACGAGAACATCAACAAAAGGATCAATCTCATCGAGGGTATGCTTTAAAGGATGTTGTGGTGGGCGTGAGAGGTGTAATCAAAGCAGCTCGGCTCCACCGGCATTGCCACGTGTTCCCCGGTGCAAAATCCCGGTGAACATAAAGCTGTCCTCTTATATATGCGAAAACGAGGGGTCTTAGGTTTATTAAATGAAACCAAATGCCTTTACTTCAAATTTCCTTTGGACTCCTAATTAACGTTAATCTGCAAAAGAAACTTGTGAATATGGATACGTTTTTCAAACTGAGCGAAACATATAATCTGCAGTGTACCACCGGTTATTCTGTATAATTTTTTGATGCCGAAATAGCTGAAATTATTAGGAACATTACGTTGACAAAACGCCCTAAGTTATACAATTCGCAATCACCAATCATTAGTTGGGTAAATTAACAAATTCAAATCCAATTTCAACTTTAGTCATAATATAAATATATATTCAAATATAAACGGTGACTGTAATGGTCAGAACCAATCTGTAGATCCAGCACACAGTGATTCCATTTTTGCGCTCGTTTGAATCATAATGGAGTCGTTGTAGCAAAAGGAGGTATTTAAAAGGAAAATTTTAATGTCATCACTCCAGGGAACGCAGCGGCTTTTTCCATCACAGATTAAGCGGTACGATCGGTCACCGGCGGCGGTGAACGCGCGTTCGCCGGTAAAGCAATGAACGAATGCTCAAAGCCACAAGGCATGTTTAAGTATTCATCGAAAGAAGTGGGCTCATAATTTGACGCATCCATGGTTTGCTGTTGCATTGTGATTATGAAAAGGCAACAGACAATGAGATAAAATGGTAGAATATCGTTGAGATACTGCGGGGAATGTAAGTATTATCGGAGGATTTGAGTTTTGTGCGATTTAATTGATGCGTCAAGAGTGCATTAGCTTTGCGATGAGTGCTGTTGAAGTAGCTTCGCCAGTGATTTCTCTTCTTATTGCGTTTGCCAGCGCTGAAGCTGGAGCACTTTTAGTCAATATATTCGCAGGGATTACGATCTTGAGCATAAAATTATGACTTCATCAAGAGCGTCTATTGTTGGAAGGCAGCCACCCAAGGATATTGCGCAAAAACTTTTACTGCAATGTTCATCCATCCGAAACGGGAAGAGCATCACTAGAGGACGGATGAGTTTCGTTTCCGGATCAATTTCATTAATGAAAATTTCCCGTTCATTTTGCGCTCTTCAGTTTGATTAGCGAAATCGTACTGCAAAGGTGTACCGCACTGCGGAAGGAGAGGGATCGGGTGGGATTGGATTGAATTGGATTAGCACAAGGACGCACGTGTCGTGTGAAGCGGTGTATCAACATTCTGACATAAGCTTGACAACGTGTTCATAAACCGGGCAGCAATAGGGGGAACAAATGAGACTTAAGTTTAAAGCTGCTATCTCTCGTGGAACGCTCCACGTAATAAGCGCGCTAGAAGTGTATGCTTGACTCTAGCTCGGAATTCCATTTCTCTGTCGAGTCCTGGAAAAGTTCCAGCTTTCGAGTGCAACTCAAGACAGACAACCCCTGGTGCGGATGCAAAACCGAACAAAAGTTTGCCTCCTGCAAAGACCGGTTGACGGTGAAGTTTTGCAAATTGTCGCCCTCGTTCTCGCGCCGGAACGAAGCTTCCGAGTACAATAAAACCCCTTTCTGCTCGAGTATCAAACAAAGATCCATCCTTTCCGGTTATACATTGCACGGCTCCTCCCCACTACGAACTACGGACAGTAGTGCAAGAAATGGGAGCTGAAATAAACCGGATACATAACTCAAATCGATCTTCTCTAGCCCGTGCGCTTGATGCAGCTGCTTGTGAGGAGTAAGTTTTAAGAGTGCAGCACATCCTCTTCTTGTCGCATCGCTGCTGGTTTGGCCGTTTGGCAAAAAGGATTCTTCTCGGTCATTGCTGCAGGTGTAGAAAACGAGTCAATTATGCTCGTCTTCCGAAGCGATTCTACGGAACGTAATTACCATTTCCGGGTGCGAAGCAATGGGGAGGCAAAGATCGGTCCGTATTGTCCCAGACTCCATTAGCAGCAGGGTTGGATCGACAGCTGGGACTGACAACGGAAACTTGTTGCCAGATCGAACACTCTGTGGGCTGCGGGTTAGTGGTTTTTCCGGGCAATGATTGGTGTTACGGTTTCAAGTTGATGTTGCGCACAGACCGTTGCATGGTTGGGAGTGGGCACTGTGGGCTGGCTGGTATTGTGCAGTTCATCAACGTCAACGAAGAGAGTGACCAGTATACGACTAATAAGCAGCGTGCACGTCACAATTGCTGCATCAGCCGGATACATGCAGTTCGGTCTTATTGTTGTCGGCCTGTAGTAGCCATGTAAAGGATAATATTGTGGGCCGAATGTCGTCGGGTGGATGGTTTTATGGCTGTTGTCACTAGTGCTAACCCTGCCGCCGTACCACATTTTTTACTTCAGGAGAAGGTAATGGTCATTGGAGAAATATTGAATTGTAGCTTTAAGCGTACCACCACGTACCGGGACATTGTATCGTTTTGCACAGTTCGGCGAGAGGAACATACACGCAATCACATGGCAATGGACGGTTTGTGTAGTGTGTGCCCCGTGAGACAATATCCGATGAAAACGATACGAAAAGATGGATGTGACAACAGCGTGTCGATGGGCCGGTGATGGATGTGTGCAAAGGTGTAAAGGAATTTACACCCACCCAGCCACCCAGGATCTCGGAAGTGGAGGAGAAATTGAGAATTGTTTTCTTGTTCCACGCATCACACATCGACGCAAGGATGGATCGTAGCCGAGCGAGACATCAGCAACGACAAAAAAGCTCACCTCAGCACATCATCCACCCAATGTGGTCGATGTGGGGACGAGCCCCGGGAACAGGCCGGACGAAATCGGTGGATGAGTGTAATTGAAATATTTCCCTGACATTGATGGCTTTGGTCGGAGTGGTCACCCGCATGTGTGAGTGTGCGGTGTGTGGTCAACAATTCCTAACTTTTCCTATACCATTTTCCGACGTCCCCATTTCGAGCGTTTTGGATCCTTTTCCGGTTGATTGCTGCACATAAAGTAATGTCGGATCGATCTGTACCCGGCTCGTACTGTTCGAGCAGGTTCATTTCCTGTAGTGAAACGAGAAGAATGGCTAGCAAAAAAGGGGTCCAATTTCAAGTCGTGTATCAAGCGACCATATCTTTGTTGTTGCCAAAGGGATATATTTTAAATGATCCAAAACGCCACACAACGTATCGTTATGATTTCGATTAGAAGGCCCAACTCTCTTAACCTTTATATTCTAGGACCTTTCTTGTCCCTTTTTTCGGCTAATACGACACTCCGTAGTGACCTTGGTCAATGAATTCTAGCCGAAAGGTTCCAAGGAAACCAGCTTATGCGAAATACGTCAGAAAACAATATCGGCATTGAAATATTATTTGCCCCAACTTCATGTGACGGCTGGCAGAGACAACCAGCTCCGTTTGTCCTGAGCACAAGAGGAACAAATTGCTGCCCCGAAGGATTTTGGGAATCACACTGGTCAGCGACTGTTTGCTTAGTATCATCCAGCACTGACGCACTGGAGGCAAGGGTCGTGGTTCGGTGTTTTGTTTGCCGAAGGCAGCGAAAACATCTTGGTTTTAATGGAAACGTTTTCAACAATACTCTGCCCCAAGCGGCTCAGCTCCCGTGTCCCGATGGGCCACTTTGTGCACTAATGTTTCATATTTTGCTCTTTTGCTACACGTAGGCTAAGCCACAATATTTCTGAGGAAAGGGAATGCTGCCGGTAAGCAGGCTAATACTTGCAAATAATCAGCACTACAAACAAACCACACTACGCCGGTCCTCCGATCTTCCGAACCGGGCCCTCTCTCACTTCAGCCTAGTTCTTCATAGATTATAAGTACATTCTTTGACGTCCGACACATCCGTACTGCTGAAGTGGAGAAAGAATGGTAGAGGGATTATGACGACGACGGTGATGAAGGCTTGTCGAACAGGTTAATTAATTGGATTTATCCTGTCGGTAACGGCAACCAACAGAAAGAGCGGAAATTGGTCGTCCTAACGTACCGGGTAGATGCGGATGCACATTACAGAGCGGAAAATTACACCGAACCGCATCGAAATGGACATTAGGCGGAGTTTGTATGTAAGGTTAGGACAGTAGAAATCAATCAATATCCTTCCTCCGGAATATTCTAGAATCCGGGACAGCATAAAACAGCCAGTAGCGGACGTCGCATATGCCCTAGTGGCCACTTTCGAATGTTCTACTTTCCTAATTTCCTCTCCTATGCCGGATTAGACGACGTTGGGACCGTTTGTTTTGGATGCGCTACACTTCTCGTTATCTGAAGCAGACGGCACCGTCGTGTTCGGTTTTTGTTGCCAAGGAAATCGGGCCGGCTGAGGCAATTGAACGATTAAAGCGATGATGGAGATACTCAGGCGGATTAGGGCGAACCACACACTCACTGCACTACACAACATCTCGTGGTGCGTCTTCGAGTCCGACGACACGATGCCCTGTGAGTCGAGAGAACCATGGGGATGGCCACCACCAGATTCACCAGTGCACACATGGTCACTCGATTTGACGTGCCGGATTGCCTTCAGTGCCGGTGCTTTATAGAACCAATTTCTGACCATGACACGTGTTGCTGGTCTTTTTTTTTGTTTGCTTCTTGCAATCCTCCTTTTTGGTTCAATGTCAGAAGAAGAAATGGTAAGATGTCCTGATAGGTTCACACCACAAGCTCAGGCGGCGTTATTACTAAATCCAGCAAACAAGCTGCTATTAAGCCTCTATAACATGGTCGCATCATGGTCAGCGTTGTTCATTTCGATTTGTAAAAGCTGGTTAAAAGAGTTGAAGTAGTTTATTTCCTGTTCGTAACAATTTTATTCATTGATTTATGTATTTTTTCATCGAGCCATCACTGCCTGGGGGCCTTGCTTGCTCGGTAACTTTATCTCGATTGGTTAGTTTTTCCACTTCCCACGATAGACAGACAGCACAACATCGTGTTTTTCCGTAAATCTGGTGCTTGTTTCCAGCCGTTTCTCGCCCAGAGAGTTGTTGGTTCATTACAGAGAGTTGCTGCGCATGTGAGAGTGATGCTAATCGTATTTTAAGCGTGTCATAAATTGGATCCAACTGACATTAATTTGAATTAAACCGTAATTAGAGCCAATCTCGTAGTCCGCTACTGCAGAGAGACCCCTAGCGTGCGAGGAGGATCTGGTTCTTGTTTCAGGCTCGGGCGCTTGGACCGAGGTTCTAAATGAATCCTACTAACATCCTTCGCCGGTTAGTTTCCAATCAACGTGAGTCTTGTCACCAGCAACAGCAACTGAGGCATCGCGTCGTGATGGTATTTCTCGCACTTGGCCTAAGATTGATGACTTTTTCACAGATCGGGGTTGTCTGTTTTAGCAAAAGGCAGTCGGGAAAATGTCCCAGGCAAAAAAGCTAGAAAGATAAATTAATGCTCCTATTGGGAGGTTAGTTACTTCCGCTTATGAAGACGACTGAAGAGCAAACGAGCAAGTAACTACGCTTAAAAGTTAAAGAGCCACCCAAGGAAGTCTCACCGGAGGATCGATGGGTCATTTACTTTAGAAATTCTTCATCAACAAATGGTTGCAACCCCCAACGCGGTTCTATGGCGTCGTTAGGATACCGAACCGATAATGAACCGCTTCCGAAAAGTAATAATTTACTGTACTTTCACCAAAGTTCTACCGAGCCCGCCCAACGGTGGCCACAAGCCGAATGTCTCAACCTGTCAGAGAGAAAGGCAGGGAAGCTTTTCTTCCACACTGTATCCCTTTTTGGCTTCACGGCTGTTTCAGTGGTGTTGTTTTGCCGCTGGTTAGCGAGTTCTCAAATATTGACGCAATCAGGCTTGTTGCTTGTTTGGATGGGAGGTGCCCTGCAGGGAAAGGGTTCGTGGATTCCATTATGGGAATCGAATTTCCAAATCGCTTCTTTTCACTTCGCTCATCATTAAAGGAGGTTTAATGGTAGAAATGTATACAGTTTCACCTTGGATAATTCTTTTTATTTTGTTAATTTTCTAAACCTTTCAAACCATTCTGCTCTCACTGCTCTTGATAAAACCGTTGGTCGGTAGGGTAAAACGGGCATGTGGGATGGTGTATAATTTTCGGTATTATGAAATTCGTTGTGATTTTTCCTTTGCGTTCTCTTCTTATCCTTCTTATCGCCACTGAACAAAGTGCTGAATGGAGGCAATGGTGCCTTCCTTTCGCAAACTGATTATGCTGCACGCAAAGGTAAATAGAGTTGAATAGAGAAGCTACGCAACCAATCAACCCAAAATCCGCCGTAATTGGCTCACCGCAAGACAGTCCTCACCCAAAAGCTACCCCTTTTTACGTGCAATCCTGTGTGTTCTTTTACCTTGCTTAAGCCCACCAGTACCTCGTGCTAACAATGTGCTGATTTTGCTTATTTCTCATCTCATCTTTGCTTCCCATTTACTCCACCCTTAGGACAAGCGTTATCGTAAATTATCCACCATGAGAAGCTGTAGAAATATTTTCATTTAAGGATACATACTTTTGTATTTGTTTCATTTTTTGTTTCCTTCCTTTTGCTGGTTGGTGCTCTCCACAAAATTGTTCCGTTTCGTATTTTGGACAAAGGCAAGCAAACGATATTATAGAGTTCTATGCGGTTCTAGCGTTGCCATTCCCAAACCTCCAATGGCAACCGATACTGTGTGAAATGTATGTGTGTGTGTGGGTGTGTGTGTCTGTTAGGTTGGAAAAAAGGGGAAATGAATCCCTTTTTCACCAGAGGGAATATTTTCATCCCTCCAAGGGATCCTCCGAGCAGGTTAAAAAAGCTTTTCGTACAACAGTGTGGTCCTCACGAAACTGGGAAGGTTCTTTCGTTTTGTTTTTGAAGGTGATTTTGTGAAGATTATCAGAAAGCTGTGACGGTGCAGTGGAGTAACACGTCGTACGAGTGGCGAACGATCCAATGAATTCTAACATACCGGGGGCGAGCAAAAAAAAACAGACACAGGGCATTCCGAGATGCCTTTAGTGTGTGAGCAGGCTGTAAGGATTTCGAGCCGCTTAGAAATAAATTAGGAAACCCCATCAAAAACACACGCGCATACGTCTGCCGCAACGCGGATAGCTTCAGTGCAAAGGCACACAAGAAAGCATAATTTATTTAAAACGATTACTTATGCTTGTTATACGCCTGTTCCGGCAAAGATGCAATGGGATGGATCCGCACCATCCGTGAGTGTGCGGTTTCTAGTGGAAAAGGATTCCAAATCGAATGAGCGCTTGCAAAAGAACCCCCACCCCCCCCCGGGGTGGGGGGGGGGCTGACAGAAAGAATAGCAATCGATAACAATTCATCTCCTTTCCCCCACGAACCCGCGGGGAAGGAGCCTTCGAAGTGGTTATTTTAGCATTGGGCGGAGAAGTATTTGCACTCAATTTTAAACGAGGCATACCGAAGAGCTTTTTTTCGCCTTGAAAAGAAAAAAGAATGTGGCAGTATAGCACGAGCAGCCGGAGTATGCGAAAGTACGGCGATGGGAAAAGTTGTTCGGCCGCAACACGCAAATCGATGGATTCGTACAAGAATGTTTGTTCAGCAATATTTTCCCATCGACTTCAAATGCAGTGTTCAGGGAAATGTGTGTCTGTTTGATTTAGCAGTCTCGACAATGTTGTTGTCGCTTTGAAGCGCATTCAATCGAACCGCAGCACGAAGCTGTCGCCATCGGAACAGGTTGCCGGTTGGGAATTGGTTTTGTACACCTAACAAAGATGCTTCGCTTTTATGTGCGAAATTGTGTGCGAGACGTCAATCAGATTGCCAATGGCTCAGTAGCAAAGAGGAGGTACGTAACGTAATTTCAAGCTCCCCTTTTCCATTCTTATCGTGTCACATGGAATCAGCATTACATTATGCGGGGATATATTAGAAAATTTTATGCGCAAAATCTGCACCGCACAGTGAATGAACGCTGCAGACGCTGGGCGAAGCAATTGGACAATGCGGGCGTGAAAAGGCGTCGTAAAATAGCGTTTGCATTAAATTGGCAATAAAAGTCGGTGAGCCCTAGGGAACACCAGCCGTTTCACCCTCTCCCGATCCTAGCGCTGGTCCAATGAAAATGGAGAAAACTTCATCTGCAAGACTTCATACAGCACATTATCGCTGTATGAAGCGCATTATACCGTGCGATGTGTACAATGTATGTACGCGACCCCCAACCGAGCATCATGCTGTTCTTTCGGCACGTCTAACTGCACCCGGCCCGCCCGCCCGCGTTTCCGGACAATCCATCCCTTTTCACACCTTTATGGCGCAAACTTTGTCCTGGTTGTCCGAAGCCGATTTTGCCCTCCTGCCCCCGACAGAGGATGGCCACGCACAACGTACGCAGTTGGGTTAGGCGTGGAGTGTTGTATGTGGAGCGAAAACGAAATAGAGTCCATGGAATCGAACCATAAAACTCAATTTCGATGTTGTTTTTCTTTTCCATTTTTACTCGTTTTGATTGATTTTCCTCCGTTCCCACATTCGGGATGGAAAATCGTTCATCAAGCAAGAGGATTCACTATGGGTGCACATACACACAGTGGAGTGCTTGAATTCGGGTACGGATTGGTGTAATTTCCCGGTTCCGCAACCAACCCCAGCACGTGAATGTCAACGTGACCTGCGTCAACTACAGCTCCATTATAAGTGTCGGTGATGCAGATAGTTTTATTTCTTGTGTGCCCATGAACACGTTGAAAAGTTTACTTTAGAAGTGATCGGTCTAGAGTTCATCAGCTGACCCTGAAGGGGATAAAGGTATCATGTATCTCTTGTCTGGCAAATGGATGTAAATGAATCGATCTTTTGCATTAATAATTTAGCGCTTGGAGCGTTTCTTGTAATTGGTATAAGGTAGAGAGGTATAAAAGAATGTCAAATAGCGCGTGGGAAGAAGGTACATTGTAACAGAAAGGGCACTGTTACTAATTCCGCCTGAAGGTATGTGATTTGCAATACGTTTTGTGAAAAGTCATTTTCAGTTCGTTACACTTACACTCGATGGACCGATCGGGAAATAAGTTCTTCAAGAAACATATCACTTCACCACCAATATCAATCTGATGGATCCATTGCGATACGAATGCGTTACCATTCCATTGAATATCCCATCCATCACCATCGATTTTCCCACTCACCTATCGATGTTTGCCGTCTCCCCCGCCCGGGCAGTAGTTGGTGCCTTCTCTCCCGGGGTATGTTGACATCGTCGGACAAGAGAAAAACCGAGACCTTTTGCCGAGAAATGTGTAATGGTTCGGATTTGGATCGGTGCCGAGGGTGGCGCACGTGGAAGATATAAATGAATCGTAAGGACCTCGCTCTGTACTCGTGGGTGGACGGCAACTATGGACAAAATAAAGAAATCCAACCAGTCCGATAATCATCACCGACCTATGATCTGTTGTGGGTTGGAAGATTGGGGGAGAGATATATCGGTTCCAGCTGTTCATTTCCCGCCATCGCGCACGTTGGCCATTCGCAAAACGACGACCTGGCGGAGGCTGGAACGACTCTTTGCCGAACGAAATCCATGGGCCGTTTACGCAGCAGGGGCGGTACACAAACTTGCTCTAGCTGCTTGTTGAAGGACGGTACGGATGTCTTCATGTTAATGCACCCGTAACGGACCCGAATGTCGTTTCGGGTGGTAACAAATGAAGGAAGATGTTGGAATAGAATGACCGCTGGCATGGCAGCTGATTTCCTGTGTGTCTTGGCATGTCATTTTTTCAACCAATGCCCCAGAAAAGCGAGATTGTCACTTGTTGGAGGGATGCCGAGACCACCAATCCTCTTTATGCTGATGTTCAGTTTCTGCTAAAAGAAAAAGTAATGTTTTCCTGAACTGACTGACCTAGCAATGGGAAATTACTGACAATCAGTTACGCTTTGTACTGTCGTTGTATTTTTTGTCACTCAAATGGCTGGCATTTTGCCAATGATATTGTATAGCATGTCCTTTATTTCTGTTAGTTTGGGTCTATAACAAAAAATGTAACTTGCGATACATTTTGAGGTATTTTGTGCACTGTGTGTAGTTTGCAAAGTTTCTATATATGAAATGGATGAAATATTAATATAATGATGGATAAATTTATCGGTTGGTACTTTTTTTCAAACACCTTTGGCTTCGGAGACAACCGAAACTGAGGAAATTCAAAGAAACAGTCCGCGTATGAAACAAATCGCTTTAATGGACCGTTTAAGCATAATGGCGTGTTATTAATAACAGGAATGATTTATATGAAGAGAAAAAAATATCTTCCAATCCATCCATCACGGAAGGAAAACTCAAAATTTTATCATTTTTTTCTTCAAACTGTCAAAATAAAGCAAAAATGGCCCTAATGGCTCGAGGGACAAGTGAACATTTACTCCATCTTCCGCGTTCAAAATGAAGTGGATGTGAGTGCGGGGACAGCAATGAAAAAAACCAACAGGAACAAGTCGATCTTTTTTTCGGATCTAGTTTTCTCTCCTCTTTTGACAATTTATGAGTACAGCATACTGGTACGCCCCACGTAATCCCGATAGAGCCGATTTGTTTAGCATCGTAATCATGATTATCATCGTTATCATCTCTCCTCCGGTTTCCTGTCCTTGCCAACGCAAATGCCAAATTCGTCTGTTTGTTCCATTCCGTTGTCTGTTTTCTTTTTCTTTCTTGCGACAAATATTATCTCAAACGTTGCTGAATTTTGGCGTCCTTGTAGTCGTCGTCGTCCTCGTCGTCTTGCTGTAACGGCAAACTTCCCGAAAGGCATCACGGAGACACGAAAGCACCAAGAAGGGGGGGAATGAGATGAAGCCCATGTAGAATGGAAGCAAAATTCATTGGATGAGTTTTCCTTTTGTACGTTCCAACGAAAACTGGCGGCCGGGTGACGTTCCGTTTCGACGGATTCGTACGCAATGGTGTGCGGCCTTAGGAGCTACAGGTAAACTCAATTGCCGAAACCATCATCCTGACTCGCGTTTTTTTTCCTCCCCCGCTCGCCGCTTCGTCCTTGGGCGCGTACACAGTTAAAGCAAAAAAAAAAAAGGAATCAAACGAGTAGAAGATTCACAAACGATAAGAGATTAATCGAGTAGCAGAAGCATTCAGCTGGGATTAGTATCGATGGAGAACAGTTGACAAACGGCATCGGCCTGAGATGAGGCGAAGGGAAACCGATATCCATTATAACATTTGAAAGGAATCGCTTTGTTGGGACACATTACTGCTACCGTTATTGTGACCGCTTCTCGGCATGGAGGCTTGTTCTAAGGATAGCGATTTCTTGTAACGAAATAACGAACACGTTTAAAACATTCATCCGCTGTCCATGCTGTCCTATTGCCCCTTCTGTGTGTGAGCGTGCTATCTGGTACAAAAGTCGCACCAGCATTCACTCAAACACCACCGAAACAGAGGAAGGAGTGCGCCCGGATCGGAACAAATATCGGAACCACTTTCTCCGTTGGCGTCCAAGCGGTACATGGCACAGGAATGGAGGAAAATGTTTTTTTGTCATGCAAAATATCCTCCGAACGTTGAAAGTTTTGCCTTAGCCTTGCGCTCGACGTAGACAATAGCGTGGCAATAGGTAAACGACCGGGGGCATATGACGGAGGGACCTTGGTCGGAATGTGGAAAATGCGTATACTCTTGGGGAAACAAAGCATCGTTGTTCCCGAAATTTTCGGAGATTTCCGCATTTCTGCCTAAAGTGGCAAAGCACTTTTCCTTCAATTGCTGCGCTCGCTCTTTAGGTGGTCTTGAATGTTAAAGCTGTTGGCTGACGTTGGTAGAAATTTGGTTGGTTTCAAACCAAGCACAAAGAATTTCGGACGAACGAACCGAATAACCGATATGAGGGAAGTTTCGGTCTTCAGGTCCACTGACATTGCACACCGTACATTTAATGATGGACAGAAGTTCATACTGCAGATGTTAAAAATTAATCCTATTAACTTTGTGAAAATGTAATTCTCAATTTCGTAAACTTCTACGTCTGTGCTGAAGATAGTTCAAGACATTCGGACCGTTTGTTCAATGAAAGCGTCGCACGGAGAGGCGAATGGAGCCACCTTTGCCCAAAGCCTCTATAAGCTAAACACAAAAAAACGTCATACCTTAAACACATCAAACGCAAGAAACGCGTCATGGAAAGTCCGCTTCATTTAAATTCCGATACGGGATAGCAACATTTTCTCTTACCAATCTCCACCATCGAGCCATTAAGTATTCGGTAATGCCACAAAAGGCACTCCATAAAACACTCACGCGTTGGATGGAGGAGTAAGAGTGCAGCAATCGCAAAAAGCGGACGGAAAAATTCTATGTCAGCTACTTCGGTTGAACTTTCAAGATTAGCGGATAGTAAAAGCGCGTTTGCAAAAATTGTCCCCCCCCCCATCCTGGTTGGCCGCACTGGTTGAGATGAAAACGGTAAAAAATCGTGTTTTCCTACCTTACTCTTTGCGATGTTCCATGTAAAGCCTTGTGGCAAAAAGTGTTTATGTTTGCATAGAACTTGCGAAGTGAGAGTTGGTACAGCAAAGCGGAGAAGAACAAAATCGCTTATACACGCTTGTACTACATGTTATTTTCAAGCTGGGCTGTTGCGATGGTTGTCTTGTTTTGGGGAGTTCGCCTCAGCATCTCAGCCTGCCACTTTATCCACATTCGCCCACCGACGAACGCTTAAAGCGGGCGCCCTTTTAACCTCCCGCAGGTTTTTGGTGTGCCAACAAACTTGCTCCGATCGCGCACGTCCTGGCGGCAAGAAAGATTTTCACACGTACATACACACACATACACAGACACGTGGACAGTCCAAAGCACGGGGCCAAAATGCAGGCCACAGAAGTGCTCATGCCGGAAACAAGGATCTCTTGAGACTCAATCACATAACAGGCCGCAGACGTGATAGCGTAAGTCCTTGCCGCAGGCTCTTCTCTGCGAAGGGTGGCGAATGTGTGCGCGTGTGTGTGTTGCAGGAAAACTCTGTGTTTGGAAGGTGGTAATATTTAATTTTCCGCAACGAAGCAATAATAACAGCGAGCGTGTCGAGGAAGAAGTGTAACTTAAATGGAGAACAACGGTGTAAAACAGTACGAAAGAAGTGTCCTAGACTAACCGACCACGTCACAAGGGCTCAGTGACGCGTTACGAACCCGTGGTTACGTGAAGCCGTTGCAATTATGAAGACGGTCATAAGAAGTTGGCGAATACTGCAAATCACTGCATAAATCACTAAGAACCGTGTGCTGGAGTGAAGTAGCGTTAAAAGACGGTCGTCTTCGGTTTGGTACCACCGGGAATGCTAGTAATTCGTCCCATAGCTTTAAAATGCATTGCTCCAGAGATCTTCCAGTCAGCGTTTCCTGGAGCTGCCCACGGCACGGTAGTGACAGTGACACTGAAAAATTTCGGAACAGACGTACCAAAATAGCAGCGCACCCGGAAGCAGTAGGATCTGCACCCAAGACAAACAGTTGATGGGGGGTGGGAGTTAAATCACCTGCAGATACACTTGCATACGTACACGGCCACAAACACACAAGAACACAAACACACCGTATTTGTCCGCTCGAAATATCAGGACACACTGTTCTCCGTTAGCCACCAATGCCGAGAAAAACAGTGCTCTAATTTGTGCAAAAAATCCTCTTGCTCGTCCCCCAAAAGAAAAAAGAAATCTCACTCACACGCGTTCGGGAAAATGTTCCATGAAAAACACATCGGTTTATAAGCACACACACACTTACTGGCCACCAACCGGGAAAGCACTGCTTGGTGTGAAGCACAATCGAAGCGCACACGCTCCCCTTTGTCGGAGCACCGATGCAATCAAGGACGACCGTTTCGGAGCGTTATCCTTGTCGAACTGACTGAATGACTGACTGACTGTCTGGGGCAGGACTGGGAATTGGGATCGCTCGGACTCGCTGGCTCTCGCAGTCGACGCAGTAGTCCGCCAGCCAACGAGGCGCGCGGTTCTCGTTGCACCGATCGACCGGGTTTAATGGAACACACTGCGATGAGTGCTCAGCGTACAATGAAGGATGATTGATACGTATGCAACGGCCAAACGTGTACCATCAAGGATCATCCCGAACCGTACTGAGAGCGCTTTCTCTCTCTCACGAAGTGTGAATTTCCCCGCCGAAGATGTTTGCTCTCTGGATTTTCCACATTTCCTCACAAGGATAGTGAATGCTTTGCCCCGTTGAAGGAAAGAGCTAACTCCTAGGATAAAGAATGCCTTTCCACACTAAGCAATCCCGCTGTGGTGGAAAACTAGTAGGAAAATTCGCTCATACATTCACACTAACACACACACACACACACACTAAAGCTCGCCTTTTTCAAAGTGGTTTTCGTAGCAAAGGTGTAACAAGTGGAAAGAATCTGTGTTCGGTTTCATTCAAGTTCTTTTTATTGCATTTCCGTTAACGAAAGGATACTCTCACGTTCTGTCCAGTTCTGTTCGGTGCCTAGTATACCGGACGGGTTTTCCACGTCACATTTTTTTACCGATACTTCGTTTTTCCTACGGGTCACATAAAGTTTCCTATGGGTACCAACAAACGCCTGATTAGTTACATTGATGATTAAAGCCTTGATTAATTGTAAGAAGAAATCGGAAATAAAGCATCCCAAACATTTTGCGCTAAACTATTTATTATTTTTTATCAAAAACTATAACTTTTGTTCTTCAACTATTTGCCAAAAGTGCATCAATTTGCTGATCTTTCTTTGCATTTAAAATGATTTTTAATTCGTTGCAACTGCACGATAAGGCGTTTTAGTATGTTACTTGAGCGACCAGGACCTCCGGACGAATGGAAATGAACTTTACGCGAGTGTTCGCTCTCTCCTGTCGCTATTTGCATACAACGCACAGGAGCTAAGACAGACAGTTGCTGCCAGGTGCTATAGTTGCCAGGAGCATTAGAAAGGAATGCCCTAGGACCCACGGGTGGAGTGGTTAGTGGGAAGCGGTGTTGAGCGTTTTGTGTTATGCTCAGAAAATGTGCGCATTGCATACCTTTTAGCAACGTGGCTTGCGTACAGCTGATCAGAATCAAACAGGCTGTTGTTGGATGAAATGGACGTTATTTGTGTACGGTAATTTGATCGCTCCTTATTACCGTCTGCCTTGAGAAACCATGACAACGAATCCAAAGACGAAATGACTTGACAATGTTTCGATTTAAGTTGTTTTGCGAACTCTATTCAAATTATTTTACTAGTAAACGTGTATTCTGATTTGC
The DNA here is from genome assembly GCF_943734755.1 of Anopheles moucheti. Classification (NCBI taxonomy): domain Eukaryota; kingdom Metazoa; phylum Arthropoda; class Insecta; order Diptera; family Culicidae; genus Anopheles; species Anopheles moucheti. The sequence continues at coordinate 92,029,175 of NC_069141.1, forward strand.
CTAATTGGTTTACCAATGTTTTGGATTTTTATATTTCGTCCGAAGACCATAACATATCACCAATTTACATATCCATATTCTGAGAGTTCTGGCTCTTTACAAAGTACGCATAAATATGAGCGAAATCTAATCATCATCGCTAGACTCCTTCAACCATTCTACCAACTTCAGTAATGCCGTTCTGATCGTTTCATCCTCCACGTCGTCGTACCACTCGATAATGACCTCCTCGTCGATCAGATCCTGTTCGTACAGATAGTGAACCAGCTGGGGAATTTTCGTAAGCAACGTTTCACTCTCGGAACACATTTCCTCGAACGCTTTCAGGCAGTCCATCATCGCATCCCGGTCGCGGATATAGTTCCGAAAGACGATACCGAAGTAGCCGAGCAGTCGGTGTAACGTGCTGACGGTATTCGTCGCGACACTCTCTTGCTCAAGCATGATCTGTAGTATCGCTTTTACTACGTAGAAGTTCACCTCACACAGTGCCATATTGTAAGCGTACCGGGAGGAGTTGATTTCCAGAATCAAATATTTGGGATTGGTACGGTCTGCTAGGCCTCGGTTAAGTGATTCAGCCACCTCGGACATGAAAATGTTGGCATCTTCCGGGATCGATGACGCTGGTCCACTCTCGAACTCGTCATCGGAAGTTTCGTACACGGAGGTTAGATAGCGCTCCGGGAGTGGTGAGATCGTGATCGATTGATTTGGTGTCAACTGGTGTGAGCTTTCGTCCTCCTTGTCGGTATGACTTTCGTTGTCTTCCACCACCGGTATGGTGTATGCCCGGTCAGCTATCTTCTGTACCGAAGTGGCCAACTCATAATCTGATGGTTTGATCGCTTGCAGCAGCAACCCCGCAACAACCAAACGGTTCGGTATCTCTACGCCCTCGCCAAGCACCGTACCCGGATTTATGGTACACCCCTCACCCACTGTTACGCCCCGCTCCAGTATACAATGACTAAGAACGGTTCCATCACCGATGATCACTCCTTCCATCAGAAAACTGTTCACGATTCGACAGTTCCGTCCGATTCGGCAACTGCGCCCAACAACCGACTGTCGCATGTACGTACCCTCACAAATTTCACTCTCCTCTCCCACTACCAGATCACCGTCCAACTCACAAGACCTGCTCAAGTGCACGTTCCGATGGCGATAGACATTGTTCCGAAAATGTATATACTGCTGCCGGAACTCACTAACTGCCCAATCTGGCACTAACGGGTAGAGCCATCGATTAATTACGTCCAAGTTAACCAAATGGAAGCTCTGCCAGTTGTTTACTTGCATCGCATACTCTTCCGTCGCCAGTTCGGCCACGTAGATCCTGTTGTTAAGAATTTTTTCATTTATCAGCACACCCCGCACGAAATCGTCCCTCGTCAGAAAGTCAAAGTTGTCCGCAAACAATGGCAGCGCTGCATGGCTACAGACGGCAATCTGTGGATCGAGCAGTCCATGGCGCACGACCATGTCCCGGTTTGCGAGAAACAGTACCAATGGCATTTCGAACGTACGCTCCCGATCTTGCCGTGACAAACGCTGGTGGTACAGTAGTCGACGGGTCGTCGGTTCCACCGCTATCATAACTTCGTTGCCCGTGCGCATCCTTTGCAGGCCCTCCTTATACACCACCGTCATGACCGCACCCCGGTCCTGCTTCGACAGTTGCTTGTGTTCTTTTAGTAGTGTGGCCAGATCTGCGTTTGTCAAACTATTCACCCCGAGCAGCAACACATTGCCGCGGATAATGTTCCGGATGTCCAGGTCGCGTATCGCTTCACCGGTACTGCGACACAATTCTGAACCGATAATTGACACCTTCATATTGATGGACCAGGTGCATCTGTCCGCCTGTCGCTGGCGTATGTAGTGCTTCACCTGATTGATATGGTTCCTGCAGAACACAATCACCTCTTCGACTCCATTCCGGTTAAGCATTTCGAGCGTATACTCGACCAATGGCACGTTAGCAATTGGAAGCAATGCCAATGGGTTTGTGGTCGTAAATGGTTCGAAATTCGCATTGTACGAATCGGCTATCACGATCGCTTGCACAATTTCCATATCTTCAATCGTCTTCACCTTGCTCATATTGATTCCACAAAACAAAACGCAATACTGCTTCTTGGAGGCTAAATATGCACTGGACTGCTAGGATCTCGATACACTAGAAATCAGCTAGTTCCGCACTGTACGCAGTATTCGAATCAATCGGCTTTTGAACGGTTTTGAAAGCTTATTGTAATTTGTTAACTAAACACCACATTTATTACAAAATTTTGACAACAAAGAAATAAATTTAGCACCACAATATTTTACTCAAAAACACCTACACAAATACGATTATTTGGGGAGTGTTAGCCAGATAAACCGTTCAGTAGCGTACCTTGGGGAAAATCTGTTATTACAATTGCATCATTTATTTACACGTTGTACGAGTTGGTTTGCACCATACTGTAGTTCAATTCAATGTCATTTGTGGATATCGGATTAACCGTGACGCACGAATAAACGAGTACGGGAATTTAAACACGAATAATCGGGATCGCATGTCTAATCGTAAATACAACAAAGTGAACGGAAAGCCAATTTCTCTAATTTAGTTAAATTAATAGAATTGTGTAGCGCAAGGTGACAATGGACGCACATCGGGAAGCTATTCAGAAACAGATACACCAGGATTGGGCAAATCGAGAATACATCGAAGTGATAACAGCGAGCATCAAGCGAATCACGGATTTTCTCAACTCGTTCGGTATGTAGCCGTGTTGCCGACAACAGCACCGGAACGGAAGGAACTGTTTAGCTAGGATTGTTGTTTTCCTCGTGGTTTCCTTTGTAGATATGTCTTGCCGGTCCCGGTTGGCGGTTCTGAACGAGAAACTAACGACGCTAGAACGAAGAATCGATTACCTGGAAGCGTGTGTCACGAAAGGGGAAACATTGCAATAGTAGTGCGTATCCGGGTGCGGCCTTAACTACGTAGGACATCATGCAGTCCCGTCCTTTATGTAGGGGATGAGTCACTGCAAAAACTGCCCAAAACTGACGACATGAGTAAGACATCGACCGGGGAAAGCTTCAGAATGAAGATTTCATTACAGTGTAACAGAATATCGAACAAGTTCTTTCCTCCCGAAGCAAAAGAGAGGGTGCACGTTCGTGGCTCACAATCGTAACGCCAACGTGTAGTGATAGGGTTCACAAGTACCGTGAAGTATCCAAGATGGGGCAATCTTTTAGCAGACATTGGTCGCCACTCTGGACACGGCTGGAGCGTCAGCATCGGTATGTGAGATTAAGCATTGACTAGGACTTATTTATACGTATCGTATGGCTTTATATGTTTCTTTCTAGAATGATAGCAAACACAAATCATTAAAATAGAAACGCGTTGGTTCCTTCCAACTTCCCGTAAATTCCTATAAATCGAATAACTTACTTTTCTCTCGGAAGTAACCATTTTTTGAGAAACTAATTTCTACCCTCTGTATCGGTTAATTCATCGACAGAAATGAGAACACAGAATTTCGATAAATGAAAAAAAAATAAATATTTTACTTTATTTCAACCTTAATTCGAAGAAAAACACAAACACTCTCGACGCGGTTTCGCAATGGAAAAGAGACGAAAATGAAGCTCTCTTACTAACGATGGTAGACGACGGAACAGAGAAAGCAGCTGAAAATTCGACATTGAAAACTTGCCTTACGTTATCTCTGTTCTTCTCGAATGCGCGCGATTCCTCTTTGACTGTGACACTTAAGATAAAACGATAAAAGTTGGTTTAAAACGAAAAATGTAGTCTTACAACTAACCCGCTAAACGTGCACGATCTCACCGGATCACCTTTCATTCTGTTTCTGAATGAGGGCAAATTCATGGCAGTGACGTTCAACTGGCCACTAGAAGTGGTGGTTCCTCTTGTTGACTCTCGTGAGCTCCGGGAAAGGTTGATTTTACTTCCGTTCGTAGCTGTCGTATTCTGGTTCGTCCTCGTAGCGTGGTGTGGTCGACTGGATGTAGGATCCGGGCTGTGCAGCCGGTCGTCGCTGCTGCAGGGAGATGTTAATCTCGTCCGGAGAACGGTATACACTGTGGGTGGGCTGAGGAGAGGACGGCAACCGGTAGGAGGACGGTGTCGTGGCATAGACAGGTTGCTTACGGATCGTCTGCTGCTGTGGTTGGTGGTGATAAGTTTGCTTGATTGGCTGCTGTGGCTGATGGCGTTCCTCGTGCTGGCGCAGGACGCGTTCTTCGTCATAGTGACGCTCGTCAACGTAAAAGTTCTCCGGATAGTAACGCTCCGAATACCTGCAAAGGCACATACATAGATGGCGTGTAAACCCTTCGATAGCGTCTGCTTGAGTAATGAGCCTTACCTTAGTGTAACGTTAGGTTTAGTCATGTGCTCCTCCATGTTAATCGGCTTGTAGAGATAATCGTTGACGAAGTGATACTTGGACGACTGTTCACAAATGTTGTCGCCCGAGGGTGGCATACAGATCAGATGCACCTGGTGGAAAGTGAAACCCTCCGGGCAAATCCACGAATGTTTCTGGTTCTCCTGACAGTAGTGGAACACTTCACAGCCGAGACTCTCGTCAGCGTAGTAGCCGGTCGTGCGGCCCGTACACTGGAACTGCGACTTTTCCAGTAGCAACGTCAGCCGGTCCGGTTCCTCTTCCTGTTCCAACTCTTCGCTCGAGTAGGAGGGTTTCTTGAAGCTTTTCTTCAGTGTATTACCCTGCTGCTGCTGCCGGCCACTGTTGTACGACGACACCGGTCGATCATCCTCTTCCTCTTCGGAGGAACTGCTGCTGTACTGGTTCGAGTAGGCGCGTGCACGATACGCAACATTGTTAGCAGCGGCAGGGACCGTATCGGAGGAGCTGACAGCAGACGTCGCGGAGGATGAAGTCGAAGCCGATTGCTGCTTGTACTGCTGGCCAGATACTACACACAGCAGCAGTATTCCGCAGCAAAGCTGAAGCGTTAATCTGCGAGGAGATGGGCGAGATAGGCAGCAACACAGAACTACAATTAATGTCTGCTCCACGTTTGATTAAGGGCTAGAGTTCGATGACGGTGTAGCCGTGGGTAAGAAAGAAAGTTTTCCCGAAGTCTGCCCCGTTGGTTCCGACATTGAACCACCTAATCTTTTGCAGTGTTTCACACATGAGCACAATACATACACACACACACACACACACACATACGTTCAGACAATGGCCAATTAGGGGAGGAAAATCAGCAAATTGCACCATGAAAGTCACACGCATCTTAAATGCATCGAAAGCGATGAGAAGCGATCATCGCTTGCGAAGAGAAGGTCTTTAGTGAACTTTCGCCCGTTTACAGCCGTTTTGGTGGTGCAATGAGGGTCATAACCTTTGCGCGTGGAAGAGGAATATGATGTCTTTCTTTAGCATCCCATAACGTTCCCAACGATCTGCGATCCTCATCTGCATGTGTGCAATTTTGTACACCTTTGCACGCCGATCAATCGTGTGCGATTGTCTGGTGTTTGCGGCTAGAAATGAGATCATTCACCACTAGATGCCAGCAAACGGTGGGATGGGTGTCCACGTGGAGTTTGCATTCGCTAAATGGCATTCATAAGCATAAAAAGCGACAACAAACACGTTCGTCGATGGTTTATGTCGATTTGAATTGTCTTTTCCCAAAGGTCCGTCGCCCCACGCCGTTGTGCGTGCGTGAGGAGCGACGCTTACGCAACCTCATAACGAACGAAACGTCTAGGTGTCATTTGCCATTCCGAGACGGGTGAGCGAGCTTCAACATTGAAATACCAGCCAGGGGCAACAGAAACAAACTCGATCCTTTGGGTCGCGGTGTTCATTACCCAGTAAAGGCGGAGAAAGGGCAACTCTCATTGGTAGCAAATTGGTAGCTTTTATCTGGCCTATCGAGACGCCGGAGATGTTGTAGCACGTCCCGGTTCACCGTCGCATGACGGCTGACGACAAAACCGTTATGAAAATCGAGTTGTTTTATTATATCATCGATTAAAGGCGCCGCAAGTGAGCCGCATTTCGATGACAGCCGGCGATGCGAACGCGGTTCACCGCCGTCAGGTATTGTCACTTGCCACCTCAAGGATTAATGTCTGATCGCGTTCGAGATGGGGTTTCCGATAGGAACCCAATAAACGGATCGTGTTTGGTTTTTCTTCGCCCCTTCTGTTCGTCAGTGATTTTTATTATATGTCAAACGGGTCTCAAATTATAACGGTGACATATATTTCAAACCAATGTTTCCTTCTTATTAAAAGTAGATTAACGTTCGCTTCCTGCGTGAAAATTCACATCACCATAAAACCATAAAATTGTCCGACATGTCCACCAGATGGTGTGCAATACCTGGCGATCGTCTGTGTATGGATGAGCTAAATGCGCAACCTTCTTTTCGTACTTAATCGTTTCGATTTGGTTTGCATCATAGCACCGTGATTTCGGCAATCTGTGACACCGAACTCACGGCGTTCTCACGCGATAATCAAAGCAACGTGTTGTCACGCTGTGTGTGCAAGAGATATCGCACGTCGAGGGGCAATTTAGATCACAGCATGCAAGGCATGCTCGTTAATACATCAACAAAAACACACATATGGAAGATGTGCACTCGCTTCAACTTGCACCATGTACATGTGTTTCGTTGAATAGAAGAATTCCCCTTGCTCGAAGTGATTCGATGCGTGCAAAAATTGCGCGATCGCGCTCTGTACGAGATTCGTATGGGAGCCCCGGAAAAGGGGTCAGTCGCAGGAAGGTTCTCGGTCAGGCAATCGACCGACCGACTTGATGGCGCGAGGGTGTTCGCAGTAGGGTCCAACACTCCGCCACTCTTTAGCACCCAGTTCATTAGACCATCCCCGAAGATCTTGAGTATCTCCGGTGGCAATCAAATAGGGGTGTACATGGACAAATACAGCCCTTTAAAACGCATCTCCACCCATCCGTTACACAAGCATTGGACAACTCAGATGAGATTGTATCGGGAAAACACTCACACACATTGTGGGCATTGCCTTTCGCATGCTGTGTCAGAAAAACTCAAGGCCACGTGGGTTCAATAATGATGCATTCCGTGTAGCCATTGTTTTTTTGTTCCACTGGAGAGTAGCAAAGCAACTCGTTCGCAAAACTTCATTCAAAGAAAAAGCACAAACTACAAACCGAATGTCTTCTCCCGTGGTGGTTTGTTTGTTCATTAATCGTAGTATTATGTTTCACTTTCCAATCGAATCGAGGGGTAAGCAAGTGTATTCAACGGTGAGAAAATCCGCGTGGAGAAAGATGCAGTTGTTGCTACAAATTCCCCCACAGCACCGAAGAAAAACCAACACGTAAACTAGCGGCCAGGTTTGCGGTTGATTGAACCTCCGTTGCCGTTCATTGTCACGAGCCGAGGAAAGCAAATCTTTCGTTAATTTAATAACAAATGCTTTCACTCTCCACGATCGCTTCCACGTCATCGGGCCGTGGTCGTAGCGTTTTTCCACCACGTTAAACTTTCGGTGTAATTTCGGGTTATGCGATTGTCGACCGTTTTCAAATGGTTTCTGATTCGCGCAAATCGATCGGTAGTTGCGGTCAGTCAGTAGTTTCTTCCGCCTGTGTTACCACCACATGTGAACACCGGATGCGTCGCTTATGCAAGAGATTGATTAATAAATTCTCCCACTAGTGAAATCTTGGGGTCCCGTTTTTACAAGCACAAAGCGCAGATCATGTTTTTCGTTGTTTCGTCGTGCTGCATTATGCCCGAAAATGTTTCAATCTTCACCACCCCACAAGGTGGAAAGCTTCCCGGATGGTATACAACAGCGCAGGAAACGTTCACGGGCTAATGTTAATAGAAAAAATATGTTTCGGTTGCGGAAAAATGATCTCTTCCGCTGCTTGGCGTGAGAAGCACACCGTCATTGCACGCGAATCTGAATACCTCGGTCTTGGTGCAATAAAAACTACAAACCTCTGCAAACAAACCTGAGGTCGGTGTGGTGAATGGTACAAAGTAAAGCAGGACAAATGAAACTGGGAATGACGAATGTTTTCCGCCTCATTATGACACTTTGAGGCTTGATTTTATTGCTTTTACTGTTGGCCCATGGAACGACTGTGCCTTCTCAGTTCCGGTAGTTTTGTTGCAAGAGTGGAGGGAGGAGTGCTCGCCTCTCGATCTCCATCGCTACCACCGCCACAACCCATGGAAGGAGTGTTGTCAGTTTTCGGAGCAAAATACACACTGCACGGTGCAACATTGCAATCGCATCGAACGACGCTTTTATGGCCACAGTCATATTGTGTTCGTTTCTTCCCTCGTCTATTTTTCCCGAACGATTACTTTCGCCTGTGTACCGGAGGGATGTGCAATTGGTCAGCTTCTAAAAGGGTCTAACGTGGAGTCCCTCTTGTACAAGAAAAGTATTTTCACTTTCGAAATTCGTTCATCGGTGAGGCGCACAGTTGCAGCATGGATTAATCTGTGTCCCGAAAGCGCTGGCAGCTGGCAGCTGTTGTACTTCAACTACTAGCAGCTGCTAGACACGTTGCTTGTTGCACACCTATGTAATTGAAATGATGCTAATGACTTTCTGGCATCGAAGTGCAAATACGACTACCCAGCACTGTCGGTAATTAACGTAACTAAACGTTTTGCGCAATGCGAAGAGCTTTTGTGTGTACGTAGGAGAAAAGGAGTGTGGCATCATGACATCAGTCATTTGCCATTTGAAGATCCAACCAACCAACCGTATGCAGATTGATCGCCCGCTAGTGGGATTCCAATCATGCGGTAGAACGAATGTGAAGCATTTCCCGTCTTGCGATCGCTTGCGAAATCTCGATTTTGACTAATCGATATATAACTCCAAGGACGTGAGACTGCTCCCTGAGGGTCTTATCTAACCTTACGCTCTGCACTCACGGGTTCTCTGAGACAGCTTATGACATTCTCGCCTGCATTGCCTGTCCACCCGTCGGCACACTATCGTTCGCCTCGTGGCTCATTAATCACCCGTTCCGGGACGCTGCACGGGATCACCCGACTCATCACGTCACGTGGTAGCGTGATCTTTACCAACTCGCTCGCTGCTCGCTTCCACACTTGACCTTTTGCTGGGTCTCCGCGGATCGGTACCACGATCATTTATCAACAATTTGCTAGCAACAACAGCTCTATCCAACTTGTTGCTCATTTGGCAGAAGACGCTCAACCAGCTGTGACCTGCCGTGTGTGTGTAAAGCAGCAGCGGAACGGTGATAAATTGGAATTGAGATGCGTTCGTTCCCGAAAAGAGGTTCGTGGGAATTACACCTCACAACATCACACTGTGGTCAGTGGTAGGGAACGAGGCAGCTGAGATTTATCCGCCGGTTCGTCCGATGAAATGGTTGCGAAATCATTACTCCCTTAATTCACCAATAGTCCGTGAAAAAAAAGAGTTAAAACGACGAACCTGTTCGTAGGGCCATACATACAGAATGGAAGTTTGCGATGCTGGTTAGCAATGGACATACCATAGCCTCCATTACCGAGCCAATCCGGATTCATCTTATTACTATGAATAAAATTGGTCCCATCGTGGAAGATTTTTTTCTCGCATGGAAAAGAGAACACAGACACGTTCGTCGTCTGCCGCCGCGTTGAAGTCGTTCGTGCTTGGGAAGGAACGTCACGGTTACATAAACCCGGTACGAGACCCCGAAAGAAAACTTCAACCTCAACGATCGTTCGATCGTGTTATTTATGGGTAAACTGCTGGATTGTGTGTGCCGGTGGAAGGATCAATCCAAAACGATCAGACCCTTTTCGGAGCATGCCAATGCGTCCTGTGGTCGCTGAGTGCGTGTGTGTTTGTTGCAAAAAAAGTTTCCCAAACACACGAACTATCCAAAGTGAGAAATATTTTGAAATGCAAGACGGCGAAAAGGGGAGTACGAAAAGGAACATAAATGTTAATAAATAACGATCGTCTTACCGCCTTTTGCTCGTCTCGTATTCGACCCCAGATCGAGTAAAAGCACACGATGACTGCGGTAAAACAGGAGAGTATACACGATCGCGGTAGATAGCGGAGGATCATAGTTTTTTTTTGCGCGCGTAGAAAGCGATCGAAAGAAGAAAGTAAAAGCGAAAGATCTGCTCGACTAGTACCTTGCAGTAAGTGCAGCTAAAACGAGTTGCTTTTTTTCTCTGCTTTCTTCCCTCCGCATCCCGATTGATCCGTAGGAACCAGATGGTCAGGTTTAGGTATTAGATAAGTGGACACGATCTTGCGTATTGCGTATTAAATTAACACGCGACAGGTCTGTTTTCGATGCAATCGAACATCGCACGCAGGGTTGCTGTTGTTAACCTCTTTCCAATCCGGTGTGCGATGAGTTCTTGAACGCGGCGGTCGATCGGTTGGGTCAGTCGGTCAGTAGTAGATCGGTCTGGGAGCAGCTCGAGTCTGCTAGCTCCTTTCTTTGCGCTTTTATCAAGTTTATATGTGTGTTACGAGTGTCCCTGGGGGCTTGGGGTGATGCAATGATATGGCCTGCAGGCAACGTTAAAGTGCGTACGACGTGGCCAATCATTTTGGCTAATGAATGGTCTGATTGCCTTTTTTCTTGCAGTGATGGATGGCTTTTGCCGCTTTCCGTTTCATTAGAAGCAATAATTTATTTTTGGTATAACTAGACATACGCCTGGGAAAGGTTACAAAGACTTCCTTTGGGAAACATTACATTAGTACAACATATGTAGTATTGGGAAAATTGGGCATGCTTATTTTCGTCACATCAATCGAAACTTTAAGACTTTAAACAGTAAACACTCACACGTACGACGATACATTCTGTTCGCTGTCAATAAACCAAACAACTTGCAACACTAACCTGGCTTTGTCCTTATTTGCCATTTGTAAATGGTCGCTCCAGGCCCGGATCTCTTAATGACTTGCAAAACCGACTACCAACCAACCTATTTCCAGCTGCAATCGGCTCGTGTGGTGAGCAATGTTTCATCCAACATGTTGGCGTTTGCCAATTCCGCCCCAAAACTCCCTCAACAAACGATACAAGCGTAGAAAAATGGCCGCAAATAGTATGGCTCCGAGGACAACCGATTGTGCTTGAGGCTTCCCTCAAGCGAGGACACCTTACGGCAAACACACCGTAGATGAAGAAAAGGTGATCTGATATCTGGCCAATTTCGGCACGCAAATCATTTTGTCAACGAATCCGAATGGTTCCAGAGTTTACGACACCCGTACGGTGCCTTCCCAGATGATCGTTCGGGTACGACCAATAGGCTTAACGTTTCATATTGAGCTATTGCAACATTCTCCCTCTAATATCTCGCCGTCGTCTCAGTGCCTTTAGAGATGTGTACCCAGCTGTTGGGCCGTGGAAAATAATAGTATGTCACGTTGGAATGATTTTGCCCGCGTTAGGAAATCGGAACAACCGTTCCCGTTGTTTTATCGCCCTTTGCCACGGTGGTAAACCAGTGGTGGACCTCCCCGGAGGGCGTGACGTGATGTCGTCAACATTAGCGCGCTCCGGACACGACAAATTTCGTGGCTAATGATATTGGAGCAAAAAAGGCCATGCATAATGCCCCCGGAGATACAGAGAGAGGTTTTTGATTACTGAGGTGCCCAGCAGTGAGTTGAGCAAAAGGGGACGAGGTGTCCAACGGATCTGGGCCCCGAGTGCGCATGCTTGTTGAAATTGAGCGCATTCATTGTGTGCGATCATGAGGGAAGGATTCGAAGAACCACACGGGTTGAATGGGATTTCCCGAGGGTAACTGCATCGGACCGGTGTGGTTTCGATGTGTCACCGCCCCTTGGAGGGCAGGCAGGTTTTGGGAGGACAGTTCGTGATCGAGAGACGCCATTGCTTCATGTCTAAATAAGGGCGTCTTGCACCTCGCGATGCAATGTGTAATTGTATAGTTGTTTTACTTTTAATTTCATGTTGTAAAACAACACACGTTTTCAATGGTTAGTTACTGTTCACATGATTACCTCATTTTACATACCTCATTTTTGGATTTACTATGTTTCTTCGGTCCCTTGCAGCCAAAGTACAGTGGTGGTGAGTGGTGAGAGCACTAGACTGGTGAGGGGAGCTTAACAACACTGGGAATGAAGAAGAAACAAACGGAACTAGATCACTTTCACTGAAACAAAACACTCTTTAGGAAACAACACAATGTAGGATTTGCGTAATTTGAATAGAGATGATATATTGTGTGGATTTAAGTTTTGAATGTTTTTTTTTCACAACTCTACATAACATGCCGCACAAACGTGATGCGGTGAGCGAATATTAAAATTAAGTCACTGAATATTAATTTGGTGGAAATGTGTACAACGATCCGTTCTTTTTTTGCACCTAATCAATCCAACGTCCACAACGGCGCACCGCAAACTGTAGCCTCCGGACGGCCGCAAACTTCCGAAGGAGCCAAGCTTCGATTCCCACTTTCCCCGTGTTTTCTACGCAAGCAGGAGAGAGAGATATGGTTCACCTCTTGTATCGGTCGACTCCTTCTCGATCGGGAACTAAATTTCGCGATTTACACTAGATGCATACAGTGTGTATGGGGTCTCGTTGGCATAGACACAAGATTTATGCTGCCTACGATGCTCCTACACCACGGCCTACGATCGAAGGAAAGCGAGAGCAAAGCGGGTGCTCACTTTCCTTTCGTACGTTAATTGTTATGCTTTCCGATTATAATCGCATATTACCGGAGCCGATGGAAAGTCGTTGAATCATATATAGCAGGTACACATTGCTCGATTGCAGCAGAGAGATGATCTACATAAAAAGGGATGGGGGCAAAATGGCAAAGGCATGAGAGCAAGATCAAAGACCGCGAAGCAACTCGACACGAGCTAAGAAGCCACTCATGATCGGGTTTGCTTTGGCAAGTGTGTTTATGCTTTTTGAGGGTCTTTGTACTACGCTTGGCAAAGGAACAGATATCACTTAAAGTCTCAGTACACAAAACAACACTGTTCATAAATGTTCAATTTCACGACTGTCTTTCACAACAATGTGTGGTGTTACCGACGGCTTTCCAACCAAGTATCACTTCATTTCCGAATGGTATACACTACGATCATCCTGCTTCCCGCAGCGATCGTATGCAGCACTAACTCTTCCCGTCTTTAAACTGCAACGTTTGGAACACTCAATAATAGGCCGTTATAATGCTTAAAGCGATAAAACACCTTTTTTGAACTCTCCGATCCGTTCGGGGTCTGTAAGGCGGTTCGTCGTCTGCTGCTTTATGGACGCCGTCTCATGCACGAATGTTCTGCCGGTGCGGACGAATTTAATGTTTTATATGACTTACCCCGGTGCACCCACTACCTGCAACCCACCCAACCGATGTCGCTGTATCGACGATGCACACACCGATGGCGGCGGCGGGCCAAGCAGCTACCAGCTACCCCACTACCGAAAAATAGTAAAAAGCTCAACCGAACAAACGACTTCGGCGATGACGACGAAACGGTTCGGGGTTGCAATTTAACGTCGAACGCTGCACGTTCCATATCGTTGCCGTGATCATGGAGATGCAGTCGAAACAGAGAGAGAGATAGAGAGAGAGCGCGAAAGAATAAGAGTAACAGTAAGAGAGGTATAATACAAGACGCAGTAAAGAAAGCCTGCAACAGATAAAAAGACAAACGCGTCGCTCGTGTATCATCGGGCACTAATAATGGAAATGACAAAAAAGCTCAAAGCGTGAGTTGGACGAATTTTGAGATTATTTAATTCCAATCTCGTGTGGGTGTGCTAGAAAGCAACGATTTGGGTTATGGTGGGTTGTAATATGCAAAAATCCAACGACCTCATGCAACAAACATTTGGCCAGGAGCTACGCCTCAGGCCTCCACTTCTCCCGCAAACGTTCCACTTCATCATGCCGAAAGGGTGGCATTTTGAACTTGGAAAGAATATTGTGCGTGGTGTGTAGCGCCTTATTAGTGGCAATATTTATAGCATTTGGCTTTTATTTTTATTCAATTTCATAATTGAATTAGTTTTCCAATACTCGCGCTGCATCAGTCCGCAGCAATAATAATATGCTTTAGTTTCCGTTTTCACTCGCCTTTATCGTTCGTTAATGAATGCCTTTAAACCATTATGAACGACGCTCGGTAATCTTTTTTCATCTTTTCCATCTTAATTTTCGTCCCAAAACTGAAAAGACTAAAGCCCGGGGAAGGAAAGAAATTGGCCCAAGCTCGTGCATGAAATGGCCGGTGCCGAAGGGAAAGCCGATAAAGGAAAACAACTAGACGACGAACCAGCGGCCGCACTGCAATGGAAAGTGATCGCGAAAAGTGAAGTAAAGATGCCGCGAGTATGTGCACATGAAATGGTAATACCTCACGGTAGAAAACTTAATAAACGGAACGAAAGTAAATCCACCACCCTAACTCGAGTTCGGGGCGATTAGATGTGTATTTTTTAAATGGTTTAGGATCCGCTACTGCCACTACTAGCCCTTTTGCAATTGATGCAACTTCGTTTGTTTTTACGGAATTCCCCTCCTAAAGCAGCTACACGCGTTTGTTTGCTTTGAGTGCGAATTGGTATCTGTTTTCGCTTTTCATGCGTTCATTTGCGCTCCAAGATGCTCCACCCTCTACTTCGCCCGCCCGATGATGCCCTCTCTTGGTTTTTTCTCTGGAAGCGGGAGCTATTTTGGTTTTGATTTTTCTCGGGCTGCCCCATGCACCACGCAACTATAGGTAGGCGAAATAAACAAAAGCGAAAAAAGGTGCTTTCTTCAAGCTTGGTCAGCGTGGCCAGAGTGCGCATCTTTCGATCACGCGCGCATTCAACCGCGCAGAAGAAAAATCGCGCGTGCTATTGTGGGTGGTTTGACGCAAATGTGTAGCAGATTTTTGAACATATCACTGGGCAGGACAGCACACGCTCTCTGATAAGGCGTGTTTGTATGTTCATTGCATTCGATTTCCGAGTTACATGATCGCGAAGCGATGTGCCAAACCAAAAACGCGCGATCGCGTACTGTTAATGCACTTGTAATCGAATGCATGCCATTACCGAATGCTACATGCTAATTAAAGTGGCAAAATCCTCCTTACTCACCTCGCGACTACTCAATGGCATTTTCTGGTGAATTTTGCGCGGTAGTAGCACGCACGGAATGACTAGCCATGCTATTTTGGATAAAAATTTCGAAATGCCCTTCGACGGAGGCTTCCCTGGAAAAGGCACCCTGTATCGTGGGCGATATGTCCGGTATTTGATGGTTTTGATCATATATAATGGACGTGTATGAAGGCGAAAGCACCCGAAGGTTGATGCTCCATTTTCCTGCTGTAAAAGGGCACCGGGAGATCGGGGGGGAAATTGATCGCTGGTACGACCTCACGATGCTGGCAGCCATGACCAATTCTCAATACGCCGTACCGTTCACGGACGAATGGCTGTGTCTCGGGATGACCTTCCATGATGGCCAAGGCTGTGCGGTAGAGATCGTAATAAAATGTCCGGTAATATTTATTGGTAAACAACTGGAAAAGCACCTGCAGTAACTCTCTGACGGTATCAAAACGCCAATCAAACACTCCCCCTTTTTACTCAAAACCGGATGTAAGCTGGTAGCGAATTCAGCTTCTGTCGTCTACTTGTGGAAGCCTACTCGGCAGAGAGATGCCACATTCAAGTCATAGCTGTGTGTTTGCTTTCAAACGATCGTTAAACGCAATTTGCATGCTTTAGTTGTCGTGGCGTGTTTGCTCTCCTTTATTTTACTGGTTGTGTTGCAATGGTTTCTATCTCTTTCGTCTCACAAGATAAAGAGGTTCGTCGTTTCCTATCCGCTCAAGTCACTGGCTCAATAATTGGCTCAATAGCTCGCGTTTGCTATGGTGGATGCAGTATGGTGGATGCATACTTACTGGATGATCGTAGGCACGTAGGTTGAATCACGGGCTTGATGTCAGTTGGCTAGTGAAAGTGATAAAAATGACAATCGGAGCTAGTAATGTGTGGAATTTTAGCGTAGACAGTTCCTATACTGCGTGAATGTGGATCAATCTTTGAACCCATCATTCAAATTAGCCTTCTTGGGCTGGTAAAAGCTGTAGATGCTCCTGACTGCGATGTGTTCTTGCTTAATCCAAAAAAGAAATGCTTACGTCTTACTTTGTGCTGTTGAAGAATTAATTTTAGTGACTTTAATGAAAGATCAAGCAGAAAGCGTAGACACTATGCATTCGGGAAGCAGGAGTCCGAGTTGAGTGAAACTAATACCGAAATTCGACCACCAAAAAACATTTTATTTTTGATTGCGGTGGTGCACGTCGAACGCTTTTATGTTTCATTTTTTTTGGGCTATGGCCGTTACGCAAGCACTCCAATTTCCCATTATGTCAGCATGAAGCAGCAGGCGGCAGCAGCGCCGTGTGTACGTTATGGGATGCAAAATTATATGCGATGGCTTTTTTTCCTCTCGCACCATTCTGTCTTTCGTCGGTACCAGATATGGTTGGCAGAGTAAAACAAAAAAGTGGATGCAATCCAATGGAATCCATCGACAAGACAAGATCAATCTCATCCTGAAACCGGCCACCGGGTGTGGGGATGACTGGTGGGACAGATTGGGATGATTAATTGAACTCGAAGCGAAGGTGTGGTTGCATCGACAAAAGCTAAAAGATGAGTGCATACACGCACCGTTTGGATTGAGCAACGAAAATGTAATCAAATTACTTTTTGACGCACGTATGCGAAATTAAAATCTGCACTTGTCTGTCCTATTACATATTATTCCTTCGGCGTGGCTGGGATTTCCTAGATAATTGTCAGCTGTTATTGAAATAGTGGATATGTGAATTGTTATAGTACTTTGTTTTGTACATCCCCTGATTCCGCTAGCTCTTTATCTTATTACCCATTCCATACTCCAAAGAAAGTGTAAATGACATGTACCATTTTCTCCTATATTAAATGAAAATTTCAACCAGCGTCGATGAGAGCGGTTGCAAAAGAGAAAATTTCGAGCTGATTCGCTTCCGTTTTTCCCTGCTCCCCGAAACTAATGGACGCAAGTTTAATGCTGGGAAATTGCACGCCATCAAAACTGCACGCTGCTCCATGCGAAGATCGCTTGTCGCTCGTACGAACGAATCTTATCGAACCGATCTCGAGCGGCAGCCGCAGCTTGCTTTAATTTGACGAATCATCCACTCACTCCCCCGAGCCATCACTTCGATTCCGTTACTGAGCGTATGAATAGCTTTTCCTTCGGCCACATTATGATAATGGGCATGTTCGGATGTATCCATTATGCGGCCGAGATAAGCGGAGTTTGTTCACACTTTTTCGACACCGCCTTTTCCCAAATCACCCTTCATTCATACCGGAAACGAACAATTTGCATTTGATAGCCATTGAGTTGATGGCTGATCGACGTAGCGATTAATGTGAATACATTTCTTTAGCTCTGATTTACAATGTTTGGAATCTTAACAAACTAACGTCCGAGGGGACAACTATTAACAAACTTCGAAAATAGGGTGATTAATTTGGTTTGGTAATGAAATAAAAAGCAAGAAAGCTTGCACTCATGTGCATCATCGGTTGAAGCACGGTTTTAATTATCTTATTAGCAAGCGGTCACATTCAACGCCGTTTTGGTGAATACTATGCACACACCATCGGTGGAATGTTGTACCTTCGAAGTACGGGAAAATCAACTTCGATCTTCGCAAGCACAAAGATACAAGTGCCGCCGACTTCATGACTATTTCGGTTTTGTGCGATGAAGAAAAACTCCGATCCTCTTCGATAACGAATCAAAACATCATACCCTCTGAATGAAGTGCCCAGAAAAAGCCTGTCGCAAAAGCCAGTTTAATTAGGCGAGCTGATGGTTGTTTGCTACGTTTTGTACTCGCCCCGGTTGCAATGAAATGCCTATGATGCAATCGACGGTGCACGTAGCGCAGATGAATGAACGATGCTCCGACCGTTTGGTCACCTGCATGCCGAAGACACAACACCGGTTTAACCGCTACTGGTTGGAGGGCAGAAAGGAAGGAAGAGTACGGGGAGGCACGGGGGTCAGGGGAGCTGGAGGGATAAGTACAATAACGCAGACCAATGCACGTGCAGATAACGCATCGGTGTCAATTGCAACGCTTTGGTCAGTACCACTGCCATCGGCACTTAACGCCCATGCCATGCTTGAAGCAAAGGGGTTCGTCGCTTTCGTCGAGTGAAGTCTTTCGTTCGATATCTAGGCATCATTACTTATCACATCATCATTTTATCTGGAGCAGTTTAATCACTGGAAAAAGCTATTGCGTGTGGTCATTGAAAGAATCAATCTTTCACTTTCGATTTCATTTCACTATGAGGAAAATTTCAATCGATTTCGTATCATTTCAATTTGGGCGTCAAAGTGGGCTTTTCGGAATAGACACCGGTGTGTGAGGTGGTACACGGTGCACACGCATTGCCATTTGGGGCGATTGACCGTCGTCGGGGTTTATGTAATCGACAGGCATTGCCACCAAAGTGCCACCGACGTTAAGGCTGGTCGCTTTACCAAGAACTCCAAATGCGTTGTTTTATTGGGTACTTAAGATGAAACCCACAGGGCTTATACGTACGACTCGAGTGTCATCGACAGTACCACCGTCCGGCGCACCGAGCCGAAGGTCACTCGGCTTGATTGTGTGATTCTTTTTCTACCAGTATTGAAACGGTTTGTTGTGATATTTTTTCACTTCAAAAAGAGCTTTTTTGTGAATGTCCTATGAAAGGGCAACGGGCGAAAGATCGTTTCAGAGCGACAAATGATCGCCCGCGGGCACTCTGCACAAAGTAACCTTAGTGAATGAGGTGCTCGGGACAGTAGGTTGACAGGATGGTAGGTAAAAGTAAAAAAAAACGCACACGTGCATCAATCTCTGCGACGGCGGAGGTATTGCTCCAGTTTTTGATTCTTTCTTTCTCGCTTTCGCGGGGGGGGGTGTACGACGCTACTAACCAACTGCCCGATAGGGACGTTTCCTCGCAAAGGATTGCAGAGCAATTAACCAAATAAAAGGCAACGCAAGACAACGTAAATCGGTAGGGAAGGTGAATAGACGATCATGGTTGAATGATGACTACCACTCGTTTGGGATCAAACAGGCTCAAATTGTTCCAGTTCCTTGTTTTGGGGTTGAAAGAAAGGAGAAAGAAACTCCCGGGGATGAAACAGTGCTACGCGCATTCCACGCGGTTGCGCAATCGGCTCTACCGCGAAAGGAGGCATAGATTATGTGTCGCCCGCACCATGCGACATAAATTGAAACAAAACTCAGCCCGCTTCCACTGCACAGTTCGTCGTCTTCATAGTGATCATGCGTGATAATGTTACGCGCGGTTTGTGGTACGATCGATTTCATTTCTTTGTAGCAAACAAAAACCCATTGAAGAAAGGTGCCCGGAGCTTGCTGGCAGCAACATTTACATGTAAGCGACATTGTGAATGCATGGAAGGAGAGATTATTAAAAAGAAACCACCAATATTCGATTGCAGATTGCAGAGCGATTAATTAGGCAAACACAAACCACTTCAAAGGGAAGAAAACAACAACGACCGGTTGCGTGTGTGTTTTGTTTTCGTACGGGAGTTTTCTTCTGTCTTTTATTGTTACTGTGTTTCTTTTTTAAACCATTCTATTGTTACCGGTAAAGCGATTAAAATATGGGGTGGTCCGCGTTCGTTTCTTTACAAAGAGCTCTTTCATGGGCATGGGAAAACGGAGCTGTGGTGCATTTATAGTACACCAGAGTGGTTGTTCCGTCCTCCGTATAGCGCGCTCCACGTGTCATCTACCTATTCGTTCGATTAGCTAAAAGTCATATCCTACAAATCCCTCACTAGTTTCACCGGTTTCAATTCACGGTGGGAAATATCTATCCACTCCTTACCTTCTTACTAATCTTTCTCTCTAGATATCCCTAACTTCACACACGGCTAGTGCCTCACCGCACGCCGTCGCACTCTAAAAGCTGCTAATAAAACAAATCTCCAATAAAAGAATCAAAAGACACTGGCATGGACTGGGTTCTGCATTCGTTGCAGCGTGGCAGCGTCGCCGTTTTTTTTTCATTATACACGGTAGCAACATAAAACTCACAGTTAAAAACCGAAACAAACATTAACTTAAACAAATTGGGTCTCGCTACGCGGGGATTTTAAGTTGGCAATAGAAACAAAAAAATGAACAATAAAAACGTATTATGTACAGTGTGGGTTGGATGAGTACCGATCGCACGCAGCTTGATCGTGTCGTATCGCAAAGGAGTATTTAGTTGTGTTTTAAGGTGTGCCCTGATCCTGAAAAGGCCACATGGGAGGGAAACGGTAGTTACAGGATCGTAACTGTTCAGCCTATGTTGAACCTCCTAACATTTCCTTGGGACAGTAATGTACTTGAGAAGGTGATTAAGCCATACTTCGGACCGTTGTAGTCCGAGGATCTTACTTCTTATCCTTGTTGTAATCGACAAACACTCGCACAACTTCCCCGGAGTACTTTCGTTGCGTTGGCGTAAAGTAAAGATCTGAAGAATCTGGCATAGGTCGCTGTTGCTGCTGTTGTTGCTGGTGCTGATGCTGCGACTGATGTGGATGTCCATTACCCGCATAGTGGTTACCACTGTTGCGTGACTTTCCTCGGCGATCCTGCGTGTAGTAGTCGTTCGTTGGACGTGATTGCATTTCTTGATGATGTCGTTGCTGCATTTGCTGTTGCTGTTGCTGTTGGTGCATGGGGCGCGGCAGCGAATACGCCCGGTCGGCATAAGAGGATCGATCTCCGGTACGATCGTATCCGTGACGTGGTTGTCCCGGCGGGTACGGATAACCCGAGTTACCGTTCCGGTGTGCGGGCATTCCACCGCCGTCCGTACGATCAATCTCGTAGTACTGGGACTTGTTGGGCGAGTGGGACATCTGCAAAGTAGTCTGTTGACTGTTGCCGTTGCTGTAACCACGGTCCGATGAGCGTCCTTTATGATGTGTTTTGGATTCTGGCTCAAAGTTGTCGAACGCGTAGTTGGTGTTCGAGGAGTAATCCTTCCATGCTGAATTGGGGATCAACTGATCCTGTGAAAAAGATAAATATATGAAGCGCGGGTGAGTGATACTGAAAGATCGATTTAAAATGAACGTATTTTACATACCTTTAGTCTATTTGTTCTTCGCGTTTTAATGATCGTGCACGTCGCCTGAACGATAGCAATAAAAACCAGACCAGCAATGCATCCCAGGATCAGATATAATCGCACCCCAGCCGGTAGAAGATCGTATTCCTCCTTGGGGGATGAGGCTTGTCCTACAAAACGGCACAGATACCAAACAATTTGAAGATTTATTTCTTTCAGCCATTGTTTTATCTACAACAGATCACTTACCTTCTAGCTGATTGAATTCGAGATAAGTGGGATCTACGGACAACGCACCCACCTTACCCGACGACAGATTGTTCACCATTAGGTTGTGCAGGGTCAGTTCCAGTTTAGCCGGATCGTCCGCAAGCGGGTTCTTGGTGCCATCCTTCATCTCCTTATCGACCAGAATATTCATTCTCACTAAAACATTCCCATCAGCGTCTCTGTTGAGTAAAAAGTAGCAAATTAGCATGTCGCGTGCTTTTGGGACCATACGACATCATATACCACCATCAACATACTTCTCAAAATCCTGTACATCCGTTCGATAGAAGCCGGGCACCTCACGCAACACACCGTTGAACGTATCCCGAACTGACCTAGCAAGATCGCGATGTTCCGGGGAACCGCTGGCCGGAACTTGGAAACCAGTCGCCAAATTCGTCAGCTTGATCGACGCTCCATAAGCGATTCGATCCGGTGCCGGTGTTGCAGCCACCGTTAGCAGCTGTTCAAACTGCTTCGCGCACGATTTGATACAAACGCGCGTGTCTGTCACAACCGGAACGGACGCATGTTTACCGAGTTTCTTATTCACCTCATTAAATACACCACCCTCAATCGGGAACATCATGTACAGACAGCGGTCCTCCGCAAATGCCAGATCACTCTCGTCCCCGGTGATTCGCTTACGGGTAAAGTCCAGCACAGTCCGTCCGTTCTGGATAGCCCCAGACGCATTGTACAAATCCTGTCGGTCGTCCAATTTTGGCGCCGAATAGCCATTGATCCAGGTGTCCATCAGGAAGGGGCGACCATTTTTATCCACCCACCCGATAATGGCGTCCGTCTGGGACATGCGCTGATCGTCGCTGAAGCCTACCCCAGTCCAGCTAGACGTATGCTTCGTCTCCAGATGGAAGTGTACGGCCTCGCCTCGTGCCACCGTCTGCCAACTCAAGAAGTACTCACAGTTGGCCTGCTCGGGATCGCACGTCCTCGGGTATTTGTAGAATCCGTGGCACTCATTGTCCAACTCATGGCCAACTGGACCGGCTGGTACAATCACACCATCACCACTAGTGACCGCTCCTTGTTCCGGTGTAGCAGTGACTCCCGCAGCCGATGTTGCGGGCGGTACCTTACGTTCCTCTTCGAGGAAGTTGATCTGCGTCACTCCACGCTGCATGCGATGGCCGTGGTACTTTAGCTCATCCGGCTGATAAAACTCACGCACCGATGCCATCTCCTTTTCTATGCCGGAAGGCGGCGAATGCACGTAAGCACCCGGTTCCTGTCCACGTGCCCATATCACATGCATCAGATCATCCACAATCGAATGATCGGTCGGTTCGACTGCTAACAGTTGACGACGGAACACGATAGTCGTGACACCGTCTCGTTCAAATCCTCCCGTTGCAGTGAGGTCCGATTTGCCACCCCAGAACGAGTCCATTCGAGGCGTCGATCGATCACGGGTGTAATAATCCCAAACACGATGGTTGTCACCGCGAGCCGTACCAATCACAATGTCGGTACAGTCCATCGGATTAAAGTCATGACGAGGTGTGTATGGATTAAGCGTCAGCTTCGGACCTGCCGCGGCCGTTGGTTTCGGTTTCGGTTTCGAGGTTGGTTCTGAGGCGGGTTCTGTTTTTGGTTCCGGTTCGGGTTCTGCGGCGGGAGTTGTGGCTACAGCACGCTTCGATTTCTTCAAAGTTTTTCCCTTGGGTTCTGGGGTGGGTTCGGTGGCACTCTCCGGTTCCGGTTCTCCAGTCGGTTCTGGCTCCGATTTGGGTTCTTCAAATATAATTACATATTATTGAAAGAACGTTACGAGAGGCAAGTGTTAATAGAATGTTTCGTACCTGGCTCTGCACCGGGTTCTGCCCCTGGTTCTGGCTCCGGTTCTCCTTTAGGTTCTAGAATTGCATCAAAAATGGTGTGTCAATTTTGCATCCTGTTTCGATTCGAGCACTATGCATAATTACCTGGCTCGGACGTAGGCTCACTTGCCGGTTCCGAAGTTGGTTCTGCACCGGGTTCGGGTTCACTTTTCGGCTCTGGTTCCGCATTAGGTTCTGCTCCAGGTTCCGATGAGGGTTCCGGCTCTGATTTGGGCTCTAGTATTTATCGATAAATGGACAGCAGAGGAAATAATTAACAAAAACATCACCTCTTCACACGCTCCCAAGTCCATGTTGTGTTTTGACTCATTTGAGGCACTATGGCCATTCTTTACACTGCACTTCAGCAACAAATGAATCAATAAACAATCAACTGCGAATAGTTGTGACGCTCATACGAGTTTGCTATTTGAACAAGATTACGTTATGTTACCTCCAAGCACGTGGCCTTTAGACTACTTTTTAAAGTCGTTATCTATCGATAACGGCTGTAGCAAAAACTTACCCGGTTCAGCGCCCGGTTCCGCACCCGGTTCCGCACCCGGTTCTGCTCCCGGTTCTGCTCCCGGTTCCGCTCCAGGTTCTGCTCCCGGTTCCGGTTCAGAGTTGGGTTCTTAAAATCAAACACAATTCAATCGGTTGTGCAATGGCAATCCATTTTTCTATCTAAACGTGCTTACCTGGCTCAGACGTTGGCTCGCTGACTGGTTCCGGTTCTGCAACCCCAGCTTCCGACGGTGCAGCAGCTCCTGGGGCAGCGATTAGCGGGAAGTTCTTACATTCCGCGGTTAGTTTGCGTGGTCTCCAACCCAACGCTACCCAGGAGGTACCATTCACCTTGAGCACGACCTCTAACTCACTTTGCTCCTTCAGCACGCGCCAATACACGTTCAGGTCCGGTGACAGTGTCTTCGCCTTGTACACTGAGTAGTCAATATCGGTTGACTTAATGGGCGATTCTGGGGGGCGAAAAAGGGCGCAGCGCAGTATGAAATAACCATAACCCATTGATCGTTCAGTCTGAGCGCTTTGCATACTTACTCTTGTTACATCCTGGTCCAAACCAACCCAACCGACAGTAGCACTGACGCCGTGGTAGTGACGTTCCACCCAAATCCACGCAGGTACCTTGAATGCCACAGTCCTGATTCGTAGCGCACTCATCCCAGAACTCGCACCGTGGCCCATAATACTTGCGGTCGCACTTGCAACGTGCAATGAACTTGCCATGGCCGGAGCAGGTTTCGTGGTGTTCGCGTCTTGGAACGACGTCCACGTCGGCACACGACCAGAATCGATAGTTACCACCCCATTCGTCGGCTTGTCGGACCAACCGGAGCGTACAGTCCCGACAGGTGAAGTTCCTTGGAAGTGATACCTGGAACTGCTGTGCTCTGCAAAGATAGAAAGCTCCGGTGAGTACAATATACCGAGCGAACAGGACAGGACCACTGCATACTTACGTGGCATCATCACGCACAAAACGCCTTTCCTTGCTGCTTGGTGTTAGATTGAGCACTGGTTTCTCCCTGCCATCAAGTATCTCCAGCCGGAAGCCACCCTACGGTGAGAAACACACGGACAATGGATAAAATGATATTTGCACACTCACTTCAATTGTTTTGTCTCCATGGTGGTATGAAAGCCCACCGCCTGGTAGTTATCGAAAAGTCAACTTCACACCCAAACGATAAGCGATTTGAGTGGCGTGGACACGCTTATAAATAGCTGTTACGCCGCGTACCGACTCTGTTGTGAAGGGTGTCGGTTTTGCTGCTAGTTTGTGATAAATGATGTCGTCCTTCGGAAGGATACCTGCCTCCACGGTGGCGTTAGTGCTTGCATTGATCTGTCTTTGTACGCGCGACACGGTTAATGCGATAGACTGTTACAGCTGTGAAGGTGAAAACTGTGTCCGTGTGGCCACGGCGGGCATTACGATCACCTGTGCGAATTCGAATGATCGCTGCTTTTCCAGATTTGACCAAACCACCCGTAAGCAGAGGGAGCAACATCAGCAACTCATCTTCAGCTCATAAATCCACACCCTACTTGTATTTCTTTTAGTGTTGCCCACACAACGGGGCTGTCTCACGCAGTCCGAAGTGTCCACGTGTACTGGAAACGACTGTGTCTATTGCAACACGGCGGACCTGTGCAATGAGGCTGGCAGCCCAAGGCATCAGTGTGCCGTGTGCTCTTCCCTTGTGGATGCAAATTGTCTTTCCAACCCGGGCTCGCTGACTGCCGTACAGTGTCCCGGTCCATCTAACGTCGACCTAACGGCGGCACAGTGCTACAGTCGAGTGGTATTAAAACCTGTGTGCTATTAGTTTGACTCTTGTCATTAACATATGTTCGGTATCTTCCCCCTGCAGATCGGTAGCGTTACCGAAAGGGGCTGTATTACAGCTCAAGCTGATGTGGACGGCTGCACCGGTTTGGATTGTGCCACTTGCACTGGAAGCGGATGCAATCGGGACGAGTTCCCCGCCAACAGGATCCAATGCGTTCAGTGTGATAACGCAGCTACCTGCAATACGGATGCAACCTCCGCGGTCTATTGTGAGGACGTAGAGGATGTGTGTGTCACCATGCGCAGAGCAAACGGTGTGTAGCTTACCGTTAAGTTTTGGCTATCCATGACCCATTTTTAATCTTCCGCGTAACGTTATCACAGGCAACGTCATGAAATCGTGCAAAAAGACAATGTTGGCCGCAGACGAGGCTTTCTGTTTGGGCAATGCGACCCGGTGCAACTACTGTGGAAAGAAGCTCTGCAACGGTGCATCGTTTAACACGAATGCCGTCACCAAAAGTTGCTATCAGTGCGAAGGCTCCGACTGTCTGAAGTCGAGTGTGCATCTTGTAAGCTGCGAGCTCACGGATGAGGACTGCTACAGCATGTTTACCGGATGTAAGTACATGGAGCACGCCTTCACACTTTGAACGACCAAAAAAACAAGGGTACAATCTCGTATTACCCTTTTTTTTAGTTAATCCATCACGTCGTGGTTGTATGCAGGAACTTTCCAGTGCAGAGAAAGCTGCCTGCATTGCGCCGGAGTGCGATGTGTGCGGCGAGTCGGAATGCAATTTACAGTCTCGATCCGATCATCGCTGTGGGTACTGTTCCACCGTACAGGATTCGAACTGCATTGCTCCTGCCAGTGGAGCTCTTACCGTTGTACAATGTCCAGCACCATCAACAGACGTTTCTGATGCCCAGTGCTACATCAAAATTGTACGTGCAAATCAGGCACTGTCCTTGGGGGTGGAAAGATTTAAGTCCTTTGCTTTTCTACCCGCTCAGGTTGGTGGATCAGTTACAGAGCGAGGTTGCATTAGTGCCTCATCTGATCTGCTTGGCTGCGATGCAGACGGTCTCAACTGTGCGACCTGTAACATCGAGAATGATGGCGAGGCTTGCAATAGTGGCCTTTTCCCATCCAATCGTCGGCGCTGTACGATTGGTACGACTGCCGACGCCTACTGTCCCAATCCGTGGGATGATTGCGTGCAGCTTCTACAGGATGGAACCCGTAAACGCACTTGCCGATCATCTTTGAGCGAACTAGAACGCAGCTTCTGTACGAACAACACAAACCGTTGCCACTTCTGTTCCATCGACAATTGTAACGCGGCGGAAATTAGCTTCAACTACGTCGAGTGTCTGTAAGTTTATGTCTTTAGGAAGGGATCGTAGAATGCACTTTCCATATGCACTTCAACTTCGTTTTAGCACATGTGACTCAGCGACAGACGTCCGATGCGCAACCAATCCTGCTGCGTTGAATACGTTCGAACAATGTGCCAGCTGTGCTACGGCCCTTATAACAAGCGGTGGAACCACTACTACTCGCCGCGGATGCCTTGCCAATCTTCCGGCAGATGTGTCGAGTCAGTGCGGCGCTACAGCCGGTAGCTCCTGTCAACAATGTTCGACCAACCGGTGCAATGTGGGAAATTTCCCTTCGGATCGATTGCAATGCTACCAGTGCCAGGATGCACCATGCGTGTCGCATCAAAGCGTGCAGCTCGAGTATTGTCCAGTGTACCGTGCCGATGACAGATGCCTGCTGGAATCGGACTCCGCTGGTCAGCTGCTTCGATTAGATTGTCGCAGCTCGCTAACGGAGGCTGAATTATCCGCTTGTTCGGGCCGGTGTCAAATGTGCAGCACGTCGGGCTGTAATGATCCGATGGCCTATAGCACTTCCGGAAGCTGCGTACAGTGCCGCAGTTCGTTAAACGCACTTTGTCGCAGCGAAGCAACGCAAATTGCCTCGGAACCCTGCAACGATCCCGCCAACACCCAATGCTATAGCCGGCTCGTCGATGGTGTAACTGAGCGAGGTTGCATGCACGATCTAGACGCAGCTGAGTACAGTGCGTGCACGCGTGGTGAGAACTGTCTCGTGTGTAATTCGCGCACGTACAACTGTAACACGGTGCAGTATCCGGTGGCACCGCTCACCTGCTTCCAGTGCGATTCACGCACGGACGGCGAAAGCTGTAAGGCCGCCCAAACAGGCACAGCGTCCGAATGTCCGACGTACGACACCGCCAACAAGTGCTACACGATCGTACAGTCGAACGGAGACACTGTGCGGAAGTGTTCGACCTTAGCACGCGAGGCAGAGTGTGGCACGGCTAGTGGCTGTGAGCTTTGTCTCTTCCGTGGATGCAACACTAAGGAAAACTCGGCCGTCACCTATATAGAGTCACCCGTACGAACGACAACACCGGGGCCCACTAACGGCGCAATCACTACAGTTGGTAGCTACACTGTTAAAATTACGTTGTTGCTAGGAATGTGGCTCATTGGGGCCCATTAGTATGTTAGTATATAGTAGCTCATAGAAAGATGTTGATAAACGTTCAATAAATGATAGTAAATTTTACATAAGAAAACGCTTCTTTTATTACCAATAGATGTACTTAATCATGCATAATGTGCCAGCGAAAATATTATAAACGTAACTTTCTTCAAACGTAAACTTCTTTTTGTAACGACGGGCGTAAAACAGACCGTTTCGTAATGCTGGGCTTGATCATATAGTAGTTCGGATAAAAAGGAAAACTGTTACGATGTTACGCCGCCGTTCAAATACCAATTTCCGACCGATCGATAATTGGATTTGAACATCAAGATGAAAACCCCCGGCCGAAGCCGATACTGCATAACTCCCAGCGGGGGCCAGTCTGTATCGTGATAATTGCGTGTATGGCCACACTGCCACAACATCCGGATCGCGTTTAGGGACGCAATCTTACTATGTTGAGTTGTCAATTTTTACGCCTCGCGATCGAGTTGAATGAAAGTTGCTAACTGTTTGGTACGTCGCACACACAAACTCGAGTTAATGGTGGCTAGGTGTGAACTTAGAGTTTTCGTAAGTTTGCTTTTAACAACAGCTCTCAAATGCATCAAATCTTCCCTAACGGTACGGTGAATGTTTGGCTTTGGCTGGAATGGATGGAATATTTTACCCTATTACGAAAAACAAAGCGAGTCAACCGTGAAGTAAAGAACGACGAACCAAAAGCTTGGAGAATTGGGACACTATTCCTGCCGAACGTTCTGACTCTGTTTGGTTGCGTCTCTATCGCTTCTGTCAATGACATTTAACGGGTCGACCGTAGCAACGAAGAAAAACCGTAACGAAACCCGTAAACGCTGCTAAAACCAGCGGGAGAAAAAGGTTCTGACGGCAATATATTGCACCGGGTAAAACAGACACTAATTGCCGGTACCCGAAATAATTCCGGAACTGTGGTCGGGAGTCGATTCGAATCGGGGTGTTTTTTTGCTGTTGTTGGTTAAAATTAAGATACCCAGCGTTATGGGGCAGCGGCGTTTGTCTCAAGCCTCCCGAACCCGTTAACCGGTGAAATAAAACCACCCCCTCCGAAGAGACAGAAGTGGGATCCGGATTTTAACCTTTTCCCAAGCTTCTGCCTGAACCTGACCCTGACTTGAGCATGAAATCGCTTGATTTGGTTTTATAATTCGTTTGACGACCAATTTAAAATCAGTGTTTAGCGCTTCCCACCGACACGATAAGCGCGATTTGTTACTTACCCGATGCGGATAGGCAAGATGCCACGTTACGTTGAAGGTGCTACCCTCGATGAACGATGTTTTCAATGAACCTGAAACGGTAACCAAGAGACGGAAAGGATGAGTAATCGTGTGCAACATAATGAAGTATATAAAGAAAATCCCCCTTCCCTCTGTGTGCTCCTGGCCACCCACCCACCTGTGGAGAAGATCGCATGGTAGCGGAATTGCATTTTTCACCACTGACTCCATTGTTTCTGACTATGAACTGACTTCTTCTTCTGACTTCGTCATTAGTTCCGCACTCGGCAGAAATATTCTGCCGCCATGATTCATGCTGGCGCAAAGGCGCGAATAATTTGCATCACCCAAACGGGTTGATGTGCATGGAAAAATTGAAATTCAACGTACACCACCACCACTTCGTTTTAGTCACATTGGCGAGGTTCGATTGTGCAAGACGCCGACGCGACCGATCGGCCCAGAAAGTGAACCTTAGAATGCACACGCAGCTAAGATGCCATGCCATGAAGGAAGTGCAAAGGAAGTGCCCGTTGTGAGTGATGCATTGTTCTTTGCTTTTTTGGAATTTATAATCAACCTCTGAGCTGTGGTCGTGTAGGTGTCTTCCATCCTGCAATGAAGAATGTGGTTGCCAAACACTTTAGTTTGAGTCACCCATTCACGCAGAACTCTCATCTAAAGATTCCTCAACATCACAAGCACAACTTTGTATGTCTATAATAAACATTACGTAGACACTGTGTATGAAAGTGAAAGAGAGAAAGAGATGGAGAGAGAGAGAGAGAGAGAGAGAGAGAGAGAGAGAGGGGGGGGCGAGAGAGAGAGAGAGTGCAATTATGCTACAAACCCACTTGACCGCTACCAATCGATTACGATGATGTTTACGGACGGTAGTGCATGGGCAGATGAAGGTTGTCAGCATAACAATGAC
This sequence comes from Anopheles moucheti, assembly GCF_943734755.1. NCBI lineage: Eukaryota > Metazoa > Arthropoda > Insecta > Diptera > Culicidae > Anopheles > Anopheles moucheti. Next base: position 92,059,580 of record NC_069141.1, read on the forward strand.
TCCCACTTTATGTGACCTCCAAACGCAAGAACGTTGGCGAGCTTCGGTGGGTGGATGGTAGCGTGCAATAGCAATTACTATTCGCCTATTAAGTCAATGCCGGAACGTGCACTTAGCGAAGGTGAACTCATTTATTGACACACCGTCAACGGAAGCTGACCTACTGAGGAGTGCGGCTGTTAAGCGTGACACTTGAAAGATACTGTTCTGATAGAGGGTATTCTCTATTATCTCATGTCAATCGTTTATATGATCGTCATTGGTGGTGATTTCCTGACAACCTTTTTCTGTTGTTGATCGACATACGTTTATTTTATTCGTTTTATGCGTTTAATATCGCACATTTTCCGCATCATTTTACTCCCATTTCGATTGTAAATTAATTCGTGCGAGCAATCGGTTGCGGTGTGGGAGCGCAATGGGCACTCGCACTTTATCAACTTTTATTGTTGGAAAGATAAAATAAACACCAATCAAAGACCCTGCGCCATTGGTTACCTCATGTTGTTGGCGAGGAAAAATTATCCAAGCATAATGATGGGTAATGGTTGTATAGGTGATCAAAACAAACACGACCGCAAATTATGAGCGTACGCGAATGATGAAGAACTGGTTCGAGTGCCACGATGAATCAACCACGATGAAGGTCAATCGGACAGTCATGGTAAGAATAGTCCCCTCCCTCGTCCCCCCGCTCTCCTCCCCACGGGAGAAACGGTGATGATTACGTGGGACTGCGATCTTTTCTTCTATCGGCATTGGACGAATGGTCCAGAGAATGGATGGGACAGTATGGGCAGGCGGTTGTCTCGCTTTTTTCTTCGTTCGCTCCCTTTTATGCACACTTTGCTGTGCAACGGATCGGTGAAGATCCGTCAAGCGATGATTTATTATCGTTTTAATCGGAACCCCCCCATCCCGGAACGAAAAAACTTGTTGAACGATGGAGAATGTTGATTGACTACAAACGGTTGCTTGCTTGTTGGTGTAGTGTGATTATTTGTGGGCTACACACAATATTTTGTTGAGTTGTTATTCGCTAAAAGCTTCCTTAGAAGATGCTATTCTTATTTTATTTCAATAATATCTGACACATTCTGAAGTTGTCAGAGTTAATTTCGTTTTATATACTTGTGATTGAATCGTTTGAATGCATTATAGCTCGTTTGGAAAATATGCAATGGCCTTCTAAACTGTCAATCATTGTTGGTTGTAAATTCTAACAGAAGTGTTGTTAGAATGCCATTTTGCAATCATATGAATTCCTTTTGCTTGTGTCACAGCCAACAATTCATACACACCTACCACATTAGGCAACTAATAGACTTGTGGATTCAAAGTTTACCATGACAAACGTTTCTTTTTATGCCATTCTGTTGCTCTTTCGTCTTTCAGTACAGTTTCCTCGAAAATATAGGCAGATCACTCACCAAAGCAATTGAGTCTCGTTTGAAATCATTTACATTAGCAATGAAACTCAACCAACCCACTCATACGCATTCGCAATACCACTAAAGCGCATTTATTGGCTCCCCACCTTCGGACAATCACATTCGAGAGAGCAATCGCTACATTCGATCTAGCATTCCGCAGCCATCTGGTTTGTGTACTTGCACACCAACGCCACCAGTACGAAACGCAAGGCAAAAACTCCTTTTGGCCTTCAACTCCATCGTGCTTGCGTTCCGTAGGTTGATATGTTTAAAATTTTTGCGCGCAAAATGAAGTCGTCGTCCGACTGTTTGAAGACAGCTCCCATGGATCGTACATTTTAAAACTTCGCATGCATCACATGATCACGTGCCTGACATACGCGTTTCGGTATTCGTAATAATTTCATGATCATCCATGTACATCCATACCAATCGGGTGGACTCCATCGCCCATCTGGTGCTTCGCAATACGTATGTTATCGACAGTGGAAGCACGCACTGTGCATAAAAACAATGACCGAAGGGATTCTCATTCGCCCGCATGGCTGGCCTTCGTAAAATTCGGGCAAACATCCATTAAATGCGTTCACCCTCACTTGAGTGGTGGAAATGGATTGCAGCCAAAGCACCCGCCACCCGAAAGCAACTCGGTTCTCATGGCGATTTGAAGTTTGATGTGATTCGATAAACGAAAGACTTCAACGCTCCAGCCCGCAGAAGGACACGAACCTCCCCGAGCAAACGCACAGAGCTAGTCGTCATCGTCGTGTGGAAGTTCATGATTCTTGACCCCGTTTTTGATCACTTTGCCAAGGGATTTGATTGTTGCAGCGCTGTTTATGTCGCTGCTGCCAGACTGTCGGCTTGTGCGCGAGCGGAAGATCGAGTGAATGGAATTTGATGCTTGCGGGCGCTTTTTTGTTCGTCCCGCGTTCGTTGAATCATAAAGTGTTGTAACGAAATTTGTTCGCTTCATAAATCACCGCCATTCCATCGCTTCTCAGCTCAATCAGTATCGTGAGCTGATGATGAGATGAAACAAAAAAACAACAAAAAACAAAACAGAGGAATACATCACTAATCCATTCCAAGCATGCCATGCCTAGCCGTGCATCTATCGATCGCTCGACAGAGAAGCAACAGCAATAGCAGCAGCAAAAAAGAAAGCTAACTTAATGAGTTGCAGCGTGCCGGAGAAAATGGAAAATTTAAAACGACATCATTTACCCGTGCACCACCCATGGCCAGACACAAGTGAAGATATTTTCTTATACAAAGTCGCACAAAAAACACGGTCTTATAATTGCCTTCCGAACGCGCTTGTCGCTGGGATTGGAAAAAGGGTGATTACGAAATTTAATTGGGCTCGCTTCATGAATTCGAAGCAAAGCGATATGGTGCCCATGGACGATTGGAGGGCCGTGGAATGTGTGAAGGAGTTCACGAAGGTTTAAAATATCCCAGGGCGGCACTAATCAGATAACGGGTCCGGGTTACACACCCGCTAAACCTTTTATCGCACAGCTTCACGGCACTCGCACTCAAAACCGGGCCTTCCTAATGAACGGCGAATGCAGACAGAGGCTGCACCCACTTTGTGACCGCAATCGGTCGAAGTCAGCTGCTTCGGTGCAGATGGTTGGTGCAGACCGGTTGCAGTTAATAGGTCACGGTGCAAATTGCCGGTGCGTAGCCGTGCTTTCCGTGCCGATCGAACTAAAAACTCATGCTCGAAGAGTTTGTTTGAAGCTGCAACAGCAGCAGCTTCCGTGTCTGGTCGGGAAGTTTTGCTTAGATGAAACGTTTCAGCGCGCACAATTGAGTGACACGCAGGCTTAAATTAGCCCGATATCCGTTTCGAAAATCATCATCATCAACAGCCGATTTCCTTCTCGGCGGAACTCGGCCAGTTCTTCAACCTGTTTCAAAATCCAACCTGTGTCTAATTCCCTAACGGTGGGCCGCTCCGCACGAAAGTAGCCCACGGTGTCACGCGAGCCTACCAAGACTACACATCGAAGCGGTCAAACCACTCTCACCGTGTGCGGCGTTATATTTGCATATCGATTTTCGACCTCGGAAAAAAGTACGCTATAGAAATGGAATGTCTTCGCCACCTTGTGAAGCCCGTCATTTAGGGACCGCGCTTTAACCGCAAATGTGTGCAATTAATCCGTCGAATGGTTGTCATTGCTCCGCACTTTTTAAATCACAATCTGGAGGAAACGGAATCGTCCATTGACCCTGCCAAAATGGCTCTTTTTGCTAGTAATGCTCCGAGGCCTTGCGCATTTCGGAAGGAAACACTTTCTCAATTTCATCATGCTGCTTTCTCTATTTGAGCCTGGCATTTGTGCGACCACAACGTCAAGCGGCAATAGAATGATCCTCATTTTAAGGTCATCCCAACTGGGAGGAACACTTACCTTTCGGCATTCCGCATGGTGGTTTCGTGCGCGAGTTGTCCAGAAAGTCCAGATCGTACTTACGAGCGGGCGGAAACGTTAGTGCGACGTGTGCTTCCGCCCCAAGGTGTAGCAGCGGCAACAGCTGCACTAGCAGCAGCACTATTAATCTGCCCGCCCCGGGCAAACCGGGTCCCGGGCCGACACTGTGCGCCATCTTGAATTCAGGTGCGATCCTGTTAGCGACTCACTTTAATATCTTTCACCACGAATTGTGTACACTTTTCCGTATGGACTGTTCTGCAAAGAAAAGGGCTTCACTTTCACGACACCTGTTGACAACTGCTCCAAACATACGGCTCAACAAACACGCACGTAAGCAAATTTACTCTGCTTCTCGCACACCCAATGGGTACGTGTAGAAATATGGCCACTTTTACTTTTCACACTCACAAACCACGAAATGCAAACGCGCCCGCATACCGATCAACAACAACCGATCGAATAAATTCGTTGATGGCCGATTGTGAAGCAAATGCGTCGTGTTGTGTTGGCTTGGAAGCAGCACACAGCACACGGTTGCAATAGAAATTCACTTCACTTGCACCGCCGGCACGTGATCTGCTTTCGACGATGAAATGTCGAAAACAAATCGATCACTATCGCGAGGAGTCAATCACAGCAGGCCGCCGACTGGTTGGTTAATTTGCGATTGCTTCGTTTGGACGAGTTGAAGTTGCTTCACCGAACGCGGTAGAATGCACTAAGCAAGCCGCGCTGCACGCTAGATCACGGGATTGCACGGGGGCGAAGAAATTTCACGAAACTCCAAAGCAGCCTTCTTTATGCGGCAATCCCAACTCGTCGGGGCAATGGCTTTGCAGTCCAGCTGCAGCCCATCTGCCAGGAAAAAAGTAAACGCTTCAAACGTTTGCAGCTGCAGCAGCGCCGGATTAGCACCAGCCTACTCTAGGTCCCTTAGTGGTGTATGCATGCGATCTGTAGTAGATGAGACGGTAGAGAAGAAAGAGAGATCAGCAAAGGGTGCAACAATGATGTACAAAGAATGGGGAAATCGGACGGAACGGAAAATGTAAATTCATGACACGAACGAACGAGTGCAACTGTGATGCATAAGCACACGCGACAAGCCCCGTAAGTTCATTGTATTCCACAGTCGCGCAGGATTCGTGGGCCATGTTATCATCTCCATTGGCAGTAGATTGTGTTGGTGATGATGATGATGATGATGATGCTTTTCGCTTCCCTTTCCATCTTTCTGCCCAAATGCACAGTTCCGGATAAAGGATGGAAAGTTTCACACTCTACCAGACCGAAACGTTATGGAGGAGATGCAATTCAAATTTTCCAATCAGATTTCAATTTCAACCCGTGGAGATAAGCGCGAAACGAAAGGAAATTACTTACCCAATATCAAAAAAAGATCACATACAGTTTTCACAGCAAATTTTCCAAGTAACTCTCTCAAACTCCCTATCGCAATGCGTTCCGGGTTCCCAAATACTTTGTTCAGGTTCGGATATCCAGTTGGTAGCAACTGAACTGACTCAAATAATAGAATGCGACACACACATTCCATCAGGCAGGTCAATTTTCCCGGTCACGTGTCGATGCGGCAAAACACGACCGTGTACGTATCAGCCAGCATCATGGTCACAGTCTGGTCAGGTGCTCTACCGGAACTGTGTAGCAGTAGCGAACGCGATTCGCTTAATGATTGCATTTTCCATTTTTAGGCTGCAACTCACGTCATCGCGCACATACACACATACTCATGAAGCTGAATGGGCTCACATGACGCTCTGACCTCACCTGGCTCACCTTGCTCAACCTTCTCACTGTTAGAACCACCACATCAGCGGACGTATACTTTTTCGTTTCTGGGAGCTTGTCATCTCCGTCGCGACGAGTTCGCGGGAGCTCACAGCCTGCTTGAAGGCAATCAACTTTGAAGCAGGTGCGCTCACACACCGCGTGTTGCAATACCGTGCGTTCTGTTGTTGCACGGGGTCACTTCCATCATCTGATCATCGTTGCGCCATGTTTGATGTGGAGCTCTCGGTGTTAATTAAATTTGGTGAACTAACGAAACGATGTACAAATAGAGGGTGCTAAAAAGGGGGCGTTCGGTACTCCTTTTCTAACGTACACTACGAAGAAGCTCTCCCCCGTTATGGGACGTGCAAAGACCGTGTAGTAAAGCTGATCAAGCTGATCCCCCCGGGGAACTCATTAGGAACGTAAGGAAAATTTGTTTCAATCTGGCCTGCCTGGCCATTGCTAACTAATGAGAACCGGAAGACGCGCGTATTGCGTAACACGGTGAAAAACGAACGTTACGTTAACTTTCCGTAAAAGGAAAACCAACGAAAGCGGGTGATCGTTTTATTTGTGTAACTGCTTTTTTCACTGCAGTGAAAGTGAGGGAGCCTCAAGGTCGATGGTTAAAGTGCTCACATTAATTTCTAATTTATATAACAATTAGTTTCCGCTGAAATTGAAACTTCGATAGACTTTCTTGTGAACTAGTGGTATTCAGCTAAACGGAACTCATTTCGGCAGGCACAAATTTTATAGCTGTTTGATTCAACTCGCCACTCACAACTCGCAAACAACGAGCCAATAAAAGCAAGCAAATGTAAATTCCGTTTACATAGCGTCTACGTTTCGAGTATTCGCGACGGCCTTTGGCATTAGAATCACGATCATGCGCTCGTGTAAGACCGCAAACAAACAGTGCAAAGCGATCGAGAAACCAATCAGAACCTGCGCCATTCGGCCAGAAGGCGTTCAAGGCTGCGCAGTTGTCATTTTTCTCGCGTTTTTTTCCCTTTCTTTTCCGTTCTCCCTCCGTTGAGAAATTCCACACGCGATTCTTTGGCAGCGGGGAGCCCAGATTTAAGGCTTGTCCTTTCGGTAACGGTGGTGGAAGGACATACAACGGGGGGCGGTTTGGTGTTCTTGCGCCGAGAATGTGAACGAAACTGCAACAACAAAAACAGGCTTTCGCACCGGCCGTCAACCAAACCTGTCCCGATGTGGCTCATTAGAATATTAATATTTATTGTGCTAAGACGGGGAGGAGACGGGAGGGGGAAAAAGGGGTGGCTTTCATAGAACTCCACCGACCGGCCGGATTAACCGGTCATCGTTTTGTCGCTTTTGTGAAAGTTTCACACCGCATCTCCAACAACGACAGCGTCGGGAAGGAATTTTATTCGAATTTTACCTTCACCTCCATACTCTCCAAAACTGTCCACGCAGTAGCAGCACCAAACAGGTTTCCCATCACGCCAAAAATAAAGTGGAAAATGGTGAGGGGGGTAGGGTTTCAGGGCGTTTGTCGAACGCCACCAAAAATAACAACTGCGCCAGCGGGAGAAACTGGACGGTTCGGTTCGCAAGTCACCCAAATGGTTCCAGTGTGGCAGAGTGACATCTTTGCGATTGCAGGGACTGTAAGGCGCTTTCACCACCGTCGAACTTCCATCACCTTAACGAACCTCAAAGTGGATTGTTAAATGTAATCGTTTCTCCAAAAAATCAGCTACATTCGGTATTCGAGATATATCGGTACACCAACAGCCGGAGACACCTTTAGATGGACGATCGCGGAAGCACTTAAAGACAAGAAATATGACCACGTAATCCACGTGTGTGTGTGTGTCTTTCTGAGCTCGAGATGATGCATCCATCCGCATGTACAGTACAAGATGCGCTTATGTTCCTCTTCATTCCATTATGCTACTTCATTCAAAGCCCGCTGGAAGCGAACCGTTTCGAATCGTACGTACAAGCTTCGGAGGGGTTCGTTTGCTTGTTCAACTGCTCATTCCACTTCACACAGCGTCTGTGAAGCTTCGAGCTTTTATCATACAATTTTTGCTGCTGCTCAACTTCACCTTTAAAGCCGCACCGAGGCTGCACGGTTCCAATCGTGTTTTCACGATGGAAATGTACACAAGAGAAAATCGTAACCATCACACCATCATCTTCTTGACGATCGTGAGGCCACACAACAAGCTGGGTTTCGGGGCGGTTGGGTATTCGCTGCCATCGTCGCCGTCATCGTCGTCACATTAAAAATATCGATGATGTAACGATCGATGAATTTCGCACATGCCACCCAGGTAATCACCAGCACGTACAACGGCCACAGCGCATCTTCTCCGCAAGCACGGCCGTCTGTAAGCGACGAACCTGTTTTCCGTTCACATACTGGCCACACAATCACACCGTTGGACCAGATCGATTTCGGAATTAATTGCCGCTGAAATGCACCTGTGTCTGTTCCCACTCGCTGTTGAAAGGATTTAACGATACAACTCACGCACGCGCTATAAGCGATCGGGTTTAAATCCGCTGTCACAACGCGCTTTATTACGGCGGCCACTCTCTTTCACAGCATTCCTAAGGGCGATGGCGAGAGGCACGATCGTACGTTAGTGTTTCTTTTTTGTTCCACAAACCAAAGCGCGCGCGGACGGGGCCACCCTTCGTCGATGGGAATCGTATCCCTGCACATACCAGCGCCAAGCACCAAGCATAGATCTGCACTAACACAGCCCCAAACACACCATCGCCCAAACTTTACGACCCGGGCAGGGGATGCTGCTCCCAAGGGTTCGGTCAACAGATCGGTGATCGTAATCGCCCGATGCTTCCACTGTGCTGTGCTGCCTTTTTCTCCCTCTTGTGTCGTTTCATTTCCCGGGAGCAAAAAATAATCAACCAAATTACCTGTAGCTAAGCTCCTGACGGGCGAGACGACGTCTCCAGGTCTCGCGCCGAGTCGAGTGGGGTGATTAAGGTCTGTGACTGCGTCTGCACTGTTTTGTTGGAGGGGTGGGATCGACCACCCGCTGTTGATTTCAACCGCTTTCCACGAAAAGACGCAGCACAGCAACGTACACTCTCGACGGTAAGAAAGCTCGGCTGGAAATGATGATCGTGATACTGCGACGAAACACCAAAGGCGCATTGGAGCTTGTATGTGCGGGCACTATGGGTTCGAAGCAAGAAAACGTAACAAAAAACATAAACGTAGTTTATTCAATTAGGAGATGTTCAATTCTGAAGATATTCTAAGGCCATATGGACGTTACATTGGTGAGAACGCATATGTTGTAATGATCATACGATTTTTATTTATTTAAAAAAATGAAAAAATGATAAATTGTTTAGATGGTTTTACAACACAACTATCAATATAGTCGATGAACCACAGTTCTTCAATTTAATTAATTTTCAATGCATATCGAAAATTTTAATTCTCCCGACAGTCCTATAGTGACTCGATCGTACAACTACATGCGACGTGCGTTAGCGCCTTTACCTTTACCGAAGACGTTGCCGTATTCTGACGAAGGGTATGAACCACCGCACCAAAACGAGCGCAACCAGTTTCTTCGTTGGGTGCTTTTCCCGCACTACGCAGCACTAGAGCTTTAAGGGGGCTTCAAACAAACGGTAGGAGCGTGTGTAAAGCAAACCATTGGCAAGTTCCAACGGAGAAGCAGGAATTTGGGTTGACCATTCTCACTAGAAAAGAAAACAAATCGTCCAGATTATCGTGATCGGACCTAATATCATATATTTTTATTAAATTTTATGTTCCTCGGACGACTCTCACAAAGCGACGAACCTCCGCTCAGCTTGCCAACCATGAGTCGTATTGTTTACAAATAAATCGCCATGTGATCGTGTACACGCTACGCAATCTGAACTGGAAGGGAGCCATGCGTTGTACGTGTGTTAGTAATAGTAGCAGGTCGTAGTAGAACCACTCTGTCTTTGGCATTCCATTAAAATCTTCTGCGCCGCCGGGTGAGTTTTGCTGAAGATTGGTACATTTTTCGAACCCTTTTCACGCTGCTGTGGGCACACATACACTCACATGACGACACATTGCAAAACATTGTATGGTGCTGGTTTGTATCGCGTATTGGAATGCAGCAGTTGCAGAACATATCTGGTGGGAGAGTGCATCGAATGTGGACGCATTCCTTTTTTAGCGCGTCCAGTCGCCCAGTAGCGAAACGAGAGTGAAACGCATTGCAAGCGATGCAAGTGGATTGGTAAGTTCGATGATGTGATTACTGTCCCTTACTGGATTGCCAACATTCTTGGCAGATTGCCTGGCACTGCATTCGCAAAGCCCTATATCGATAATTAATGATTGTGTACAGTTAGCTATTAGATCAGACATATTTTTCAATTACTAATTCTGGAGCATAAAAAAATTTCCTTCACATCAATAAGTTGAATTAGGAGCAGAAAGACCTACAGAACCATTGCGGTTATATCGGGCAATACCTTAACTGAATCTATGTATGATAGAAAATGTGAAGAGGACTCGGTATCGATATAAGGTTCAAGCCGGCTTAATACAAAATTGAAACAATTTTTTATCATACAACCAATCATGATATGATAACGATATCGTACCTTTCTTTCTTTCTGTTAATCGCCGAGTCTTGACAGATTGTTCATAAAGCAGTCTTGGGCTAATACCAAACTGCGATAAATGAAATAATTACAGAAAAGCTGGTGCCAAAGAGTAGAACTGCCTTCAATGATTCTGTATGCATGCTAGAGTCGTGCCGGGGTTTGGAACTAAGCTTCTGTTCAGGAGATAGAAGATTCTACCTCTGATAGAAGGAACGTAAAGTGTCCCACGATGGGTTTTTTCGTTTCTAACAGATCAAATTTCGGTTTATTTCAAATACGTCTCAACTGTTCTAATTCTGATCCGTAATTTCAACCATTTGCTGATTTACATAAGACGAGATTCTTACCAGAAATCGATCACAATTGTCCGTAGTGGCATGCAAATTATCGACAGGCATGGAAACGCCTAAATGGAACAATACAACTGTTATAATACGTTTTTCTTTTCCAGTACATTAGCAAACGAGTAAGAATTCAACTTTAATTGTATATATTTTTCATATTAATCGATCTCATCATAAACTGACTTTAAGCTTAAACATTTAATAAATCTTCGCATTCGCTAACGAATCTAGTTTACGAGTATTCTACTCCATGACACGTCCACGGATTGTGATGCAATAACATCATGCACTGCTACTGGAAGTGCCGTCTTAATAGTTACTTACACGGTACAGTCTAATGCATTCCAGGGAAGAACTGGAAGTCGCTGGCACGACGGCAGGATTCCATTCGTCTTAAGGTGTTTTCATTTCCCGTTCCGCCCTTAACCTGATTTTAAGTTGCATTTCGAAAGGGTTGTAAGTCGTTCTGTTAACCTTTGAAGTTTGGATTGTACGGGGCCTGGACAGGGTATGCCTCTGACACCACCTGATCGTAACTCGGTGGGTTAACCATCGCAGCACCAACCACAGGACCGGCCGGAGGTGCGGATGCCGTTGGTGGGGCAGTATACTCAAACTGCGGAGGAAGTGCCGGAAATTGTACAGGACCAGCACTGACATGTTCCGGCGCTGGTACTGACGGTGCACCTGACTGTTGCAGTGGGTAGTGTTGCATGTACGGTTGTGCGGGAAAGGGTGCCGAATGTTGCTGCACAGGCAGAGCTGGAAAGCCGGTCTGCGATACCGGATACGCGGATGTTCCAGTCGAATGTCCCTGAATGATCGCACCAGCCGGTACGGCTTGGGTAGGTCCCGGTGTAACATGATGAACTTCCGAAGTTATCACAATGGGTGCTGTAATGTTAATGTACGTACAAGAGGCACGATAAGATCACGGGGATAGTCCGACAACACGTTATGGTATACACGGAAAGTACTTACTTGCTATCACCGCACCCTGACTAGTGCGCCTTGTGCAGCAACATTTCACCATCCAATACAGGAGGAAAAAGATAATACCAGCAGTGAGCACGAACGGCACGAAATCCATCGCTAGCTACTGTAACTATTCACGCTGCAAGCGGAAGTGGTTAACAATGTTGCACCGTTCTTTGGTCGTGTTTTGTTTCAAGGTTAACTAAATTGTGCGTGTTTCTCGTTTTTATGGCCACCAAGAAAATTTGTCGCTCAAAACCCACCGAGTTGACAGGCGGTTGTTATGAATCATGCTTTGTTTTTCAGCTTCCTCGAAACCGCGGATGAATGGGTTGGGCCCTTTTTGACATACCGCCCTTATGACATTTCTGCTTCACAAAAGGGATTGCAGTTTGAAACTTTATTTTTTACGTAAATTTAACGCGCTTAATTCAGCTAAATACATTATCGATACATAATTAATAGTATTAAACGCTATTTTGTATCACGCAGCGTAATTTCACGATTACATGCACCCCATAAATAATAATTCGAAGCAATTGAACAAGGTATTTGCAACACCGAATCACTCTCTATACACACCTCGGTGACGAGAATTGTTACTTGGGAGCCGGTCTGTTTGTTTTGGTTGGTATCAAAGATAAAATAAACAAATCAAATGTTCCTTTTCAGCGTATTTCATGCTTTATTAATATTTCACATTACTCCATCGCAAATTAACAGCAAATATTCATTTTACTCAACTTCCAACAGCAGAGAACACGGGTTGTTTGCTCAATGTTTCGCAGGTTCATTTTTTATGTTATGTGCAGCTGGAACTGGCATGGAATGATTCCTTGTAATTTGTGCAAACCCCAAAGGGCGGTATTGCTGAGCATCCTGTACTTGTACAGCCATGGGATTTGTAAATCCCTGACCTGATACTTCCTGCGTCACCACAACCATAGCTGCAAAACACGAACGCAAAGCATGTCCACTGTATTGCTGTACGATCCATTCAACATTTGTATATAAAGTACGTACCCATTCGCTTTTGTTTGAACGCACGAGCTAAAAAGTACCCCCCAATTAAGAAAACGATGGCCAATATTTTCAACGCTACCACAACGAGTATATCCATCGCGAGGAAGTAATGCGTCAAGTGTCCGCGCAGTGCACTGACTAATGCAACACTACTGTGACGGAAAGTTTGCATTGGCTCTGTACAAGCACGCAAACGACCCTCGAACGATGATGTTGCGCACACCAACGCAAAATGGGCCAAGATCAAACACGATCGTTCGATAATTATTTGCTGAATTCTTGACGAACTCAAACAAACGCATACATACTGCTTGGAGATTTGTTAAATTTTATTTCGAATGATAATGGCTAAATTTGGCACACCAAACACAATCCCAGTTTGTACATCTAATATATTTATTAATTTGTGTGTTTTTCTCTCATGTTCTCTCGTTTCAGTGCAGCACGATGATCGCCTGCAGTGTAAGTTCCAAGGTTAGTACGCCTATAGACATGCATGCACACACCGCCAATATACATGATAACTGGGGTTGGACTGTTGGAAAGGGGTTGATTACAAAAGAACGAAAGCAGCAACCTATTGATTCTTCATGTGTTTCATCGTTTACGCATATATATAAAATATATAACTGTCCTAGAGATGAGATTCCTTCAATATAAACGCATTCGTGTCCGCGCGGGAACCGATAACTTGCAAACTGTATAACAAAAACAGTGCGAACTCGGGTCGCCTCATTAACGTTCGAACCCAAACAGACTACGGTCCCTACAGCCCCGTGGTAAATGAATGAAATCTATAACGATTTTAGCATAACATCTTTTGTTGCACAAATTCAAAGAATCCACGGCTCTCAGCTCACGCGCGATCTGCGAACTAACGCCGCTACATTTATTACAAGGTACCAACATGTATCGCTTGGGTTTTGAATTCAGAAAGAGAAACAATTTACTGTAGATGTCCAATATCCTAGAGATCAGGATAGAAAACATGCAAAGTACATTAACATGCGTTGTGTGCCATTAAAAATCAACGTGTATCACTTAGATGTCCTGTACACTGAATGAGAATCACTTTATTACATCATGCACATTTTCTTCGCGATCATGTGGAAGATAATGTGTGCTGCACTACACTGTGGCCAAATACAAATTGTATGAAATCACAGAACCAAAATTCCACGTACGCAGGGGGTCGGGATTACACCAAAGGAACATCGAGTTTTGGGCAACATCGTCCTTTACAGCATTATAATCTCCACTTGATCGTTCCTCCCACCGACTCATCATGGTTTTACCACTATACACAAACATACACGCACACACCAAGAGACACACAGATACATATCGTTCTTATGATCATGTTTCATCTCGTGTTACACTAAGCTCATTGAGTTTTTGGTTTTTGAGTTTGGGTTTTTGTTTTGTGTTGTTACCTTTGTATGACTTTAGAAAATTATATCCCCTGCAACTTCAATCTCTGCTGTGGACTTCATTTTTGCATCCCGAGCTTCCCGAGCTTTCAAGTTCTTTGAACTTTCCTAACTGGGGGTTCGCTCCTTCAATTGGTTCTGTTTTATGTTTCGCTTCCTCGCTTTTGTTTCATTTTATGCTTTAAACAGGCACAGCATGTTTTCGTATTTGTTTTGTTCCTTTTTTCATCTTCCCAGTAGCTAGTCTTTTGTAAGTTTGTGCTAGCGCGCTTGTCCTATGATTCATTTTTTGTACAAATTCATCAATCCGGTCTACATACGGCGCTCCGCAAAGATGTAGAGCTTGGGAATCCGTGAGCCAACCTTAACCTTAATTAATGTTTCACAGCATTATGTGCCTGGGTTTGTTTTACAGTGTCTGTGTGTATGTGTGAGTGTGTGATTCCGTTTGTAATCTACATATGTTACGCATAGTGTGACTCCCCTGCTCTTCCTCCTGGGGGGGGGGGGGGGGGGGGGAGTTCCCCTTTTAGTGTCATCATCAAACAGTGGGAAACTCTGCTGGTCCCTTTGCAATATCGTCACACGTCATTTTCTTGTTCGCTCTATCGGCTAGCTTTCGTATTATCCTTCGCTCGTATTCCTATGTATATATATAAATCTAGTCTCAGCACTCGGGTACACTACGTTCGATAAATAAGGTTCTTGCTTGCACTCGTCGTGGCTGGCTATCAGGAATCGCAGGAAGAGATAGTTACTAATGTAAGGTTTCTTTCGATTTCGTATGTTTTGCATCATCCGCGGAGGTTTGTTCATTTGTTTCAGGCTCGTTTCATAAGTGCTCAGAGATCAGGTCATCATCATCATGCAAGAAGAGGGCGCTTACTTCTAACACCATGGCTTTGCGAGTAATTTCCTTCCTACGGGGGGAACTCTACTATTATTCCGCTTATGGACAGAGCGGATTCTTCTGTTGTGTCCATTCATTTCGGTCGTCCTTTGCTCATGTTTTATCCATTTTCAAACGGTAACTATGTGCTTCCTCGTGGTTTTAGGTATTTTGCGCAGAACCCAAAATGGCAAGGAATGGTTGATCCCTGGCTACAGCTATAGCTGATGCGCCTGTGGGGACCCACTCACTGGGGACTGGATTGTTAAACATGTTCGAACAGCTAATGGCAATATGAATATCAAAGTTTTCAATCAGTATGTAGGTGGTAGTAAGCCATCTTTTAAGCAAACCTTTTGCTACAGAGATCCTTCATTGATTAATAGCAAACTAACGGTAACGTTAACGGGGCCGCCACGGAAAATTCACAGTATGGTGTACTATATGTTCTACATTTTCCGCATTTTGTTCGGAAAATTATTCATTTAATCACAGGTAAAAGGGGGGCCGGGGGCGGGGAAGGAAGGGTGTGGTGGGGATCACGATCAATGTAACAAAGCTGTGTCCACTCAAACACACACATGCACGGTCCGCTAAACATCGTGCACTTTAGGCGTTTGTTGGAACAGAGATTAACGATTTGTTTTTTAGATGTGTAAATATGATCAATTTTCCTGCCTTTGTTTGTTTATTTCTAGGACTCGAGAAGGAGTTCTCTTGCTCTGAGAGAGTTTTATGATTAGAATTGTTTTTGTATTCTTCTCCATTCCGTTTTGTTTCGTGTTTTCTTTACTTATGTTTCCATTGTTGGGACATGGTTTCTGCTTCATTTGTTTACGCGATTTTGTTTTTCCTTCTCCCTATTCTTCTCATGTTTTTTTCTTGTTTTGTACATAGGCACTGTGTTTAAGGCATCTACAAAGTGGAGGTAATAATTAACATTCATACAAATTTCGACGAATCGCTTGTTTCGTGTTTATCGTGACTTCTTATTATCAATTTCCCAATGGGGGAAAATTTTCTTTGTCCATCACCACTTGCGAAGCCACCACTCGGCTTGCTCCAAATAGTCGGTGAAAATGGGTAAATGATGGCTTGCGAACCCCATCGAATTAAAGGGACTAAGTTGGTAAGACTAACAGAAAGTTTAGTTATCTCAAGCGGGACGTACAACGGGGAGGCAAGTGAGTGGTAGATAGGAAAGGACACATTTGTCAGATGTTTCTACTGTCTCCAGTTGAAGAGCACGTGCCACAGTATCTTCTACAATTCTTGTACGGTTGGTGAGCAATTTTCCATCGTTTTCCTCGTACACACATACACACATATCATACACATGGAACAAAGTTATCAAAATTTTCGGTAGAACCGGAGCTTTTGCCTAGCAAAACCATCGAATTCATATGATTGGTTCTTCTGGCAAAACTTAGATTGCTGGAGGGATTCTTTTTGACATCTTTCATACTGGATCTTCTTTAAGTACTTTAAGAATGTTTCCTTCCCCTGTTTAGAGAGCTTGGACAGTTTGCTAAGCACGCTGTGTTACGTAACATACAGTCGCCTTTTTACGCACGACGTTATCTACATCTGCGACAAGGCAAGCAATCATCTCTGTCCTTTTTAACCAAATATCTGCTACACGCCGTACGCCAATGTTACTACAAATCGATGTCCGTGGTGGGATACTATTTGAACGACGGTAAAGCATTCCTTACAGCAATAGGTTGTAATACACCGCACTGTATTGTGGGCTTTGAGAAATGTAAAATAATAAAAACAATAGATACTTACAAAGGATAAAGACTAAGACCAAAACAATAACACCAAATAAAAAAGAAACAAAGCATATTCAAGAAATCAAAGATCATTTTTACTGTCTCACATTCTGCGGTTCAACTTTTCCAACCATTTCTTAAATCCGTTTACTCGGGATGTATTGTGACGCGCACACACACACACACACACACACACAAACTATTTAAACTATATAACTACATGACTGGAAAGGAAGAAAACACTAGTCTCAACCTACTCTCGGATTATACGAGGAGCAGCAGCCGGTAGAACACGTTTGCTGAACCCGGACCCGGACACGTTTTCTTAGTGCCCGCTTTGCTTTGTGGAAAGTTATACACACCACCTCAATCATACAGCTACTCTGCGTCTCTCGCAAAACTTTTTTGTTTGCATTTACCACTGAGTGGCTCTGTAAATGAAATCTAACCTCAAACAGCGCACGGGTCGCCCGGGGTTTGTGTGTGTCTGCCTGCTGCTGCTGTTCGCTTCCGTTCTTACCGCAATATACAATATTTCAAATGAAAGTAATGAATGAATGCATGAATTGGGGGCTTAAACAGCCACCGAATGGCATGGCGGGGTTGCAAAAATGGACTTTTAAAGTGATAAGATAAAAAAATTAAAACACTTGGCAAACACTTGTGTGGCCTAAACCTTCTGTTACGCGGTAGTCAATAGAGTAGATCAAATAAATATCATTCTTTGTAGCACTAGCCTAAACCTACACCGTCGTCCAATCGGTCTCGCAATATCTTATAAACTGCCCCGTTCTAGAACAGGTCCGTTCTACACCACCAGCAGCACACACTGATGCTACGAATCTGCTACGAGTACTACTAACTACTACACTTTACTGCTAGTTCTATTGCACGTACTAGCTTTCACAGTGACAAGGTGCACGTGAACGAAAGCAATGAAACAAAACAAATGTTAAAACTTACAAAACTAGTTTGTTGCACCAGGTGTTTGACGACCACATCATCCTCCATGCTGCATCGTTGAACTTTGTTACGCCTTTGCTACGCATGTAAACATTCACACCTGTTCGCCATTGTTCTCTGAATGTTGCCTACGTGTGCATTGATTCCCTTTGTTGACTAAAACAGTAAGAAAATACCTACACTTCCACAGAACAGGAGAACAAACCGTACACAAACTAAAGGATCGAATAAGCAAACGGAAGGGAAAACATAACTAACAAACAATGAAAACAAAAGAAGGATACACAACATACAGAATGTTACATTTCTATCGGCGCACAGCAAAGTGTGTGAGAGTGAGTGCGCACACTGCACATGTATGTAAGGCGCGCACTTTATATGCCTTATACATAGTCTGTTTCAGACTCAAACTATGTTGTAAATGACTCAAATTACCGATCCATGTGTGTATCCTGTCCGGTGTTGTTTCTTTCCCTTTCCTGGTCGACTCCGTTTTATCTGACTTTTTTCTTCCTACTAAGGCTAATCTGTTTGTCCTTTGCGACGCTTTCCTTTTTGTCTTCTATCTTTTCCTGTTTTCGCTTTATGCTTTTATGCTATTTTGTTCTTTGTTTTTTTTCCCACTCTATAGTAAAATATACAGAGAAGTTATCCTATTAATGGCACACAAACTAGGTTTCTTTCTTCTTTTTTTGCTTTACTTTGTTTAGTATGTTTATCTGCTGCTTTTCTTGCCGCACTGCTGATCGGCACTTTACCACTTAGTTTTGTTTAATTATTCTTCTTCTGCTTTTTGTTTTTTAGCACTACATGAAATATCTATCATTATTTCCTACTACGTAGACGGGTTTTGCGTTTGTTCCTCGGTTTTGTCTCTCTAGTTGCAACAATTCAACAATAGCTATTGGGTTTTTTGCCTACTCTCCCTCAGTATTACATTGATGATTGTAGATATTGATGATTATATTGTTTTGCTCTTTGTTGTAAAGATCTTGTTTTCGATATAGAATTTTTGTTTAACCAGCATTGGCAACACCAGGAACAGATGTGTAGACTATGGTTCAGCGAACATCCATCACACTGCCCGCCTTTATGTGCTTTGATATGTTTGGCTTACGGGATGGATACCATTTTTTTTTTAATTTGCTTATGCACATAAAGATAGAACTGGGCGATCATGAAAGCCCTCCCTGGCCTGTTAATACATACCGATCGGTACAATGCTTTCCGCGCTAGAGAAACGGGGATTGTAGGGTAACGAAGATACTTGAAAAAACTTACAAACAGCGTCACATCCATATGAATCAGATACAGAATCGAACATGCAACACGAGATGGAATCTGGTTCGGTTACATGAAGCTCAAACTCATTGTCTCTGTCCCTTGCAATGGACGTGCAATGTGACTTAAGTTGGAAGATTTACCCATCTATAGAGCAAGTGTAGAAACCGATCATTCAGGATATCCCCTTTTGCGGGACCCTTTTTGCGTGCCACCGAATAAACATACATTATGGCCACAACCTCACATACAGATACAGATACACACATACACGGCGTATACAATCATAGTGAAGGTAAATATTGAATGGTCGTGCTCATTTGCTTCACAAGAGATCTTCTCGACTTATCCGTTCATTTTCAACAAAGTTTCGCTTTCTTACTCTCTCTCTCCCTCTTTTCTTCATCTACTTTGCGCTCTTCTTAATTCATATTCTCAATCCCCACAATCCCATGCTTCAAATTGACGTGGATCTTTACCGTTAGCGTCAAAATTGAACCCGGTTAGATCGGTTTAACAACTAGATAAAAAGATTTCCTGCTAACCACGTCTCTGCTTATCGTAATGACTTCTGTTCACTGCAGTAACATTGACTTCACTAACTGTAATATCCGTTTGTCTTCGGGACGCACATCGCATCTGCCAGAGGAATTTGTTTAAGCTCTCGGTGGTGCCGCGACTCAGTAGTGCTGCTGCATCGACATTGCCTGGGATTGAGCGTCCATGGTACCGGATGGGGCCGGTGTCACGCCCGGTGAAGGCGAATGACTCCCCTGCAGGTGCTTCGGTTCACTGCTGTTGCTGTTGTGGTTATGATATGGTGACGCAGGCTGACTAGAATAGCCATGGTTGCTACTGTTGCTACTTCCAGCCTGTTGATGATGAAGATGTTGATGATGATGCTGATGCTGCACAAGATGGTGGTGTTGCTGATGATGTTGATTATAGAAGGGATGCAGGAGTTGAGACGAATGTTGTTGTTGTTGTTGCTGCTGGTGCTGTTGCTGCAGATGGTGATGATATTGGTGAGCGCCACCGTGACTGTGCAGATGCTGGTGAAGCTTATGCGTAAAGTTCGCCACACTGTTGTTCGGGCTTTCGGCCGAGTTGTTTCCGTCCGCGTCCGAAATCACTACCACATGGTTTGAGTTGTCGTCCAGGTAGCACGATGAACCGTCCGTCCCACGGTTCCCACCAGCGCCCGCACCGGTACCGCCGCTAGTCTTTAGGGGCTATGTGGCCCAGCCCTCCGATATTCTTGGTCTTTTATGCGCCTGTGCAGAGGGTGCATCGTATTCCGGAAGGTGGCTACCGCCCGTGCTGAGATGCCGGATGTCCACCGGTGAGGGTGCATTCGTTGGCGTCACGGAACCTGTCAGGTGCCCACCAAGAGGCATATAAGAGTCTGTTAAACAACGAGTCAGTCGAACCGTTCTAGATTTGATCCGTTTTGGTTTGGTCGTCTGCAAGACCGCTCCCCGTTTACTTACCCGGTGTCGGTGTTAGGTGACCGGTTGAGGAAGGTCGTGAATGTATCAGGTGGCTATGGTTAAGGTTGGCCCCTAGTGAGCTCGCACCGGCTCCTGCACCTCCGCCACTCACAACCACATTACCCATCGCAGTTAGTTGCTGGGCACCACCATTCTGTTGACTGCTGCTGTTGCTACTTCCGTTATTACTGTTGCCGGTCGCATTGACACTGCTGCTGCTGCCGCTGCCAGATGCTCCCGCCGACTGGACGCCATTTGCACCGGTTGCCGATCCACCGGTCGCTGAGGTACCGACACCACCACCAGGCACACCGTGATGATGTGACGTGTTGTGGTGGTCCCGGGGCGGTGAGATCGGTTCCGCCTTAATCTTCACCGACAGCGGTGAAGTTGACGGCGGCGGAGTACTGTTCGACACAGCTAGATGGGGCAAACCGCTGAAAAGTATTCTGAGTAAGTGCAACGCCAATTAACGCACCAAATGCCTAAATCAAACGCAAACACACACACACATACAGAAATGCGCGCGCATGGAGGAGTTGTTTGTGCAACTCTTCCGATCTCCTTGCTCAAAACGTAATGCACAGGTATGGTGATAGAATCGTATAGCTACCTCGAGTGCTGGAGACTGCCCATGGCGGCAGCTGCGGCCGCGGCGGACGTGTTTTGGCTATGGCTTGATGCCGCACCCCACGGTCCGATCATGATGTCCGTGTTGAGCGAGAAATCCTGTGCACCGAATGAGCCAAGCGTGGTGGTGTAGTTCGTAAGTCCCGGTATCGGGGTCTGCAGTGCCACTACCGGTGTATTCAAATTCGTTTGCTGCCGCGAATGCTGCTACGTAACAAGACAAACAAACATGCATTAGTCATTGGAGCGAGATACTGAGAGAGCGAAAAAGGAAAATACTTACTTCCACGTACGAGATGTCATCTGCTGTAATGGTCGGGTTCATGGGGGTCGGTATCACTACTCGCAAGTTAGTCGACCGTGATCCGGAACTGCCGCTCCCACCTGACGGACTCTGTTTTATCGTTTGCACTGCATTATCGAAATGGAACTCTGTTTGAAAGTACGATACTTGACGATTACTGTTGTTACTACTTGTGCTTACTATTTCCCTTCGCTTTTCTCTCGTTCTCGACGGCTTTTTATCACGACGCGCTTTCGTACAAGCGTCAAGCCGTCGTCGTTAGTATGTCAGTACGCAAAAAGTACACGCACTATAACTCAAACATCACAAAACGCAGAGCAAGGTCAAGCCACTCGTCCTACTCTTCCGGGACGCTTGGAAAATAGCGACTTCATTGGAATCATTAGTGTATTGAAAAATTTGCAATATTATTAACAAAGACACACAAACACACACGCACACGCAAGGTAATAATAATAATTTCAAGGTAATATTCAGAAATTTCAAAGGTGGGACGAAAATATTTCTTTCCACGCGCATGCAAGTTGCTCGTTAAAAAGGTCGCCACACACTTTGACGATCCTTTCCGACCAGTTCCGGTGCAGCTGAGGATTCCTCTTTGCCGCAATCATTATTTATCCTCCATGCACGACATCCTTTTTAACTGCCACAACACACCGCCAGTTCCCGCCATCTTTCTTTGATCAGTGGCTACGCACACACACCCACACACATGCATAATACCCCCACACACTCGAATGCATACAGTAGAGCAAATGGGTTCGAGTTTTTTAATGCATTTCCGGATGCAACTTCCGCAACGAACCGCGGTGGGGATGGTAACCCTTGAACTTTCGAGCGCCATATTAATAGTTTCGCATTAACAGTATACCTTTCTGTGTTGCTTTTTTTTTGCTTTGTTTGCGATTTTCATTGCACTCCCAATGGGGGAGGGTGCGTGTGGGCTGGCATCATAATTGCAATGTCACGCCATATGCATTTGACATTACGAGAGTTCTTCACGCAGGAGAACCTATTGAGTTAAGTAAACTTTCACAATTTGCGGGCGCGTTGGTAGCCATGAAACATGATTCTCCATTCCAGTTTCGCGTGGTAACGTTATTCAGACAATGTTGCATTTTTACGGACTTTTTTACCATTGCTCCCAGGGATTTCGAGAGAGTGGTCAGAAGGAAAGTAGTAGTACACACAAGTACATTAAGGAGTTAATCAAAACGCAAAGGAAAACCATGCTTACTTTTGTTATGCGTGTTATGGGTGTTATTGTTATTGTTATGCGCCTGATGAGAGCCAATACCTGGACTCGGGCCGGGACTGGGTGATCCACCGAGGGGCGACGCAGAGTGTGGATAGCCGTTCGACATTTCTAATATACCGCCGGAAGGATACACTGGAACGAGAATGAACGATGCGTTAGGCGAACGTGCCAAAAATAGAGGAACCTGCCCCGAATTGAACGTACCAGAATCCGTCTCGGAGCTGGAGGGCCGTGGACTAATACTATTGTGTGCCATCTGTGGACTGCTCTGCAACATCGAGTCGTTGTACGTACCGATCACGGGCACCGATACCGGCACCGACACCGGCAACGAGTAGCTGTTCGTGGCCATATTGGGTCGAGCACCGCCCGCCGTCAGCTGCTGGTTCCGCTGCATCATGATTTGAAAGTCCTCGTCGATTTTGTTGTACTTGGCCTCGGTGCGTGGCGTTAGCGTGTAGCTGTCCTCCGGTTCCGGCGAGTCCGGTGACATGGTACCATTTTTGTTTTCTTTCTGCGCGTTTACCTGCAACTGTAAGCAGACAGGACTTACAAGAATACGGACCGGGTGGCTTTCGGCGAGACGCTTTCCCGCTGGCTTCACTGTTTCACCACAATATTACCGCACACAAAAGAAAAAAAAACGCAACAAGTGACAAGCACCTTCTTCTTTTGCGGAACTGAGAGATAACAACGCACATGCAACCACGCACTTCCGGAAAAGGGTACGCGCACATGTCTGACAAAGGAGGGACAAATGCTTCTTCCAAGTTTATGCAATCAAACCAACGTGTTAGTGCTAATCGGAATCGCAACGTATTTGCATCGCGAGACGATACAGTGCTCGAAACATTTGAAACAGGTTAGAAAGCGAAAGAAAGGAAGCAATCAAAACTCGCAACAACACGCAACAACACGCACGCCCGCTAGTGCAGTAATAAACGGTTTGTCAATGAGGTCAAAGGTTCAGCAGTCACACCGTTAGAAGTACCTCAATGATGTTCTTGTTCGTCAGCGACTCGTGCGGCTCGTTGTATTCCGTGTACTTCAGCAACACCTTGTCCATGTCCGTGCTGGCGTACTGATATAGCTTGTTGCTGCTGCTGAAGATGATCAGTGCAATCTCGCAATCGCACAGCACGGACAGTTCGTACGCCTTCTTCATCACGCCAAACTTGCGCTTGTTAAACGTCACCTAAAAAACAAGGGGTGGAAAATAGTTTGTTTGCTGTAGTCGCGGGAAGGAAGAGACGAGGTGAACCTTACCTGTCGGTTTCGTTCGTCCGTTATCCTGGAAATCTGTATCTTTTTCCGTCCCATCGTGAGTGCTTGCTTTCGCCGGCTATCCTGATCGCAATCGAGATGTCCGGCGGTTCGCCCTTAACTGAGTGCTTTCCAAGGGGTGTGCGAGTTTCGGTCGTTTTTAACCGATTTTTAGTGTTGTCTCTTTTTCGTTCCTCTGTATCTCTCTCTCTCTCTCTCTCTCTCTCCTTTGCTACACTCTTTCCTTCTCTCTGTCTACGTATGGCACTGGTTGGTAAGTACTAGTTTGCTATTACCGCCCGGTAGGACTAATGATAATGCATCACCACACTATCGGGGACCGGCGTTGAATTGCAAAAGGAATATTTGACTCCCTTTTCCAGCGGTTTTTTGCTGGGTCAAGATCAAGGACACAACCACCCTGCTTCTGGTTTATGTTGCAGTTGACGTATATATAAATATGTGTATATATATCTACAAACAGTGGCCATACATTGGACACCCCGTCGTCCCCTATGTCATGCACGCATTTAGAATGCACATCCGATGTTCGCTCTGTGGAACTGAAATAAGCACTAAGACGACACACGTTGCGCTATAAAGAAAGGGAGCAGAGATAAAAAAACAAATATGAATAAAAAGGAACGCTCGGACTTGCATTTGTAGAAGGTAAATGGCAAATAATACAAATTTACATGTGCCTGCAATTTTACATTCCGTTTTCCCTGTGCTTTCCCGTTTGGCATGGTGCCTCTTTAAATGTCCATCAAATGGAGAACTTTTCTGCGCGGAATACTGCGGATCATAAACACTCTATTTCCCATTGCAACCGGCTGACATTTTTTAAAGCTTACCTAAAGAGGGACAAAAACCACAGTGACCTCTACCTTTAGACGATCAAATAAGCGAGGTATAGGATTTAGGTGCAAACGAAAGAGCAAATGCTGGAACTGCGGCAATTGTATTCGCCTACGTGCAAGGAAAATGCAGAACCCCATTGCTCATACGGTTTGCGGACGCATCGTGTCCCTTGTTTCACCCTTTGCACCCGTGGAGGCACAATTTATGCGAGCTTTTCTAACGCGCACGCGAATTCCCCAACCATGCACCACCCATTTCGTTGTGTCTGTGTCCATGTGCTCTGTGCTCTGTAGTAGCAGGCAGCCAGCTGGTTTCAGTTCCAAAGCCTTGCCTCAAAGGTTTTTCGCTGACACGCGAACATTTGCATATGATTCTTTCTCTCTTGCTCTTTCTGTGAGTACGCGAAAATACACATACACAAACATACATGGAAATAAAAGCACCCCCAAGGGCCAAGGTGAAGTGAGCAATAATAACAATAGTGACGAGGGCATAAAAAAGGAAACAAACATAAGCACAAAAACACATTTGTGCCTACCGAACCCTGAACTAATCGATACATTAATGTGTCGTCTTCAAGGATGCGGATTTGAATATTCCACTAGTCTAACGGTGTGCCCGGCGTGCTGGTACAATTCCCATCGCTTCATATACATATTTGTGCCTGTCATCACGTGAATCGTCACGGTCAATCGGTCTGCGATCGGTGCCTCACGCATGACTCGCGATCTGAAAAATCGCCACCACCACGGACGGACCGACCAGGTCCCAAACGTGCTAACTAATAATTCAAATCCCGCCCCGCTGAGCCTCTTCTGTCCCTGCTGGTCGATAATTATCGCTAAATTGATTGTCGCTTGTTTTGCGTATCGTGATGCCTATCCCCAGCTTCAAGAGACAAAGCGAACACAAATCTAGATTTTTGCTGCATGGATTTCGTTTTCAACTGTTGGCTGTTTCAATTAACACCTGCTGCAAAGGAGACGTCTTCCTATGAAGGAGCTGCTGTGGATTAGGTACATGGAGGTGGATTAGTTGAACCAATTGTTGAACACACAGACAAATGGATCCACAGACAAAGATTCCTTCGAAGCGAATAGACGCAATTCCATCCAGACAACATATTTTTCGTCTAGAAATCTGTACCTTTATTTCGTGGACCATTTCGAGAGAGGTTGAATGTAGCGTAAGTGCGCTATCAGATGGACGTTCAAAAGTTGACAAACAATAGGCGAAACAAATCCTGCTGCCAAGAAAAAAAAACATCGAGGCGGAAAAACGTCCACCACGGGACACACACACATAACATTGCACTTATGCTGTTATGACGACAGAAGATAAGTGGAGCAAATATACGCCCCAGCAAGATGCCCAAGATCTCTGGCCAGACTTTCCTGATCTACAGCTCACAACACGGCAAGAGCTACCGACCAAGGCAAGATACATCGTATCTTCTTTCTTCTGGCCTGATATGTACAAGGCTGGGAAAAAACAGGCAAGGAACGGTCTTTCTTGTACGATGCATGACATACGATGGCGACGAAGACGGTTCACAACGACGCGCGTTTTTGGCACCGACCTGATGTTAGGTAAGATTCCTCCCGACACGGACTCAACGAGGAAAAACATCATCCCACTTGCCTATCATATCCACCCACGGGAATGTTGGCTAGAGCGTAAAACAGTCACAACCAAACCTTTCGCTGTGGTGAAACGGTTTAGAGGCAGAAATTCTTACTATTTTTCAGAATATTACATCACGTGGAAACAAAAAACAGGTGACAATCGCAGGTTGAGCAGAGAACAAAGTTTCAATAATTTTATGAGCCGCTTCCTTCGGGCACTGAAGAGTTCAATAGCGCTCAAACAGCTTCTCCTTCTCGACAGACGGGGACCCTATCTGCACACAGAATATCGCGTTCCAATCGTCACTCGTGACTTTTCCGACTTGTCATCAGTGTCGTCGTTGTATTTTCCGCCACCAGTACGGCTTCCTTCCACCATTTACCAACGCAAGTATGTTCCACCATGGATGGGCTGATTTTCCAGATGAAGCTGTCTGCCGACGAAAGAAAAAAAAAACAGAACAACCGTTGTGGCCATGTCTGCGTCAAGTGAAAAGATTCACCGAATGTTTCTCTCGAGAAGGGACGGGGGAGATAGAGGTCGCCTGCGAAAATAAAAGGGCCAATCTTGCTTTCCGTTTCGCTCCGTTTTTGATAGCAATGTTCTCGGTACGTTTAGAGACTTTCGATATGTTATCGATTTGACAATAGCGAAATCCTTGCCAAACTCAATTGTCCCCAGCTTCCATAGGACAACACCGCACAGCGCACAGCGCACCTTTCTTCACATTATTGACATAATCGTATGTTTGCTAAGTTAACAACGGGACGCTGTCAAGATGTGCCAAAGACATTTCCGTTCCGCGATGCCTCGTGGCATCCCATACCCCGTCAATCGTTTCGATAGAGTTCAATCGATTGAAATGTGCATTTCTTCTTGCGGGTTTCCAACACAAATACCGCACCGACGTAGAGAAAAAAGGCATCTCAATATCATCGTCAACATCACCACTCGATAAAGCATCATCTCGCTGCTCAACTCAACGATCGTGAAACGGTTACGCATTACACGTTTCTGCACGATCGTGATCGTGTCTATCGCTGCCAATGTGTCAAGCCAACGCGTACGTGAGCAAATGAAGGCACGGGAGCACGCAACACATTCTCATCGATTTTCTACCTTTTTTCGAAAGCCATTATCGCAAACCACACACAGTCAACTTGTTTAGACGTATTGGTAATACCCGGACGTACATACATAAATCGATGAAAAAACGGTGAAAAACAAATACATCCAACAACGTCCCAGAGTTTCCCCCGTGGATCGTCTTCACATATGCCGACGTCAAGGGAATAGAGAGGTGAAAAGGAGGTTCCCTACTAGTATTAACGTTACACACTTCTGTCCCAAACGGTTTTCCTTCTTGTCCGCATAAACACAAACACCGAAAGATTGTGGTTAACGATGTACGATCATCGTCACATTCAGAGCATCACAATTTCCTGCCCGAGCCCCGTTCGCTTCAGAAATTCAAAAACACCCCACCGAACTCATACTCCTCTCATTTTCCCCCACGCGCTGGCGGAAAATTCACGCAAAACCTGACTCAGTTTTCAGCTCGAGATGATCGCGATCTTTTTCACTTCTTTCTCTTCAGCGTTGGTCTTCTCTTTGTCTCTCTCGCGTCTTGCACCATTACTAGACATACTTTTAATGGCGTCTCGTTTCGTTCGTTTCCTTTATCTCACGTAGCCCCCGCGCACGACCCATCGGCACATGTTCAGTTTGTCGCTCGTGCTCTTCTTCAGCTTTTCCTGATCCTCAGAGGAGACGGATCGAATTCGGTGCAGCTGTTGCTGCGCTCTGATCTTTGTACTCGCCAGCAGCGACAACATTCGTTCCGCTGCGAAGAAGAAAAAGGGAAGTCAAAACAACAACGCGCACCTCAACGTCTCTAGAAGCGCGGAAATGGTGGACGGCGGTGGTGTAGCGCCCTGTTGCTTAAACCACACGCGCTCGTCTTGTCTCGGACCAAATGGCTCGTGCGCGCACACTCCGGACAAACCTGGGCAGCGAAGATTCTTTCGGTTTGCTTTCCTGTGTCTTTCTCGATTCTCGCTGCGAAGAAAATATATTCTACAGCGCACTTTGAATACCGGAGAAACGTACAATTGAAGGTACAGTTCATCCTCACACCGACTCGCTATCCTCCATGCGTGATGGAAAGCATTAAGAAAAACTGCGGTAGAAAAAAGGGAGCCAAGGAGCATTTTACGAAATATCTTCACGAACCGCGAGATCCACAGAACAGTGCGAACGTGTTTTATTTTTCCCCGAGACGAGACGCATGGATGGGTTCAATGTGGTAAGCGGTAAACGGCAAGAAAAATGGACAAGTCAACCGACGTTAATGTCTGAAATGAACGAAATGAACCTCCTCCCTGGTATAGCCCCACCCCGGGTACCGCCGGCCTGTGTGTGTGTCGAAAGTCGGTCCACACGGCGCACGGCGAAACATTTTATCTCCGCTCAGGCGAAAACGTGGAAAAAGAGGTTTGCCACTTAGCTCGTTCAGGGGTTTTTGTTTTTCGTTACGGGACGGGACTGTTAGAGACATTCTCCTGCCTTTTTTTACGGTCGATGCCACTCGCTACCATCCGAATCTACCGAACCAAAACCCACCAGGGCCTACAATTGCCTGTTCCTACATCCATCCATCTATCCATCCATCAACAGTGAACTGTTCCATCCATCTCGGGACGGTATTTGCCAACTGAACGTCCGTCCTTAGATACACCCAAGGTAGAATTCATAAAAACCACGGTCTTTCAAAGGTTTGTTTTTGTCCAACTTCGAGCCATTTTCATGTAATGCTGGTTAAGCCGTTAGCTTGCCTCATCCATCGTTAAATGATAGAGTAATAGTTTTATATGAAATGGAAAATCAGAGTACAGGTCGCCCCTTTCACTTTCACACAATTACGATTTTTCTTGCAGCAATGGAGACGCCCAGTACTTTATGAAAGACATGGAGACGCCTAGTACTTTTCACTGCGAAACTTTTCAGCGATTGCAATTTTCTTGGTTTTCATACAGAATCCAAAACGTAAACCAAAAATAGATGCATTTTATGATCGTTATACACTTTTTTCACGCTCTGAAATCCATACGTTAACCGTTAAGCCTAACTTGATAGTGAAGCGTTACGTATTCAATTACATTTTTCTCAACAAATGTTTGATGGATGGCCAGTTTTACAAATTTGCAAACGGTAATTATGAGCCTTATAACATTTTGCCTTCCTATACTCATATAGAACATAATCCTTAAAATCTATGCTCCAAAAAGTTCGCTTCCAAAATCATTGAATTTTTTGTATCTGATAAGGTCCTCATCATTCTAAGGATCTTCTCATAGCCACGACGGTTACAATACGCTCTGGGATGACTCCAAGATGCGGGCTAAGTCCGTTAACGATAAGTCGCATTCGACCATCGCGCGGCGCGACGTTCGTCCTGTGTCTCGATCGATTCGACCGCCCTTCGCCTTCAACCTTCAAAACAGCCACGTCAAGGATCGGGGCCCCTAACCCAACAACTACCGGTTACCAGTTTCAGAAGCTTTCCTCCATTTTTCCACCATCGCTACGTAGTCCGCGAACAACCCTCACCCTCTGTAGAGACTGTGGCGCGACCTTCAACCGCCACGCGGGTAAAGCCATTTTCTTACCGGTGTGCTTATGCGCCCATGCTGTAGAAGATTCACGACCACTTCCTCCACAACGCTCACACCGTACACCGGCGGCCGGAAGCATGAACAGCAGGAAAAACGGGAAATATGCTGTAAATTTCCATTATGCTTTCAAATAGCACCATATCCGCCCCTGGGACGGAAAGGTTTGGCCGAGAGTTCGACTTTTCGCCCCATCGGGTTCGGGATCACGAAACGACTCGCGAGAGTGTTTGAGCAAGACAAAACATCCAGCACAAACCGTCGTTGGACGGCAAACCGAGCAGCAGAGAGCGTTCTTGCTACTACTCAGAAACGGAAAGGATACGCTCATCGAGTGGGAAGAGCAAACAATCGACCAAAGTCACACAAAAACGAACCATCTAGTATCACCGAGACCTTTCCGAAGGCGACGATCTTTTGACTTTCTGGGAAGGTGGTGTGGGGAGAGGATGGAGAGTGCGGATGGAGGGTTCTTCCTTGCGACACAAGCACGGCGACCAGATTGAGCCTTATTAGCCGTTCTTGACGGTTGTTTGTGTAAAACAAAGTTGGCCAAAATTTAATTTCATAAAAAGAATTATATCAAATATGCAGCCACACAGTGCAAACCAGAGTGCCGCGTCTCGGTCGAAGTGCCGTGTCTGAAATGAAGACAACACACAAATACTCCTACACACACACACACACACACTGCGAAGGTCATCGCAATTGATTATTTATGCTAGCTCCGCTTAGAATCCGTGTTGTGTTCCGGTGGCAAAGGAAAAAATAACGATTTTCTCACTCAGTCCTTCATGCTTCCCTGTTCTCCTTCTGTTGCATGTCCACCTCTGTGGATACTTTTTCATACACCATTTTTTCCTCATCGGAATTGCCCCTGTTGCTCTGGCAGTGTGGCATTGTTCTTCTGTCCCTTCGCGCTATATCCTCACTACAACGCATCGCCCAATTTTGCCTGTTTGGCTGTTGATTTGGCGCTTTTATTTTCCAGTTGATTTATTTCTGCGTTCCCACAATTATTACCTGAGCTCTCCTGTGCCGTCCTTTTGCACGCGCTATTATGCAACGCCGGGGGTACGTAACACCGTTAATCTAGGTACACGCTGGAGCACGATTTCAGCAATGCCACACTCAGTTCGCTGGGCCAAATGGTGATTGACATTCGTTTTGTTTTTTTCCCCCAAAGTCCAACCTCAGCCGCCAACTATTATCAAACCACTGACAGCGCTAGCGAGAAATCACAATATCGTCTACAAAGGCCACCAAAATGCGGCCTATTTTATTATTTCGCTATGTATTTGCCGTTTGCCAATTGTTGTTTCACTTTAACACAAACTTTAACACTTCCGATATAAATCGATGGCCGTTACTCTTTGTACTCCTGGAACTAGCAACATCAGTGTCGTTACGACGTGAAACGAAACACACATATACCTCAATACATTACAAGCAGACAGCCCAGCACAGATGTCACCCGCTAGGCACGATTAAGTATATAATTAATACGCTTTAGTGCAAAGGAGCCGCCCAGCCATACTAATGGGATATTGGAGAGCAATTGAGCACTATGCGCAACAGCATAGCAACAACTACACATACACACACACAAACACTACAGATCAGCATCAGAACTTGTGGAAATCGACACGAACGTACGAATGGCACGAAACATTTCCGCCAAGCTTCATATTCCAGCTATTCTTGAGCTGCTTCCAAAACACACTAACTAATAAGATCCTTTCGTTTCGAAGCTGATCCTGGCCTTGTGAGTCTGTTCACTCTGTATCCACAAAATGTGGAAATAAGATACGGTTCGATGGAGTTCGATTTTCCAGCCTTCAAATGTTGAACGTAAAACTGAGATATTGAACAATCACAAGAGCGCAGTAGCAACAACCAAACAAAAAAAACCAATCGCTGCATCTTTAATGTCATAGCACCTATCAGTGTTACTTAAAAATTGCATCTAAATTTGGAAAAAATGCATCTCTTCTAGTTGCTTGACATTGTAAACAAATCAATGGACGAAAAGAAGCACTATGGACCTGCCAACGGTGGGTGTATAGGTGGCGATCGCCTTTAGTCCTATTTTTATTGCAAAGGGATTCCCCAAGCTATGTATGTAAAACTGTCGGCATCAACAACGGTACAATAATGGCCACAGCTTCACTCGCCAGCTCCCAACTCACCTTCCCTCGTCCAAATCTAGCTTGACTCTGACCTAGTGCGCAAGCAGGACAGAAATAGACAAACTAATAATAATATCACACGCATGCCAATAATACTTCTCACGGGGGGCTTTTCCTGTTTTAACGGTGCAGTCTCGGCCACCACCACCACCACCGCCTTCAAAACTGCATACATTCCGTCAAAGAGGGTTCCCTCAAATGGGAAAGGGACCAAGCAAGGCAACATCTGGGGGCGGCCCCGACCTTGACTCTGGGGGTGGCGGGAGGCTTCGCGCTTTGGTTTGTTATGAATATGGCGGAAAGTCTGGCGGATTATTTTTAGGGTAGAGAATAACTCGCTATCCAGCATATTTTTAATCCACGTCTGGCGGTGTCTACGGCACGTCTGATGATGTTGTTTGGTGGATTTTTGCTTTTTTTCAATCAAGTATTTCGACCACGTGCTCCCGAGCAGGGGCTGCGGTTGAAGAAAAAAGGTCTCTTTCGCTACTGAACATTATAGCACTATCGCGTGAATATTGTCGTGTCCTTTCGCATTTATCACGCACTATAATCCTAGATGTGATTCGTGTATTTTGCACCGAGGATTAGGAACGGAGCAGCCACATTGCCACTAGCTGGTCTTGCAATCTTCAATCTGCAACAAGCGTACCGATCTATTCGGTACTTCTATTCAAGCTCCCATCGGTGCGATCTTCCCACCTTCGTGGCGATCCATAGATAAGCTTCTGTTAGTGATGTACGTATTTTTCGTTCGCGATAAAACAGATGCAAACCGGAGCGGTGTTCCGGTGACGTTTGTTTGTGATGACCCTGTGCAGTGTGTCAGTACGTACATCTAATCTCCGAGGTGTCCAACGCTGCTCAGATCACAAACTCACTCCTCCTTAGAACGTCTGGTGAAGTCTTATTTCTCACTCGTGCTTCCCAGCGCTCCAGTCGCCCCCATGAATGGAACCTCTTTTTCGGCGAGGGGTTCGACGCTGTTGTTTGCCTTATGTAAATAATCTCTTTTTCACCTTTCATCCTACGCCAACCGGCTAGGCATGGCGCTTTCGGACAGTTGTGTTTTTTATTGTTGACATTTGCATCACAACACACACGGCGACAAAAAAGGTGGACGACGCACGGATCTATCTCACTCTCCCATCGGATGGTGACGCGCGCGCATCCGTTCCGCGACAAACTGCGCCACCTTCGCCACAAACCGCTTATTTGATTATTTACTTCTTCACTTCCAATTCGCACATTCGCCACACACTTTATCGCTCGCAACGTTATCTCGCACACTACAGTAAGCCACACACACGAAAAATACGAAATACACACCAAGTGCAAAAGACCACGCGCGACGCGTTCGGGGGCTTATAACATTTTTTGTGCGCCTTGCCGTCCGTCGCCGTTGGTTGGCGTTTGCAAATGGATTTTCACGTCACTATCGCGATGGCAGCACGCTCACAGGGGGGAAAAAACCCCAGCCGACACTGTGCGTCTTCCTTCTGCTTTTCTGCTGCGGGACCGTTTCTGTGCAGCAGCACTGGCAGGAAAATTGAACGGCCAGTCAACCAACACAAAAAGCACGTCCGTACCGTACGCGTTTCGATCTTAGAGTGAACCGCGTGGGTGAGAAGACCGTGCCTCACGCGCTGTGTGTCGTAAACGCGAGAGACGTGAGTGCAAGCGCACAAGCAACCCTGTTCGGTGACTGGCGTGTGAGTTTTTGTGAAGCGAGAATTTTCTGATGTTTCCGGCGCTCTCTCCTTACGCGCCACTGATTCATTATCTGATGTGTTTGATCATCTTCTTATCATCGGAGCAAGACGTGCGAGTACATAAACTCACGCAGTGTGAGTGAGCTGTGTTCGGGCACATCTCATTGCTAACACTCGTGCATGGTTGTCTTTCACGTTTTCAATATATTTTCCAACCTGTCAAGCTACTTTAAATCCGACAAACTGCATTTAGGTACAAAAGATGCATATCCACATTGCTTATTATTTACACTAAACTTCCTAAAATACGTATACTAGTAGACCAACTCAAGGAAAATGAACCAGACCAAACGAGAGACAAGGGAAAATACCACATATCCTCATCTCTCATGACATGTACATTTAAATACATACGTTCTACACACCTCATAGAAAGCCCAATGCTTTCATTTCCACGTACTCACACACACACACACACACACACACACACACACACACACACACACACACACACACACACACACATACGCACGACACACTCTCTCTCTCTGCTCGAGTGAGTGTGCCTCTTTTCTCCCACTTTGACACGTGCGTTCGCAGGATCGCCGCTGCCTGTGAAGGAATGTATCGTGTATCTGCTGCCAAGCAAAGTTGGCTCGAACACGTTAGAGAAAAATCGGTCCAAAATAACCGTAGTGAGCCGAATCGCATCCTGAGCGCGAAACGAAACGTACCGAATCAGTCGGAGGAGAATATATGTAAGGGGAAAACTGGGAAATGATAGATGGAAAATGGTGGAACGAATTTCGTTCGCATCGAGAATGATATGATGGCATGCTTTGTAAAACAACAACGCACACAAGCATATATTTTTATACATATATGTATATATGTATATCTCTCTCTCAATCTTTCTCATCCTTCTCATTTATCCTTTTATGAATTTTATGATTGGGTTGAGTTTTTCCAATTTTCTCTTGGTGAGATACCTCCAGCTGAGTGAACATTCTCTCCCTGTTCCACTCTCATATGCCCATCTTCATCACCTGGCAACACAAATTGCTTTACAGCTGTGTGCAACTGCACTCAATGCAGAGGGAACACTGCCGTTTCTCTCTTTCCCACATACACAACCATTCTCATATGATTTTCCACCACACGTACTGGTGCTGGGATGTAGCTGTGTGAGGAAAAACGCAGACACGCTCCTGCGTGCGCTCACTCACTCACTGGAATGGAAAATGATTTGTGAGCAGCATATGTTTCGATCATTTGTCACTCCATGTGGTGGTGATAAATTATGTGCGTGTTTGTCTGCACCTCCGGGCTTCTTTTGTGACCTTCTTCGTTTCCTGCCATTCGTTCTCCTTGTACCAGGAACAAGAGAGGTTGTTGATGTTCTATGTTTCATGTATCCACAAAAACCTCATTGCCGGCTTGTTTATCGTTTTGCTTTACACTTTCATTATTTGCTTTGAATTGAAACCCTCTACTTTGCTTTGCATGTCGGCAAGTTGAGGTGTACACAGCGAAATAAGTGGATTTTAAAATAATACAAAACTAAATGGAGACGCACGGTAGGCCACACGCGTTGCGTTCACGTGGGCGCTCTTTCAATAAACCCCACGCGTGGCAAACGAATGCTGAACCCGAAGCATCCACGGCGAGAGGTGGAAAGCTAGCTACGTTTCAGCTAGCAATAAAAAAGGTTCTGCATTTTACACGCTCCATTGGGCATTTCGTCTCCGCTTCCACTCCCAACAACGGTGATGGAGAAGAACATGATTATCGACATGGCCGAAGATGATTTTCCAGCATTGGAATGAAACATTAAGCATACCTGTGCGTGCAAATCTGTCCGTGGACGAAAGAAGTACGAACGGAGTCGGATAAATAATTAACATAAAACACACACAAATCGATAACAGACCAACACCATTGCTACAAGTTCCCGTCACTTCTGCACCAATGAGAGGTCTGCACAAGAAAAAAACCTGCATCACAACCATGCTTACCCCGGAACGGGAAGTATATTATATCTAAATTAGTACGGAATAGACAACCGACCGGATAAGACGAACTATAATACCCTTTCACCGGAACCGGAGAGAGGACTGGAAATCGGAAACGTTGTTGTTTTTCTTTTCCAATTGCGGTAAATTATGTAGGTGTAACACTCCTCATTTCCCGACGGATACCCGAACGGAGCTAGAAAGGTGTAGGAAGAAATCTTAAAAAACTTGTCCGCCCTCACTGTGGGTCCAGAATGTCCATTTTCTGTACACGATGCGATGGAGAGAGAGAGAGGTTTTCATTCATTAAACCAGTAAATACAAAAAAAGCTCAACGGAGCTATTTTAAACTTCAAAACACAAACACCCCCAGGAAGAGCATTGGAAGTGCGTTCAACGTCTTACGTGTTTTTGTCCATATTAGTCGATCTAATCACAGACAACCGTGAGCAACAGTTTTACACGTTTCCGCAAGGCTCTTCACCGATTTCCATCCAACAACGGACTAAGGACAGGGGGCGACTGATCCTAATCGATGGGAAACATAAATCTTGTATCTCCTCCCATATCGATT
Organism: Anopheles moucheti; assembly: GCF_943734755.1. NCBI lineage: Eukaryota > Metazoa > Arthropoda > Insecta > Diptera > Culicidae > Anopheles > Anopheles moucheti. The sequence goes on from NC_069141.1 coordinate 92,096,159, forward strand.
TTTCAACCCTTGTTCCAGGACAATATTATCATAAATAATTCCAACTCCAACCTCATTTGGACACACAAGCAATTCATCCCAGCAGAACACAGTCGTGTGTTTTCCATTTTTCGTGTTGTTGGTGGTTGAGAGAATCGAAATGACGTTCTCGGCATACCATCATGATGACATGCCTCAGCGTCGAAATAATCTGTCCCATTTCCACTCCCCGCCTTGGGTCTGGTGAGGTCCTCGAGGATGATCAATAATTTCCGAATGAGAAGAAAATGACCTACATTTAAGGGTTCCCCTTGCTTGGTGCTCGAAAGGATTTATAGGCTCTGCCTTGCAGTCACATATTATCTGCTATTATGTGCGTAATATTAATCTCGACTCTTACATTTTTATATTCCTTCCCGGGATACGTACAGCGACTCCATCACGTATCACTCCTTGCCAATGGATGGTCCGCTACAGATTCTTCCTTTTTATGATTATTTTTTTCTAATCTTGTCCCGTTGCTTTTTCTAGCCCCGTTGCTACTCAATGACATGACCATGAATCGTTGACATTATGGAAAACGAAAACATATAATCAACAACTGACCTTCTTCTGCTTTCTGGCTGCTTCTCGCCTTTCTTGCGTACTTCATCGCACACACAAACATGTACACTTTAATGATGGACATTTCTTTAAGCCAAGCGCAAGTAATGTTAGGAGGCCTTTTCCGTCCACTGACGTCACTAACTCGTATCGACCAATCGATCAGAATAGGAGACACGCTGTTCTAAAATATCGCTGCTAGTCTCGAATTAAAGCCTATACACAGCAATGATTCTCCTTCGAGATCCTGGCGATCAATCCTCTTTATTCTTACAATGACACATAGATAGTACCTTATCACTGGTGAATCATTGCCATCGTCTAGCAATCGCAGGCAGGTTTGACTTTAAATTGTGGACATGTCAACTACATTAGCTTCACATTTCCCAAACAAACAAGATGCAGCTTACCGCTGCTGACACCACAAACGTGGTGCGTCTAGCACTACTTGCGAGCAGCACATGGGGTCATCTCATCTCACACACTTGTGAGACCGACTAACGAACACATCTCACACTCCCGGGTGAATCGGCAGCTGGGGGTTTTGGTCAAGTTCGGTTGCCTCAAGCATGTGTTCTGCTCGATATGTGTGTTTGTGCGTTGTTTTCTGCCCATGCGTTGATCTGTCCCGGCAATTGTGTACCGAGTAGTGTTTCACGCGCATTCGCGTATGTGTTTTGATCTCACTCACGAGGCACAGGGAAGCTGTTTGCGGTAGCAGTTCACTATTCTCTAGCTCCGACCACCCGACAAGCAGCATAGGCTCCCGAGTGTTTCGGAGCGTTCTTCTGTTTGACCCGGTTCCTGGTGGTCGATATAACGACACGACACATACGGCACGGTACTAGAGATGCACGTATATCGGTATGTGTGATGACCACCAACAGATCGTAGCATATGTGTATGGTTAGACGTGAGTGGCTAATCTGTTGGCAGACTCTGGCTTGAGAGATTCTTTTCCCGCACACACAAGTTGCGTGAGTGTGAGGTGCACGAGATTTTCAATTTACGTCAAACAAGAATTGACTTACATTGAATTCAATTACCATCGAAACGGATGCAGCCGCAAGTTTCGTCGTCCCGCAAAGATGAAACGCCCAAAGGGAACGGTGTATTGGCTCTCCCTCACAACCACTTAGATTCCTATCAACATCGGTAAGGCTTTCGGTTTATTGATCCACTGCACGGTTCTGATTCGATTTGCCAATCCCAACACACACGCTGATGTTCTTAGTATTGGTATGAGAACAGTGTGCTTTCCGAAACACACAAAAAACCGCCACATTCCCATTCGACGGTGAGAACAGACTGCCCGATATACCCCCAATGCTTCCCAATCTCACCCCAAACACCCAAATCCTCTCACGGCGGAAAAGCGTGACAGAAACTGCGCTTCCCCCAAATCATTCAGCTGGACCAGAGCAGCTAATATTGTTGAACCATGGAGATAAAGGGTTTCTACTTACACCTTCCCACATCCAGAGCAAGTGACACGGCGCAGTTAATGGAGCGAAATGAGGCATTCCTGTTTTCCACTGAATGGAAAAGCGAATGGGAAAACTGGGCTCCCATCGTTCCGCACACCAAACAATAAGCAACGGTGGAAATATTGCTCTCCCGCTATTGCGTTTCGAACGAACCGGGATGCGAAAAGGATGCTTTCGAAATAAGTAGAGCAAAGCGAAGGTATGGAAAGTATATGCGAAAGGACAGCCACAAGCCGGGAGCAAAAAGCTTTCGATCGGAAAAATCTCGCCCGAGGGAAATCAATTGACCTTTTCCTTCCCCATGAGGCGGGGAGTTGGGTTGCGGTACGTAAAAGGGAAGGTTGCGTGTTTTGCTGTACTGATCAGGCACTGGATCAAGACTGTATGGCAGGATGGAAGCGGATTCTACACCGTCAGAGCGAGAATCTACTCCATCAAAACGAAGGAAAAATGACGCGTGAGCCAGGTGAATGTACGTAGGGCACGAGCATTCAATTCTTGGCTCAGTGAAAGGACCTGTTGAATGTGCGTTTAAGGATGCGTATCCAAGGTAAGCACTAATAGAACGTGGCCTTTGTTCTACGATTTAAAGCTGTCGAATGAGGAGGTCTCACCAGAAGGAAAATCTTCCATTGTGTGATACCTTACAATAACCAAGTCGAATAGTAAATATGGTGCATGAGTTTCTGGTGAGTCAAATTACTTTCTTCACTTTTCTGGTCATGAATTTCTTTAGGAAAATAATTAGAGATGAACTAAACTAGATCGAAGCTCTCAGACAAGAGCCTTTTCTAGGTACTTGAAATGAAGTACCTAGGATCAACTTACCGAATGTATATGAATGCGTTCAATTACAATATAATACCAAGAGAAAACCCATGAGTCATCTGTAATAGTTCATTCAAAATTACTCCTCTTTCGCACGTTTAGCTCAACAAATTACAAAGACGCACTGCTGTGCTGGGAGAAACGAACGCTAGTTTTACAGAGGAAAGCATTCTTCTCAACAAGTCACAGACACGACAATGATTGACGCTTTTACGACGCTTTACAATTTTTACGACAACGAAGATAATAATTAACGACTCCATGGCTTGTTCCTCGTCCGCTCCCGCATGAGTGACTTCAGGCAAATCAATCAAATTTATGCTTCACACAGCTACTCTCTCGCTGATCGCCAATGATCGTCGCACGTTTCGAAGGTGTCACTGGCTGACCAACCCCTTCGCGATTGTATACGATCGTGCTTTGTGTATTAGCAAGCGATGCCCTGCCAACCGAATCATAACGAACGCCTTTTAATGCTAGCAATCGTTTCGCTGCCATTCAACCCCAAATCCATGTCTACATCACACACCGCATCGTTATTCGGCGCCTTTAAAACGAAACAATTGTTTGAGGTTCGCTCCTTCACAGAACAAAAACACTGCGAAAGAGTGTGCCTCAGCTTTGCAGTCACGTTTGTCATTATTTTGTCATGCCCAACCTCCACCAGAGGGAAAGAAGAACTTGAAATTGTTTCGCTCGCTTCCCATCCTGCAGGAAACTAATTGACAATATGGGAAACAATTGCACTCTGTGAAGGAAATGAACGCTTTGTTTGCCTTTTGCATCGGAAATCGGCTTCGGGAACATTTTGTGCAACTGCAATATCATCCTTCTGCGTGTTCAAATTTCAAAACATCGACACCATCGTAACAAACCATTATGCTTGCTGCTGCTACTGCTGCCGCCGCTGCCTTGCTGCGTAAGAAGAGCGCGCGTGCCAGTTGATGGGTAATGACGACCGGGAAGCGCATCCCAGCGTCTTGTGCTCTGTTTATCTGAATAATTTTGCTTGACGAAAAAAAACAACACACACACACACACAACTTCCATAAAGCTGGCTGCTGCATCGCTACCGGATGGCAATAAAATACGTTCCATACGCATTGGTGCGTCGCCCTTCGCGATCGGTACGCTCCTTCTTCCTGCTGTACTTTCATTTGCATGCACACATCTGCTTTTTTTACGACCACACGAGCAGGGCAGAAATTTCGATCGTTTAGCTTCGCCGTTTCCCATTGCTACAGTGGAGAATTTTATCGTTGTTTGACGGGGATTTTTTTTTCCTTTTGCCTGCATTCCGCAACTGACTAATACTCGCTGGTCGTAAAATGCCCTTTTGAGAAAGGGAATAGTTCACTTTCTGGCTCGTATCGCACCCTGATCGTGGTTCGAGATCGCAGTCCTAACACGGATCAACGTGCTCTTGTTCTGGATCTCCTGGATTGATCGTCGTGCCGAGCCGGGTGATCTAATTTTTCTCGTGGACGGAGAAACCCACCAGGAAGAAATTATAAATCGCTACCGTCAACCAACTGAAGCTGGGCCTACAACTTCAGACTCATCTCTTGGAATGATTTTCCCCCTTGGAGATCTACAACGGAGTACGAAATCCTGGTAAGCGATGCGGTTCAGGCTACAAAGGATGGTTGAGGGACCAAATGTAACGAAATCAAAAAGAAACATCACGCTGACAGACACTCGGCCAGATGTTGGTAAAAAAGATCGCTTCTCCCAAGTGTGCCATTCGGGAAGGACACGAAGAAGCGAAAAAGACAAACTGAATAAAGAAGTCGAAACAAACTAGAAAACGAAGCCTCGGGATTGTCTCGGTACTCGAGCGAGGTCGTAGTCCTTTTACCAGTTGAAGCGATAAACACATGTGTGTCACAGACCGTTTCAGCCAGCAGCCGATCGATTCTGCAGGAGCCAAGATGCGATATGTCGGCAAGTCTGGCCGGGGTCATAATGCGAGCGTGCACGTTGTCTTGGCAGTGTTGCGTTGCGATTACACCGCTATCGCTATCATTCTTTCTAGCCAGCTTGGTATGCGGCTCGGCTGAAACTATGAGAACAACCAAGCGCTCAGCTATGAGCCAGAAATTAGCCAACTGGATGATTTGAACGAATTGTGTGGAAAACGATTCGCATGCTATTACAATAATTCCTAAAAAGCTTTGCTTCACACAAACCAAAAACATCAAAAAACGAGCGGTTTTGCTCATTATACTCGTATGAAGATCGTAAATTTTCGCAGCTCAACCGGAGTACGATACGGTATTCGGGCTGTGTGAAAAGCAGACAGTAGCCACATCTGCTCCAATTACACAACCACCAACCGTTGAAAGTGAGAAACACACAGGCCCAAAACACTTCTGCCGGAAGGCGCAATAGAATAATAAGCGTTAGAACGAGGGAAAGAGATAACGTTTGGCATGCCCAGAAGTAAGGCTTTCACATTCCGCATATGTGAATTCAAGATGTAAAACAAATAAGTTCCATTTTTGCGTTTTATTGTTTTGCAAGAAATGCGAAAAGGAATTTTGGATAGCAACAATAATGAAACACGAGTTCCGTACCGGTACAACGATAATTAGATATAATGCGATACAACATGGCTACTTCTCTAATCAGCTGACATCAAATGTGAGCTGCACCTTCGCATACATAAGTGAACATAATTCTCGTAATATTTCGCAGCAATAAGGTAAAAGCAGCAAATAGGCAAAATTCCGAATACAGTGTAACAAAATTCTAATTCACATTCAGCAATGATTAAAGGTGGCTAGATTGATTTCCTACGTCATACTCCTGTATTTCCATTTCTCGGAACCCAGTTCCACCGGCACAACCGTATCAAAGAGAATAAAAATATTCCACACACCCAGGGACTCTAATTAAGATTCCATCGTGGCCCAACCCCTTCAAAATACGAATAAATGAGGCACCATTTTGTTTTCCTTTACGCCGATTCCTTTGCGATCCTCCTGCGTCCTAAGCGCTCACCAGTATCCTTATAGTAACCAGCCTCTCCTACACGCCCAAACTGTCGATCGGCAGCGATACACACACCTTTTACATCCCACACAAACACACACCTTATTTTCCATTCGGGAAGATACATTTACTGCCGTGCGGGTTTGACACTCGAAGTCGACACGTTTCGGCAGTTTCTTGGGATTTTGGTTGCGCAACAAAACATCGAAAGCCAACCAACGGTAGCATCCTGCGAGGAACCACTGCGGAGATCGCTCACCGGAGGTCAGATCGGAAGGTTGTTGCGTTTTTGAACAACACGCTCGCGAAGAAAAGCGACGAAAAATCGACAAACACATCGACACGGGGTTGGTATGAAATGGGACCAAACAAAAAAAAACGCAACAAACAAACGCAACGCAACACCCCAACAAGTACGAAACGCACCACGGACAAATTAATATTTCACGCCCGAGGTTTTCGACAATCCGATTGACAAAACGGCTCGAAAGAGTCGCAAGAGATCTGCTGGGGCTGTCAGCATACAAACGAAGAAGAAAAAAATCACTCACGAAGATGATTTTTTGGCTGAAAAGAGTAAAAAGTGACAGTCTGCTATCGACGCCATGGTACAAAAAACGTGCTTTAATGAGGGCGCGTAGCAGGATAATAATGCCGTAACGTGAAAACACATTCCCGATACTTCCGCTTTCGTACGCAGGCAACATTGAGGATAATTTTAAGGAACAACGAATAAGGGACACAACTTCTCTGCCGGAAGTACACAAAAAAGCTCTTCACAAAATGTTGCTAATCTCAGCGCAGTTAGTGTTATTCGATGAGAAAAGCATCAATAAATTAATAGCTTTAGCTCTTCCGCTAGAAACGTACGCGCATACAAGGAAATGGTTTTTTTATGTACCGTTTTAATGCATACAGAAACAAACCGAAATGACTTTTAAACTGGTCGAACCCGAAAAAAGCTGAAAAATATCATAATCCATTATACATTCGCTGGCTTTCTTTTAAAGGATTTCATGAAATTCCAGTCGATCGATTTCTCACAAGCATCCGATCCAATCGCGCGGGCCATTCTCCAGCAAACGGCTCGGTAGAAAAGGGCACGTGCGCGAATAATTTGATTACATTCATAACCGAGAAGCACACTGTTTGCCGATTTTTTCGGCACATTCTTACATCCCTTGCTGCCTACTCCGGTGCGCAACAACAAGACTTGGCTCAAGAAAAAAAGGAACGTAAAATACAAAACCCCAACGGAAAACTTATGGCAATTCAGGCAAAGAAGAGGTAAAATATTACGAAAACAAAGCATAACACATTTCTGCTGTATATTACCCGTTCAATGGGTTGTGGGCAAAGTATTCGAGTATAGAGTTTCAAAAACATTGCCAACGCGTGCGGTGTGTGTTTTTCAAGAGTTTTATTATTTTATATTTGTTGCCGTACACACACCGCTCAGACTCAGCTTTCGGTTCGATGTTTTCCAAGCATCCCAAAGACGTCACTTTCGTACGGTCCTCCTGCTGTACGCTTCTGGCACGGTGCCAATTTTCCATTTCATTCACCACCCACCACACACACACAAGCGTGTGGAAAGCGTTTGACTTCTGACGCGGACGGGCTGCGACCCCATATAGCGCGTGAAGCGGACAGAAAATCCGCTGTCGAGATGAATATCTACCAAAAAAAAACAACAACAACTCCAAGAAACCCCCTCTCGTCGCGACGGGCCGGAGATGGAAAACTTGTAGCCGTGTAAAGGAGAAACAGGCAAGTAAATGCATCTCGGTAAAATCGAAGACACGCGCTACACGACCGGCGGTGATGACATTTTTCGTTCGTTCCAGAACTGCTTGGAATGGAGGATCGCGACGATGGCGCGAGGGTTTTCTTACCATGATGGAAGAGAGCTGCTCCAAAGAGCGCGTCAGTCTTCCGCAGTAATTATGACAGCCCACCCGGCAGACACAACACAGTCCCTCCCCTCCTTGTACATCCTTACCGAGGACGACAATCACCTACAAATTATTGTACAGCCGAACGACGTATCTTCCGTAGCCGGGAAAAAAACGTGCAGCGAAATGTACGCACGAGACACACAATCCGCCCCCGAGAGATTTCGTTCCCTTACTCGTACTCCCGTCTGCGATTGGACGATCTCGGCTTCAATTTAAAACGTGCATGTCACATGAAACCGCCACCGGAAACGCATTCGTCGTGCGGCTGCAGCACGTGCTTTGGTACCGGGCGCAGCGGTGCGTTTTCGAATGGAAGTGGAATGACATCTTGAAGAACGACGACTTTGAAATCCCATCATCCCATCTCTTATCCATCCGCAGTGGCCCGCATCAGGGTATGTGGTGGATGGAAATGAAGAAGCAATTAGAATCTCGAGAAGATCGAGACATTTTCCACCCTTGCACCCTTCCATCCAACTGAATGGTGAATGCTCGTAGAGGGTCCCCTTGCTGGTGCCGGTGCTCATTAAAAGAGCAAACCGAAAACAGCGACGCGCATTTGGAAACTTAAGCCAGGTATATCTGGGCCGGAACTTGAAAGATGCTAAGGGAAAATTGAAAGGGAAAACTGAACCGTATGCCGACAAATAGGAATGGACGGTTTGCCACAGCACCAATACCAGAGCAGCGAACGGGCGTTTGGTCCGCTCTCTGTTCGATGCATTTTTCTCTGATCTGATCCGGAACCAACGCAGCATGTATGCGTTAATGAACTGATCTCGTCCTACTGCCGCCGCATCTGATCCGATATGTGCTCTAAAGCAACCATGGCGTGGCTTAGCTGTAATGATTTACCGACCGTACCGTGGTGGTACGAACGCGCACGCACCAAATCGGCCTTCCACTCCCTGCTCGACCAGAGACACTTTGATTTAGGAAGGACGGCGCGTGCGCCTCGGAAGAGTGTCTTTTAATTTCCCCCTTTTTCTAGTCCGAGCCTAATGGAATAGTCGGAAAATATGTGCAACCTCTCGCACTCGTGTTTAAACGTTTGTTTCCCTTTTTTTCTTTCCTTCGGCCATGCACGGGGGGATGCGCAGCTGCCGATTGTGGTGCGCCCGAAGGACAGCGCCATCAACACAGAATTATATTTTTTGAGGTCGCATAGATTATGTTTTGTGTCAATTTCACAACCCAGCGGTAGGTGTTATGATCGGAATTTTAGTAACTTGAATTTCATACTCGATCTTACGGTGCATTCCAGGTAGTTACCTTTACCTACATTCAGGCCAAACATTCATACGCATCATTCATGCACTGTTTCATAGTTCACATTGTTGACGTTGGAAGAAAATGACACACTAAACTGCTAGTTGATGACGATCATGAGTTCTGTTTCGTACATGCCATAGCAAAACAGAAGACATGCGTTGATGCAAAAGCAAAATATGTACGGACTTTCCGGACAGCTGCACGCAAGTGTTGCTGCTAGAAGAGTAGTAATAAGAAACAGCGCGCAATCGGGACATGTTTGTTCTGCTGGTACGCACCAGGGATGTTCAGCGCTTCCAACATACAGAGCTGGACGAGAAAGTTGATCCGACAGTCAGTTAGTCACCTCGTCTGTGGGTGGCTCTACGCGAGACGTTAGCGGCAACGAACGCCGGTCGTGGCGAGGATCATCTTCTCGATCGCGTTGCGCATGCGAGATCCTCCTGCCATATCGATCCAGCTGCCGTGGTGAAACAGCGCCAAGAGAAAAACCCCATATACACAACACTCGGCCGAATGAAAAATGATGATCCGGTGTTGCGGGTAATGCAATGGTGCAGTGAAAAACATTTCCCGAGAGAAAATCGCGCATATTAGGCGAGGTTTTCTTGTGAGATTAAATGACTAAGGACAACTGCACTGTCGAGAACTGAAATGCAACACCACTTCACCTTAATGTGTTCTACATGGAAGTACTTCGAACAGTCTATTTCAACAGAGTGTATTGGAATTACAACGAGTATGTGGAAAGCCAAAAAATGTCTACCATCTCTCCATGTAACCCGTCCAGTACAACATCTAGGAGGTGAAAAACAAACTCACAAAAACTCACCTTTACGCGCCTAAGCAAATCACACACCACCACCGTGTCCTGGCCGCTTCGTGTATCTCCCTATCCCCGTTCCTAGTACTGCATGTAATCGCCTTTCACATCAACCGTTTGCCATTTGACATTTTTTCGACCAGTACTGTGCAGGACTGCGCAGCAGCTGCGTTCCTGCTGCGATCGTTTGCGCAGTACCCAACACCACTCGTCCTTCTACACGTCGACTTCAGAGAGAGAGTGTACACCGCTTCAACCGCTGTCTCCTTTTTTGTTCTACTCCTGGCCCCCGGCAACAACTCACTACACTTATCCACCACGTCTACGTCTGGCTGATGACGATGACGGCGACGACGACACGACAACCTACGGGTACTGGCTTGGTACTGATTTTCAGTTCGATTTTCCACCGCTATTAATAGAATATGTGGCCTGGCCACAGCTTCGTCTAGTTGGTTCGTTCGGCCGTTCGGGTTTTACGTTGGATACCTCCACCGGTGGCGCATTTTCACCCAAAACACACCGAAGACACGCTGCTGCACGACTACGCTTTTCCCAACCAACAGCAACTGAGAAGAAACATATACATACACGTACAGTTGCTCAAAATCTAATACATTAGACTCTTTTCTGGATGTTCTAACACACAAGAAGAAGAGCGCGAATTAAAAAATCCTATATTCTATTGGATAAAGTTTGTTTTTCCATACGAAACAATTTGAAAGTTTGCCAAGCATTATTTGATGTCCATAAATGTCCCACTAATAGTATCTCCGTGATCTGTTTGCACCTCAAACGAGCGTTCCACGATCAACTAACCGATCGATGCGAATGAAAGATCATACCTTTCTTTACTTTGCGTGGAAGAATTGCAATCGCGCCAAATGTTACCGATCGTCAGTGCGCATGTCACATTTCACAGCGCTGAGAAATCGTCCTAAACTCACCAACTAAGCGACGAATACATGAACGCTAGCACCTCTGTATACGATCGTGATCATGCATAAGCATTGCTTTGGTACGGTGAATTATCAGTTACTCTAGCACACTGCGAGATAGATGAATCTCAAATTTTGAAAGGCTAATAAATATCGTTAACCCGAAAAAAATCTTTAAACAATGATATTTATAAAAAATACTAGAAACTATTTTGCAATAAAAAACCCGCTTACCCCGTCCTCGTTTTAAAGTTAATAGAGATGATCACATTCTTCTCCTAAAAGACCTGGAAAGAGAGTTCATAAAATGCGATTAATGAAGTTAACGATTCCAACAACCGGTAGTGCCTACTGGTAAAGTAAATAGTGCTAGTTTAACTTTATGCAAATATTGAGCTTTATCGATTAAGTTAACCGAGTCAAGTCTAGTGTGCCTCAAAATACACCACTACATCGTTACTGCTTCGATGCTCTAGACAGGATTGTTGGCTAGATGTCGCAATGCGCAATAAACGCCGCCTAGATCTATCGCGATCCCCACAGCCAGCCACTCATCCATCACTGAAATGTGCGGCGGCACGCTTGCCGCCAGCAATCTGTACACGCACCCGCAAACTCCGTCAAAAGCGCATGACTGGTGACACTAATTAATGGAGCATAGAGCAAAAGCATGCAGAGAAACATAAAAAAACCCCATCAAGGTGTTTCAATAGTCCTTCCGATGCTGGAAAATCTAGGCGTGACTCGAGATGCGCACCTCGACTCGTACCCATCACGATGTCGTTCTCATTTGAATGTCATTCGCACATAACGCCATTTCCTCATCGACGGCGAAGCTGATCATCACCGCGCCGAAACGATTTTAATGTTTCTTTTGCACAGCGGCGGCTGGCGCATTCTCAAGCAGGAAGCGACTGGCGAGATGAATCGAGAACTGCGCTTATATATTCTTGACAGAGCAAGATGGAAGACGCACGAAGATGGCCACATTTTGGCAATGGTTCAGGTTATCCCTTGCTTTCCACCCGCTTCACACCGGTGGTGTCTAATGAAAAAATGCGATAGAACGATCAGTTTATCTTTCGTTGTGTCCCCGTGTAAAAAGTGTCTTCCGTTCCGTGATGAACTGGTTAATGGCCTAACCTGTATCCAACAGCCAGTCCATCAATTCTTCTATGTTCCATTTTCTTTCTTCACCACACTGGATAACGTGACCGAAGCCTGTTGCTATTTGTAACTTAATTCTGCGACAGTTGCGACAGGATTAGTCTAGAGAGCGAGCATATCTCTCCCGATGTACGTACTCATGAAATCAATTCTTAGGTAATTTGGTAATAAACTAAGTGCAGTATATCAGCTAAAAATTTTGCCACTTAACAGCAAGTCACTTAAAAACGACATTCGATAATTTATTGACACAGCTTTAACATGGTAAAAAGTAGACTCGTGGAAGAAACGTGGGAGCAGAAGATCTCTAACTAGGGAAACGGGATCGAGAGTAGCACAGGGAAGGTCAAGCGGTCGACGAACAAGATTAAGATGCTCATTCGGTTCCAAAACATTTGATCGGTTTTGTGTTGATGTCGCAGCCTTGAACCGAACCGCGAGAAAGAGCAAATCGGCAATAGTCGTTTTCGGGGTTTTCCTCGAATGATATCGGTACAACAAAAAAAAAACTGGTTACTTATCAGATACGGCCTCATTCGGGAGAAGGCCTTGAATGAAATTCTATGTCTCGATCAAGCGATTGATCCGGTTTTTTTTAATTCTTTCCAAAACGAAAAGTATACCAAAACTTGTTCAACGTTTTGTAGAAAATATGTAGAGCAGATCAAACTTATACAAACCAACCAACTACATAAACATAGCGCGCGTATTCAGCGATAAACTTCGTCTCAAAATACACTAGGTATTGCAGTGCTGGTTTGCTTTTACTTGGAATCCTGCTAGAATAAGTCATCGGACGACTTTTAGCTCCTACTGATGATGGTAATAAACCACCCTTGGAGCATAATCGGGAGTATCGGAGGGTTTGTTCGGCATAGAAAGAGCTGCAAGCTCCCAACCATCAACATCACTTCCAGACTATGCTCGTGGCTATTAATTTTGTGTCTCGTATCAAATGCCGCGTTTTGTTTTTTCTTCGCCCAATGCCTCCCAATATGGCTCCGGTCTATTCTGGGCGCTTGTGAGGGGTGAGAGTTGTCTTGTACCTGACGTTCTCCAATTTCGCTTGTATGTAAGATCCAAAGAGACAAAAAGCTTAAATGCAGCACATCCCGCCAGGAGTCACAAGAGCTCCAAACTTATCCTTTATTCTCCTCCATTCCTCGCTTCAGTAAGACCGTTGCTACGGAAACCGGATGATCCTGGCGTACTCATGCAACGCCCCGTTTGTTTGCGTGTCTGGCAAGCTCCAATATGCTTCACAAACAGGTGGAAATCATCCTTTCCGGGAAACCATGGTACATGTCGGCTCATCCGCTAGATGCTTCGATCAATGTCATTCGTTTGGGAGGTTATAGCCACGTTCGAATTGCGTTTTTTTGTGCCTCTTCTACGACTTCATCCTCCTTCGAACGTTCATGTTATTTGTACCTCAAAGACACGCACGCTCCCACCAGACCATCAACACCTGATGCGGATTCAAGGTAACGTTTGAACTGCGTGAAAATACTAACGCTTAGCAGTATTTCGTCTTTAAACACTCTCATTCCAAAGTCCTCCTTATTGGCGGCAGGAAGCTAGAATTACTTATTTACCCACCAGAACCAACCACATCATTCCACTGTCGGAACTCGCGCTTCGGATCATTTCCGATCTGATGCGAGTAGACTACAAAGATTTACAAATGATGCCCAAATAATAAAAAAATCTTCCGACGCATCCAAAGGATATGGAAATGCGAACAACGGAAACCGACGTCCTTCCGGCTTGTGAAGCAGAATCCGGTACAACATGTTGCCATGAAAGCATTAGTAATTCGAAAAGAACATTCTTCCAATTGGCGCAAACCTTTATCCAGTGGAATCTAACATTCCAAATCAAAAACGGGAGGGAAAAAGCGATCAAATTGATGAAAAGCATGAGAAAAGTAGATGCGAGATAAATGTCATGCGTATTTGTGTGATGCGTTGGCGTACACCCGGACGTCCCCAGCAACCAAACCCAGGTCTAAAGGGACGAACCTGAAAATGGAAATTATTTTTATACCTTCGATAGTACTAAACCGTCCGACAGATCTGGTCGTGAGCAACGTACACAAAGGTGCGTCGTTGGCACCTTTATTATCTGCATTCTTCCATCTCCGGTGAAAGCGAAAGAATAAGCTACCGGCGGAACGCAGAATCGCAGGCATGCCACTAAAAAACGCGTCTCCATGGTGAATGCCGTGCCGCGTGCGTTGCTTCTTGACGCGTTTTCCCGCTGGTTTTCCTCCCTATTGGTGCACACGCGCAAACGAGCCACCTTCGTTTAATGTTTCCCCGAGCTTATTCACCGCATCCCGAAGGGGCTGTGCTGTGGTGGAGGGCCCGCAGACAAATAAACTGTTGCAATTTTTGGTTATTTACTTGACATTTTCTTCCGCATTTAATAAAAAGAAAAATCTTTCTTTCCAACACATCAACACCAACATTCTCGGAAGGTGCGTTTTTGGAAAACGACGAAAACACACAAAATCACCATGAGAATAAAATGTTGCTCTGAAATAAAAAACAACAAATAAATAACCTTCCCCACATTCGTGCGAGCCCTATTTGGCGATGGCGCAGCTTAATGGTTCACCAAACATCATGATCACAACAATGGTCGCCCCAATTAGATGCAGAAGCTGGCAAGGCGCAATTAAGGGGAAGGGAAGTTCGATAAGGTACGAAAAACGCTCATGGAGCAAAAAACTTGGGTATCGAAAAACGTAACCCAACGCCTTGGTGATGAATTTATCCCATGTCACGTTTTTCCGGCATGAAGAAACGCGAATATTCAAATGGGGAGCAACCGTTTTTTTGCCGTGCCTAAAATATCTCCCGCTCCCCGAAGACATAGAAGATCAAACAAACGCACTGTCGACCGAAGGAACCAAACACAAAACAAAAAAAACAATCGATGCCAAATAATGGTGGCAAATTGTTTTTCGTACAGCTTTTCCCCCCACTTCGGTTGTTCTCTATATAATTTCCCTTTCCTTGCATCGATTGTATGATAGTTAATTCCCATGAGCAGCTACAACGCATTAGCCGATAGGTTTTCTCTCGTTTTTAACGCGGGAAGATTGGAAGATGGACAGACGAACCGATCAGACAGCTTGCCAATTTTGCGCGCAATGATCATTTCTTTTTCGGTTACTTCTCCACAAACACACCGTCACGTCTCCATGCTGCCGCCGCAAACACGTGGAACGACGCCGTGGTGTGCAAGGTAACTATGAACAAACAACTCAATAACCTCCAAGAGAAAGGCTTTGCTGCCAACCAGCCAGCAGCTTCTGCGCGGCAAGAAGCACTCAACCAACCAACCAACCTCGCAGCGCGAGTGACGTCAGAGGGTAGAGTAAGTTTTCCCAAATAAATTTTCAATGAACCGGCAAACCGTACAGTCGAAGTAGCGCGCAATGGATAAAAAAACTTGCGTCAAAGTTCAATTACCGTTAGGTGCAAAACGCCAGTTAGCTTCCGTGGGCGGAAATTCATGCGTTCCACAATGTGCTCCATACACCATTGCCACATGTAGCGATGAGGTGAGGCGTAAGCGGTGAGGGAGTCATGTTGATCCAAGAGCAGACCGGATCGACCTTCCACCGCTCTTTCAATACTTCATTCCCAGCATTCTTTTGGCGTGGCCACAGTGGCCACAGTTGAGCACAGTTGATTGTTGGAGACTTCGCTGAAACGTTTATTTCCCGAGTAATCTTTCCAACTTTTCGCGCGGTATTGTTCTCTACATTCATTTTTTACCACTTATTTCTGAAAATAAATCTGGCTAACAAGAAGCGGAAATAGAAAATAATTCTTTTGGTTAAGAATTTTTATTTGATTGATTCGCCAACAATTCATCATTTTGGTCACGACCACGGCGTCAGAGAATTCAATAACAGTGTACGGTCTGCCTCCTGCTTCCTGAGAAATCGATCATATTGCAATTAGATCTGAAATTCTGGACCCAGAACAAAACGGATTATTCGATGAGCAAATCACTAAGTCGCCATGGACCTCGCTTTCGTCGATAATCGTGGCTGGAAGAACCGGTTGAAACGAGCAAAAATAAACAATATTGACTAAATGCACAAGTCAACTAAATGGAAGACTGATAGCGTGCAACAAAGTTTATGTTATCATCGGTTTCATAATTTTTTGCTACTCTCTTTTGACTACCAATTCTCGCTCCATACGTAAAAAGACGCTACAAAAACAGCTCTGCAAACATCACCCAACAACCCAACTGCCGGTAGCCGAGGCTCAAAGCGGCACCGCGCGACAATCAAACAACGCTGGATGACGTCTCGATACACGCCATCGATTATTCAACACCCCAAAAAATGCAGGAACGTACACAATTTGAATGGGAAGGATTGATCGGCCGATTGGCGGAAAATTCGTCGCCCTCTATCACAGTTCAAGTGTGATAAGATACACGTAGCGTGCCATCCACAGACACGCTTCCTCATACAAAGCGGAGCCAAGCTTAACCGTATCCGCATCAATCTGGTTCCAATCGTGCTGTGTCGGGCACGATTTGAGAGCGAGAGAGAGAGAGAGAGAGAGAGAGAGAGAGAAGAGAGAGAGAGTGGAAGCATTGCAGCCACAATCCATTTGCACAACAAAACAATCGGTCGCATTATTGACTCGAACGTAGTTGCGGAGGCCAATCTTTGCATGGTTTGTTCGACCAGCTCCGGTGGGTCAAGGGTTCACCACTTAGTTGGGTACGAACCGTGAAACGGGCCCTGTATTCGCGGGGGCCAAAATCGCCACATGATTGGGATGATGGTATTCGATTCTCTCGATCTTCTAGGTCATGTGTCAGTACTTGCTACGGGGGATTGGTCCTGATGGGATTTTGGTCCGGTTCGTTCGTGTGCAGACCGGCGCCGCGACCATCATGCCTCCGGGTCAGATTTTTTTATTTTTTTATCTATACGGCTTCCCCGTCATTTCCTTCATGCAAACGATAAGCCGAGATAAGTGTGATAAAACGCGGCACGGTTACGATAAGCGCGGGGGGTTCAATACGCAGAGGTGCAAACCGATAAGGAACCCACGGGTACGATGCTGACCGTTGGACACAAGTCATGCTCGTGACGACTAACCATTACCCAAAAGGTGTGATTGGCTCAGATGCCGATCAAACGCGCCATAAATCCAGCGGCAAACATCTGCCGACAAATGTTTTTAGAGGAAAATTTGAAGCAACAACCACCGCCACCGTCGAAGAAGTACTTTGTGCCAGAGAAAATTTAATAAACTGCCTGTTGAAGGATAGAGTATTTGATTACTTCGACTCCTTACAAGACAATGCGATTAAATCTCTGACCTTTGTCGAATTTCTTCGAACAATTCGGAATGGGCTAGATGGACAACCGCTCCTTGCCGCTTCCATTGCGTCGGGATGAAATTAACGCCCGATCGTGTAAGTAACCTCCGCCCCACCGTTCAGCTGAAAATAACATTCGCAGAACCGATTCCACGAATGTCCTGCAGACACTCCCATGCGAATGTCATTCCCCTGTTTTTGATGGTTTCAGTACGGAAGTCGAATTTCGGTTCATCAACTTTTCGCGATTCGCACCCAACGGCAAAATGTTAATCCGAACCGACGGGGTCTGGTGCACATGAACGGTTGGATGTTGTCGAAGCATCGATGTGATCCGGATTCCGGAATCGATGTTTCAATCTTGCTAATAGTGATTATATTTAATCTGCTTCACAGCGACGTGAGGCAAACTGCGTTGAGTGGTAGCTAATCCAAACGCTTCAGTTGCAGCAGGGAGGGACCACCGAAACGAAAGGGGAAGTTGTTTTTCCCGGAAGCCAATATTATGCCATGCGAAAAAGATAAACCTCCCCGTTCCAAACCTATCGGATGATTTTCGATCTCGTAATCGTTAATGACCTTGGTAATGATTCTTTCCTGCCGTTGTACTGTAGCTTCACACGACAGCAACACGACTCTCCGTCCTGTAGTTCAAAAAGTTTTCCCATCGACGGTTCGAGATGTTTTGCTTTCTCTCGTCACCTGGCAGCGAAAAGGCCAATTAGCAAATTACAATCCCTCTCACTTGGCATGAGACATACCTGTAATGCTCGATACGTTGTCGATTTGCTATTGGAAGCTTCTGGCGGAAAGGAATGCGGAAGGAATGGGAAAGTGGAAGAGAGGTGAAACATCAAAGCTCCCAAGCATTCGAACGTATCTATATGATTTTCTTTTATTTGTTAATGGGAATACTCAAATTATCGAATGCGAAAGACCCAATTTTGATAGATACAGGATTTCCATTACAAAATCTTCTCGAATGTGCAACTGTTATGTTGTGTTAACCACCAAACATGATTCTCCCAAAGGTGCCATATGGAATGGGATTACGTCCTACATCTGTTAGCTATTGAACATACTATCTAAAATATATGGCACGGCCAGGATCAAGCCTAACGAACAAGTATTAAACTAAATGTGCTTGCTTAAATATGTTCATCAATATAAAGATCGTGTTAAGGTACCGCTACGCGAAAAAATCTAAATAATTATCAATCGTTAAGTCCTCTACTTGCCGTACAACAACCACGTGTAGTTTCCCAACGAATTGTCTTTTGTCAGGCTATATTTTGATAAACTACCCATTTTTATTGCCATTTTAAACACGTTACGCTATAAAAGAGGAAAAATGATTTTACAATTTAGCAACAGATAATTACTTTCTCACAATGTTGCTGGCCACAAGCGAACCGGTGAGGCATTGCAGTGATGAGCGATAGTTATCTTCTATTCGCCCTGGGGCATAGCTTTTCCGAAATGAGTAAAAACTTAACTATCATTACCGAGTGCACTCAGCATTGGGCTCTGTGGTCATTAAACGAACAGCAACAGCAGTTGTTCTGTGTGTGTGTGATGCAATTTTGTCAACCAAAAACGATCGCAGCTTTATTCCACTTTTTGCCACTTTTTGCGTTGCCAAAATTTTGCCCAGAAACCACAAAGAGAAGAAAAAAAATAAGATGCCCCCGAAGCTAAACTGGCTTTATCCAAAACGTTTCGACGGTCATTCGGACGCGTCCATCGAAATCCGAACGGAAGGTCGTTGGGACAACAGCGACCGTTTGGTCAGATCTATGTTCGATATGACCACGATTGTATCCAGTTGAACCTGTTTTTCGTCCCAGAGAATTTCACACAATTTGCTTCCATCTTGATCAATCACCAACGAGCTCAATCATCTTCGATTGGGCTACAAATTAAACACCCTCCAATTCCATCTGACGATGCAGCTGATTGTATACCCCAAGATTTGAAACATTTTGCGTAAAATTTGTCGTAGAGCAAGGTGAATAGAACATTGCCCAGTTATCCACATCCACGAGACATCAAAGTGTTCGAAAGATCGTCCTCGCCAAAAATCTGAACCCACCGTCATAGCGCTTCATCATCCAGCCTAATGAGCTTTTTTTTTGCGTCGGCTCCGGTGCGCGAAACAGATGATGGCCGTTCCCGGAGCTCAGGCGCCGCAACGTACAACCAGACGGAGCCGCTGCTTATGACGTGATGCTGAGCAGAGTGGATCGCGAACATGCGAAGATGATAAAAAATGACCGATACAAGCGCAAACCATGCACGATCTTCGCCTGTTGTGTTGTGTGACCCCCATACGCAGCATCAACACAGCTGCCAGTCCGTATGACCCCCACACACAGCATCCAACCGTCTTGAGATTAGAGAACGGCGCCGAATGTACTATCTTATTGCGCATGCGTACGCTTTCACAGATTCAGAAAGTCACACACAAACATGCATATATATTCTTTCGCACAACCGATCTTCCTCGTGTGTGAGGGTGAAGCATAATAAGATGATTGGTTTTCTTCCACCAAACACCATGGCTACCCCCAAAGAACGTATGCACGGTGTTGTTTTAATCGAATTTCATTGATACACAGTTCCGCCGAGCGCGTGGAATCGCAGTCATCTCACGACTCACTTTATCACACTCACCCAAAGCTCACAATTCGCATTTTTCTGCGCCAAGGCGGGCAGAAACATATCCTCACACACACACACATACGTCGGCAAGACCCAACATGTCCGGGTTGTTGGTGTGTAGGGAACATTTTACTACAGCTCCGACACGATTCAAGATTAGTAACGCATGCGCGGCCAACGCGGCGCGAGCAGGAAAGTAATCTTAACGCCCTCTCTCACACATACCACGAATCCGTGTTTTACTTGATCGATGTGAACCGGCTCGCTTGTTCTGCTTCCTCTTTGCGCGATCGAACAAATCAATGATGTCATAGCGACCCGTTCCAAACCCCCCCCTCAACCCCTATAATTCAAGAAATATCAGCCTCACCATCCACACCTCACCCGGCTCGTCGCTCTTCACTACCTACGCCGAGTACTGTTGGGGCGATGTGCTCAGAATCAGAAGTATTATACGCTCCCAACGTAAACAACGCAAACGATCCGGTTGTTGACGGTAGAGCAGAGTGCGTCCGCTTTTTGACACTCTTGGGGCGCTGTCAATTCGGGCTTCAGCCTGATGCGTATCAACAGTTTAATTACTTTTCCGTCGGGTTGTGGAAGGACGTGGGCTTATGCTAGAATGCTTTTTAGGGCGCCATACCCCAAATAGCACTCTACTATCTTGGTGTTCAGCAAGCGCAGGAAATCAAATACTAAGCACCAATTACAAACAATTACAAATGTGAGATCATAACGAACCTGTGAAGATGATGTACGTGTGGTTTGTCACATCAAATGATTTTCACGGAGAGCAACAAGTCAGCAGAGCCCCTACGACGGGTGCATCATCTGGTTCGGTCCGCTCGGCATGTATGCGATGTGGTAGACAACAACAAACAAAAACATTATCGCATCTCACTAAGGGAGCACTTTCATTGGAGCGAATTTGATACACGATGTTCTGCTGTCTGCGATGCTTGTCCCTGGCTTCGCTCCGGGGGATAAAACAGATCCCTTACGACACTACACTCTAACCCGGTCCGCTGCACGTAGATTCGTCCGGTGGGGTAGGATAGAGATAAATTCACAGACACAACATCATACAACATCAAAGACCAAACCCAAAGTTCTAGGCGATCACCTCCTCCAGAGCTGCTACGAACAAGAACTGCTCCACTTGTGGCTTGTATTGCAAGTTTTCCGTAACGCAACTCCTGTCTCGATCGTCCAATCCCGCGCGCAAACTCAACCGACTGAAGGTCTTGCCGTGCACGAGTGGAACGCTTGGCGACATCGTACCCCGGGTTAGCTATCCGTTGGTCGTTTTCCAGTTTAACCTCGCCAGAAAAAAGGACCAGGAAGGAATGAATGACACATAAGGAAATGTTGCTTTGGAAACCAGTGCCGAGAACACACGAACGGACACCAATTTCACTTTTACTAACCCAGGAGATTGCGACAGGAAAACGAATCCAAAGAACACTGGAAGGAATTGCCCTCGAAGCATTGAAATTGAAAAGTTGTGCACCAAAAACTGACTGTACCAAAATTTCGAAAGGACGTGAAAGTAACCCGTTGTAGTGTAGCGTATAACCTCTGGAGACAGGTTTTATCTAGACAGTATAGCAAGACCGAATTTTTTGAGTGCTGACTTGGACGATCCGAGTGCAGATGGCCGGTTTGGTGATGTTATGTTTTTTCTCTCTCCCTCTCTCTCTCTCTCTCTCTCTCTCTCTCTCTCTCTCTCTCTCTCTCTCTCTCTTTTCGCGAATGGGATCGGAGACGATTCGCTTTCCTTTCGCGGGGGCACAGTTTCGCAGCATTAAGCACGCAATATGTTAATCCAACGGAATCTCGAAGCCTGCCGAATGCATTGCATAGCAAAATCCGCTTCGCGGCATCGCGTCGTACGCTTTGGAGCCGTATGAACATCTTTGGATGGTTTACATCGTCAAACCTTCGACAGGTTTGTTGTTTGGCACAAACCGTTTTGTGTGCCGTGTCGTAACATGCAGCTCTTTAGACGTATCTCACCTGTCTTATTGCCCAATTCTCAACAGCAAAAGAAGGGTCACGGACAATGTTGGGAAGGAGTAGCCAAGGCATGACCCTGTAGCGTTCCAGTACTTCATCTTGTCTATCCGCATTATCCGGAATGGAATATTTTAAGAAAACGATATGGCAATAAGCTTATCTAACAGTAAAATAACTCAAATTACTCTACAGTAAAAATAAAAAAGGGACTTCAAATAACCGAGGAAACATATCTGTTCTGGAAGAAGAAACATTCTTAGTTACTTTTAGGAGCAACACCTATTCAAACGAACAATTCGATACGCTTTACAATTTCACGGTAATTTTTTTCCCTTGTGACGCACGTAAATTATACCGCCTTTCTGGAATAAAACGTGTCAAAAACATAAATTATTTTCCCTGCTATGGTTTTCGTTTTTTATTCATTCCTAGCTACCTTTCTTCAAAAACATCCAGCAAATCGTCCTGTTTTGCCAAATTGTTACATTAAATCTGAGTGATAAATTAGGAAAAAATGTTAACCTCACTTGATGCGGTTTTTTGTATTCCTTTTGACTTTCATCTGATTTTGATCTCTCACTTCAAGTAGGGAAAGACGCTTGGTTAGACCGCAACACCATGACAACAACGTCAGCGAAAGCGCGTGAAATGACGCTCTTATCATAGGCAATACAAAATAAGAAAAGAAGATGTTTATCAATTTGGAAAAGTATTTTTTACATCAAAGAATAAGCCTCCCTGGGATGCTGGGATATCGGATGGTATCCTTGCAGAAATGGTTCACCTTTAACAGTGTACGAACAATTTCAGTCTTGGAGAATTTTATATTATTTCGAAAAAAACAAGAAAATAAAAACAACTAATTAATTGCAAAGTTCTTTTACCTTTTTCATGTACCTGTTTATACCTGTACATTTTCGTTTACTTATGGATTTATCTATTTCTTACTATTACTTCTATAATTATGACTGATCTTTGTTATGCTTCCCCTTTTGCGTCTTCTGTCGAATGAGACATAGGCATACATTTTTCTGTTGGCAAATGAGTCTGACAACCTTATCATGAGCCCTTTTGATGCTTTTTTTCTGGCTCTCTGATAAAGAGAGAGAAAGGGAAAGATAGAGAGAGAGAGAGAGAGAGAGAAAGAGAGAGAGAGAGAAGAGAAAATCTAAAGGGTCTCTAGTACTCTAGTCTAGTACTTTGATCTCTCTTCAGAAGTTGAAAAATTTATTTCGCCTTAATATTACACGGTAAGGATACATAGGATGATAATGCTTCCAAACAGGTTAGATAAAGGTAAAAAAGCGCAAGGATTCCAATACAATCCAATACCGCAGTAGCCAAACTAAGCTGAATTTGTTATCCTAGCTCAAAGATGTTGTTTTATTATAATTTGTTTTATTTTTCAATCCGGTGTACATGATCATGATAAACTGTAGCAGAACAACTCATTAGTGGTCAAGCTCACCCAAGTCTTGTTGCTTGCTGGGAATAAGGTAAGCTCGCAACATAGACAAGATATCCAGCATACACTCATGATTCTGCACTTTTGTACATTGACATGGGGAACAGGAAAATCGAGATTGGCTTCTGCTTGAAACCATGCTCTTAGATCGGGCTCGGTTTTAACCTGTCCTATCCATCATCGATCATTAACCAGATGGATACACCGGTGAGCCCTCACCATTCTTAACTTCTTCTTTCTTTACTACATCCACCGATTGTAGAGTAATGAGTTTCCCTTCCACCGATCCAGTAAAAGCCAGCAAAGCAGAAAGAGAAAGAGAGGGAAATGGTTGAATAATTTCTACCACTCCACTCGCACGTCAACCATTCCACTTGTTCCGGAGTTCAAGAAGTCCTTCTTCAGATAAAGAATGGTAGGTTATTTTGCGCAAGAAAACGTTCTTACACACGAACGTGCGTCCAATCGTGTGGTTGGTTCAATCGAACAATCACTCTTCCACGTTGGTCAATGTTACTTCCACGTTTCTGAGGGAGGGAAACCAGTCTTTCGTCGAATCAGGAACTGGTTCACGCATTCACGAGCAAGAGCAAAACGCAAGACAACGACTTCCACAGTCTTCAAGATCTTGGACCAGCGGCAACCTCCAAGCGTCATTGCACGACTCGCGTCCTCTTGGTACATCTGGGTGACGGCGGGAAATGAATATCCATCTTATCGAACACCTTTTAGTCTTGCACGAGTGTCCGTCCCTATTGTGGCACTGGGGGAGCAGAAGCCCACCTATCAACTTTTGAGCAATCATCATCATTATCAGCACACACGCATCACAATGGCATTTGTGCGGAAGACCACTCACATTACAGGCAAGTGCAAATGTGCCTGAGACATTCTTTCACCTATTGCAGCTTAATGTTCTAAAAATAGAACATTTTGACGCATTTTCCAGCAGAGCTCACAAGGTTTCCAAACAGGATCATCCTAACTTCTCCCAGATGGATCGTTTTAGTTGTTTTTTTACCCAATGTAATGGTCATGTGTAGCTGAACCGAATCCTAAAGAGCTCCTTAACTGCAACTTCTAAGCTGCGCATAACATGAGGCAAACATGCAAATTTTATCATTAATCATTTATAATCTTTCGGGCATCGTCTTGAGCAACAGACAAAAAGAAACTGTACCTATAACTTCTGCTTCAAGAGCAAATTACACATTTTCTTCAAATTCGCACACGTTTCACGATTCGAACGTGAACGCAGTCACACAGCCAAAAAGTTCGGATAGGAAAAATGAGCGAATAAATTAGAGCACCCTCACGATGACCTTCTCCCCTACGAATAGCCCTCTCAATAGGGCTTCGCAAACCGAAAACTCAGCCATGGGATCATCGCACGACTCGCCAACCTTCTTCACAGTTCTCCAACGGGAAAGCGGGAACAGTTTTCCGACCACCCATCCGGCTCAAAACATTACCCGGTTGGGGTGGTAGTGACGATGGTGAAGTCCGTGCATGGAAATGGATAGGAAAACATCACATCGCAACGGCCTTGAAATTCGTTCACCATGGTGACCAAATTGAAGGGAGGAAAGCGGGTGGGCTGGTTGTGACGTTAGAGCCCGCGTGCGCACATATATTTATATACATATATGTGTATGTGTGCGTTTGTAGCCAGTTTGGCTTCACATCCCGTAACGGTCGAAGTCATGTCGCGGCCGTGGTTGCTGCAGAAAGTAACTGTTAATAATGGCCAAACTACCAGTGCAGGTTGTGCAAACATCGAAAAATCAGCGCCACGGGGGAGGCGGTGTGGCAGCTGGAAGGACGCGTGGCAGGATGTTACATGAGGCGAAAGGTGGTGGGAGGGAGCATCGTGGAAACTGTGGAAAGCGAAAGGCCTTGCTGAGACATGCGACAATGAGAGCCCACTTGTCCAAAGGCCGGAGGTGAGAAGCGAGATGAACGTCGTCAAGCACGAGAGCTCACCGTCCAAGCGAAGGAGATCGTCTTATCTCAGTGATGATGCTGGTCGAGAAGCAACAAGTATGCAAATATTGGTCCCCATTTTTTGTAATGTATTTACGGGTATGGCTGGTCCAGGGTATCAGATGTTCGTGGCTGAGTTGTATGCCGCCGCAGTTTATCGATTGTAATAAGGATTTTTCACAACAAACGCAACGTTATTGTGAGCACAAATTTGTCGAGAAGCTCAGAATGTTTGCCATTCACTTCTTTATGTACATATGCATGTGGGTGCACACACACAGTCACGGACGTTTAATTTTGGGGGTTCGAGCGCGCAGGTCGAGAGAAAATTGTACCACGTTGGAAATTTATGTTTCCTCTAAAATGTAATTCTGTGACCGGCCTTATGATGGTGTAAGCGCACCCACTGTTTAACTCATCACATGTTTTGGGGTTCTAGGCTCACCAAACCCAAGATCCTTCGCATATTCAGAAGAACCAGAACCATTTACACTCACTTCTAAGTTTACCATGAACCAACCACCATCATTCCGAAGGACTCCCTTGCCAGTAATGCGCTTACTTACCTTTGTATGTTTTAAACAGCTACGCGGGAAATTTATCTTCGACCATTGTGAACACTATTTCCTCACAACAACAATAAACATCGACAATCTACTGGCTTGCGGCAACTCTCGGCGAAACCTATGACAACACTGTGACAAGGTCTCTCTTATGCCTGGCTATAGTGTGTACGAACGACAACACCGATTCAAATGCGATCAACACCACAGCAGCAGCCCCCAGCTTCTTGTGATTTGTCTTGTTGCCTTGGGGATGTTGTGGAGCTTTGGTTGCTTCGCTGGCGAATTCTTCGCAGCATCCTCCTGCGCTCTCGCGCTCGCATTCGTTCTACTCACTTTCTTGCGTGTATACGTATGTGTGTGTACGAATGACTAGCTCAGCACACGCACAACATGTGCACGATACACTCACCCCTGAAAAGCATACACCCCATTCCTTCAACCCCCTTTTTGTGCTGTGTACGTTGATTCTCACTACGTAACAATCTTTACCTTTTTTCTCTCTCTCTCACCCGTTACGATACGAATTTGTCTCACTTGCGTGCACGTCGGCAAAAGGGAATTATCTGCGCGAGCAGTTTCATTTCTTTTCCCTTTCGATTTCCAGCTTCGCCACAGTTGCGCTATCAATAATTATCACTTGAGCTGTTTCCTTCCTACTTTGCCACTCCACACACCACCTTCACCTTCAGCATTTGCTCTTCACCTCTCGTAAATTTTGCTCAACACCCGGTGCTTCACTAACGCTTCGCTAATGGGCGCCCCCGTGAGCCTTTAGCAGGCTTCTTCGCGCAAAGGCAAGGAATCCGCCTAATGTTGCCACCCTCAGAAAAAATCCCTCCCAGACGAAACACAACAGCAGCACTTCACCTCGATCCTCTTCCCGTTTTTCCACTTTTCTACTTTTCTCACACTTGTTGTTATGTTATAATGCCCCCGCTACACGACGGTCAAGTGCAACCCGGAGCGTGTGGTATCGTCTCGAATGACCAGCCAACAATTTGTAGGATTAACTGACGGGTGATGCATGCCTTGGTGCATCGAACACAAGTACGGCTCTGCGTTACACGCAATCTGATCACATTCTTATCCCGCACATAAACAAAACTCACAATGTTTCGCTGTCAACCTGTATCAGCTGATGGTAGACGTTTAACCTCACTATCGGAATTTGAATAATGAATCTTGCCGTTTGCATTCCTCTAATTCCCAACACCCACGCACTAAAAATGCTGTGTGTGCTTGCGCGATTTAACGGTCAAGTGGCAGGAAGACGATCGCTTGAACTTTTGTGGAATTTATTTATTTCCCTCCTTCGCTATTGCAATGGGTTGGAATTTTCCGAGCTCGAGCCAAGGCGCTGATATCAGCAACATTTTGACATTTTATCAGCTGACGTTAGCGCTCTTCCAGCAAATGTGTATTATGGTTTTCTCAATTAGAAACAACATCTTTTTCTCTGAAAAAATAATAATTTAATAACTCAAACACTTACAAATCCCATGCGATATGAGAAACTAATTACAATCGTTTCAAAATACAGATTTAAACCAAACTTGACACAAGAGCGCAATCATGACGAGATCTGCAGGCTCGCTATTCAGCAAATTTGTAAACAAATAAAAAATGAACACAACAAAAGCCATGGACGAGAGTGCGCGTTTGCAAGTGGAATTGCGGCAGAAAATCACTGATTCTTTTAAAGTTGTAACCGTTTACAAAACTATAATCGATGCGTACATAGTGGTAACTGCTAATACAGGAATATTTGTATTAATTTGTAGCTGACTCTCTCTATCGATTGTAGGATTTTTTCCATCAGAATCACTGGAACAACCTATCGCCCTGTTGGATTCGCTGTTTCAGCACTGTTCCAATCCAGCAACTCCCGGAACTTCTTTCCTTTGAGAGTCGGAGCAACGAAACGAATGTGTGGCCTTTGACGTTGTTAGCCTTACGATCGCTTTTTCGTCGATTGGTACATACCAGAAATAAGCCGAAGGAACAACAGCAGACCACTTCCAGCCGTGTGTACCACAAAAAGTCCGGTTTGTTTCAAAAATCGGTTAAACTGAAGAAGCGTCATGAGATTGAACAATTCGCTATCAATTGCTCACGCGAACCACTCGAAAGCTTCTGTAACACACTGATCGACATTGGTTCAGGTCAGGGGAACCTAGCGCGCACCCTTGCCTATGGATACGGGTTTCGTGTCTGTTGTTTGGATCAAAATGAATCGTTCGTCCAAGCTGCAAGTTATGTGCAGGGAAAATTGTAATGCTTATCGTTACTTATGTGCTTTCTTTTAATAGGGAAAAAGACAAGGAACTTTGGCGCCGTTTAGCCAAACTCGATCCTTCTTTATGTGGCACGATCACGCATCCCGTCCATCTGCACGAGAAAGTCAATCTCGATCACATTGATCCTGTGCGCTTCGTACAACTCCTGCGAGATGCATTGAATCTCGAGATGGAACAACAATCTGATCAGTTTAAGTTCGGATTAATCGGGCTCCATCCGTGTGGGGATTTGGCTCCATCGTTGCTTCGACTTTTTCTTGCATGCCAGGAGTGCCGGATCGTAAAGCTCGTTTGCTGCTGCTATATGAAGCTTTCCTGTGAGAAATCAATGTCCGCGACAAATGAATATGGTTTCCCGCTTAGTGACTTTTGTCGCGCTGCTGAACTCGCCCTAAGCTACGAAGCTCGAGAAATTGGATGCCATGCGATTGAACAGTACCGGAAAAAGCTGGGAAACGATTATCATGAGCTTAAAGTGCACGCTTACCGAGCCGCCATCGAAAGCATTATCATTCGTGTGCGTCCTGATTTGAAACATTCCGGACTTAAAGGTGGCATTAAGGCCACCGAAGTGAGTTTTGCTGAATACTGCCAACATGCGATTGCTGGACTAGGGATCATAATACCGGAGAAAGATATCCAATCGCAAGAGACGCAGCTTAATCTCAGCCGATGGGAAGAGGTTGTAAAGTTTTATACCATAAGACTGATGTTTGCACCACTCATAGAAACAATCATCCTTTATGACCGTTTACTGTTTCTGCTCGAGAAAGGTACACCTAGAAGTATAATGTTCGTTGCACGATGTTTTGTTATCCCATTCAATTATTTCCATTCACAGGTGTGCAGACGCGCATAGATGTTCTTTTCGATCCATACCTTTCTCCACGGAATCATGTCATCACTGCGTATAAATGACTGAAGGCGCGTAAACCATTGTACATACTGGTGGGAATCAGTTGTCCGCTGATTATATTTAAATAAACAATTGTTATCGATATTAAATACTCTGGAGTTAGGCAGCTGCATACGGGACAGAATTGATTTCTACACAATTAGTTTCCATTTCTAGTTTAAGTCTTTTTCCATCAAGTCCATCCTATAAATCACAGATCGTGCTGTATGTATTGCTACTGTTAGGAGAATTGAATTCCGATGATGCCAAGACCTCTTGGGACTTGCGGAATATTTGCGCATTGGCAGCCTCTATCCCTCATCGTCTGCCATATTTCGCAGTGGTACTTCATCTACCCGTGCGGATCCCTGTCCGGATCGGAAGCATACGACGCGCGTCATCAGTAGCACCAACAGGCCGGTCACGATCAATGTGCTAACAATGGAAAATATTCCAATCGAACCAGCGGTCAGCGTACTGTTCATTCCGGACGCACTCGAGTAGTGGCCATTGGTAATGTTCTCACCTTCGTTGCGGACGGATGTCGGTCTCGATGTGGACGATCGGGGTGAAATTAAACGAAACTTATGCACCATCTGTGGATCCAATTCCGCGACGTACACTTCCGATCCATCGTCCACGACGGCCAGCTCGTGCGGATTACTGAACGCATGTTTCGAGTTATTCGGCTGAAATCGACCAATTACATTTCCACTATCCATCTCCACAATGAATCCGCCGACAGGGACCGAATCGAGATTGAGACCCGGTCCATTGATGGTGTACAACAAGCCACCATCCGATGCAATGTACTTAACGCTAAACAATCGATTACCGATCTCCGGACTGCTGTACTGCGAGTGGAATGTTCCGTTTCCGGTGTGGAAACACTGCACCCGGCCCTGTTCCCGATCGGCCACGCACAATAGATCACGATCCGGTACCACCGCTAACGCGTGCGGGATTGCAAAGTAATTAGCCGGTACAGGTCCGGGCGCGAGCGTGAACGTACGGGTCAGCAGAAAGGAATTGCGCCCCCAGGACAGGATGGGAACACCTTCCGGCGAGTACTTTACGATACGCCCATTGCAGTAGCCATCTGCAACAAAAAACTCACCACTCCTTAACACCGCGACGGATGTTGGCTTACAATAGTGGTACATATCGTTGCCCGGTTCGAAACGAGTGCCGAGCGTCAACACGGGTTCAGTCGTTGAGTGGTTAAGGTCAAACTTAAACACCTGATGTAGGGCCACGTCTGTCAGCCAGTAGTTCTGCTCGTGATCGATCGTTAATCCATGTGGCATGTAGAATAAGTTTTCACCCCATTCCTGCAGTAAGTCGCCGGAATTCTGGCCAAACTTTAGCACCGTATGTTCTGATATTGGACCAGCTGTTGCTTCTAAGTATACGTTCTGCGTGTCGAACGATGTAAGCGACCAGACGTGCGAACCCCGATGGAATATGACGACATTACCAGCAACATCGATGGCCACGGCTGACACTGACCCTAGTTTACGATCCAAAATTGGCCAACTAGACACGTATCCGTACTCTGAGGAAAAGTAAGAGCAAATGTTTTTCGAATGATCACAGTAACACCTGCACCACATTATGATCGTTACCATGGGCACCGAACCGTGGAATGGTCGAACTATTCCCGTTATTTCCGCTCGTGCTCTGTGCCGTTTGAGGCACAGCTTGTGGTCTCCCTTCAACTGTACTCACTAAAATAATCCAAATTGAGCTCAACAATAGCACTATTTTGTTCAAATTAGAGAGATTGCTATGATGCTTGCTGTGCATTATTTCACTGTTTAATGTGCCGTAAGCAATCGAAGCTAAAACAAGCAACACAAAGAAACAACTTTATCAGATGAAGAATTGCACAAACTACATTGATGTTGATAAGAAACAACACACAGCGTACTCACCTTTTAGCGATTTACACCCCTTGTGGGAATACAGCGGTAACAGCGATCTACTTCTTGTCGTCATAGATACGTGCACGTACCCAATTGCTATCAAAATTGTGACCTTACTTCAACGCGAAACACGGCTCGTTTCACACAGCTCTGTAGCATCTTCAAAGCTAGATAATACTTCCACCGTTTAACGTACGTTATTTTGTTTTGTCCTATCAGCTCGACGTCATTCCTGTTTACACAACTGTTCTGCGGATATTGAGCGCAAAAACTGGCTAGCGCACATCACCGATACAAGAATTGTGATTTATGCCCAGTTTCTCGCTTACCTGCCAATAGGAATCTTTACAATGGCAAGCGTTTATATTGCCGAGTTTAAAGCTTTCCAAAGAGATCGTAAGTTTTTTCTCGAACGGCCTTGAAGCTGCGATCGATTCTGAACTTGTTAAGCTTTACCAACTCTCGAAGGACGAATTTCCAAAACAAGCAAACTGGCAGTATTGCTAGTTAATATGATATCTGATATGATTACTATCTGATATCTGCTAGTACATTCATTATTACATTCATCATCTTCTCTAAGCGGAAATGTCGATGAAACGATTATATAAAGTAATTATAATACATTTACTTGTTAAATTATTCAATGATGAAAATGTATTTCGAACAGCGTTTATTGACCGATTCATCAAACCAATCTTGAAGTCATCAATCATAAATTACGATAACATTCTTTACCCTTCGACTACTGCGCGCCTACAGATAAAGCATACACATTGTCTAACGACTCACTATTGTATCTCCACTTACTTGCTAACATCACACTGCGTTCCACATCCATGCGCTTGCACTTGCCTTCGCTACAACTTTTTGCAATTGCAATTTTACTTCATCAATATCCCACAAACAATCGGTACCCTAAATACATTGTTCATCTGAATATTTAGATACATCGATAGATCAAACATGGTCATAATATCTTAAAATCACGCGCACACACACATACACACAAATACACGCATACGTAAAATGGGATTATCCTCGGTCCGAATCCAGCTTGGCTTAGATAGTTGGGAGAAATACTAGTAAACTTAACCATACTATCAGGGATCTGCACATGCAGAATTTCATCTAGCCTAGCTTGCTTCCTTTTTTGAGATACAATCAATGCTCTCGAATTGACCTTGAGAAAATATGGTGTTTGCCAAAGGGAGAAGAACGCTAACACTAGAACATTACGAGCACTGTGCCAGCGGTCGGAAAAATTCCGCACTCGAAAAAGAAAAATACTGAAATAAATCACGAATCGGTTTCGAATGGTGATGGATTACTAGTGACTGGCGCCAATCGTGTGCGTGTCTCTGCTCTCTTGTACCTTTGCGTTACTAGTACTAGAAATAGGATTGCTGCTACTATTTAGTTGAAGGAATTTTCTCCAAAAAGTCCAGTGCCAGCACATACTCGACTTCTTCCAAACATTGCTTCGTGTCCTTTTCGGTGTCACTGTACGAGATGTGTGATGGCCACCGCATCGAAAGTGTCGAAAAGAAACCGTACAAGTCCTGCAAAGTGTTTATCGACTGACAGGTCAACATGATGTGCTTTCCCTTTGTGGTTTGCGTTTTCTATCAATAAAGAATCTCAATTAATAAGTACATGTTTATACACATGTTTAACGGCAGTCAACGCTTGACCACACTTACCGGTGAATGAGACGTGTAGCGAAGATCCATTAGTTGCGATATTCTCGAAACATGAGGTATGAAGGCCATTTTCTTCTCATCATATCCACCAATTTTATGTAGATTCTCGTTTTGGCTGCTTACGAACGCCCATCGATACCTTTAACGAGGAAGGGGTCGTATCAAAACCACCGTAAGCCACCATCCACTACATAAGGATACTTACATTTGAAAGTGTGGCAAAATGGTGGCCGGCAACACACAACCCAACTCGAGTAGTTTAGCCGTTTCTAATTGCACCATTCGCCAGTGCGGATGTCCGTAAGAGTAAAGCCCATTGCTTGTGTTCGTGACCCACGCCGTATCCAATCCCGACAGCATACGAATATGTTGACTAAAGCGTTAACCCCGGAGAAGAATAAAAAAACGAGTCA
Organism: Anopheles moucheti; assembly: GCF_943734755.1. NCBI lineage: Eukaryota > Metazoa > Arthropoda > Insecta > Diptera > Culicidae > Anopheles > Anopheles moucheti. The sequence continues at coordinate 92,129,496 of NC_069141.1, forward strand.
GAAAGCAATACTATTTGTGCATTTATATAATCCCTTCCATGCTGGTCGTATGCAGTATTTCGATTAACGCAAAATTGTTCTATTCGGTTCTTTGATGTGCAAAAGTCATTCTTACCTTGATTGGGATCTGTTTTTTTTTTTTTGAAGTTGGGGATGATGGTGGTTCAGTATTCAAATGACGAAATACATACAACCAATGAAGGAACAGTGATTTTGTTTTGTTTGGTGTGTGTGGAGACGGTGGAAAAAGACAAAGAGAAAATGCATATATTTAGTCAGCAATCAGAGCAGTGAACTGTACACCCAGAATTTAAAATTCGAGAAAATCCCGGACATAGCTAAACCCGTCCACTGCTTACAACAACACAATCACAACACAAGAGCAAGAGTAAAGTAAAGATATCTCCTCAAAGGATTAGACAGAAGCAATCATACCAAAATGTGTACAGTAGATAAAACCAAAAAGAAGGGGTTAGTCTACAGAATACGTAGGAAGAGGGCTGCGAAGTAAACTACAACAACAAAAAACCAGTGGAGAAAAGACTAAATTGCGCCATTGCCATTTGTTTATGAAAACATTATCGTACCTAAATTCTTCCGTATCCGTCATTAGCTCCTGTTCAATCGACAGAAACACTTGGACCATTTCCGCGATGATGATTGGCCACAGGCTGGTCACATGGTCGGCCGACATTCGCAGCAGCAACACTCGGAAGCACAGGAAAACTGCCGATTGGATCAAGGGTACTACCTGAGGTAGACGCAAACTGTTGGCAAGTTGTTCTGAAAGTAGACAGGGCGAAATCATTTCACACATGCTTTCTTGATGCATCGCACTAAGCCGTAAGTACCTTGAATCTCCGGCATATATTTGTGGTACTGGTCGACTTCGCTGCAGAAAATGATAAAAGCAAGCCGCTTCAGCAACAGTGCGCGTTGCTCATATTCTTGCTCCTTGGACGTAAATATATTCAATGTTCCGGTTTGCGCTAATGGTAAACGATCTGCAGGCGCAAAACAATGTTAGCCTCGGTTGAATCGAGAGCTTTAGTAGCACGATTTAACTTACTCATAAGATCTCTAAAGGTAGTATTATCACAGGTCATCAAACTATCCAGAATAGTTTTCCAGTACGGCAAGCAGCGGCTATCCATTTGAAAGAAGGATGTATCCAACAGCAGGTCCAGCGCATCCTTTCGCCAAGCCTTTCGAATGTACTGCAATACAACAGACGGGTATGCGGTTAGCGTTTGTAACGGTGTATTCCCTCAACTACTAGGATCATATGTACCTGATACGTGCTTAAGCTAGCAAGCAGATTCGAGCAGGCGTGAAATGTTGGAATGTTCTTGACGGTGTGCGTTTTAAGGTAAGGCACGATGTTGTACATGACACCGGTAACGATAGTCGTCACTTTGTCCTTTTCCTGCGAGCTGAACGCAACGTCAAGCAGCGATGCCAGAATGGTGGCTAGAATCGATTGCGCCTGTATCGAATAGTGCTGATTAGATGGCATCAACAGTCCATCTTTGCCCGTGCTCTCGATCGAACTAAACTCCTCTTTCACCGACAGGTTGCGCCTTAGCCATGTTGTCTGTTCGAGGCAGGAACCGGCCACATTCGACACCGCTTCCACCAAACGCGACGTCACGTCGTGCAAATCACGAAGGTCTTTCTTATCCGAGAACGGCATCGTCGGACATCGCTGTACAAACTCGTTTAGTATGGAAAGCGCCACAAACTGTGCTGTTATTTGCAATCCCAGACAGTCCTTTAGTAATGCGTACAGCGAACTCCAGCAGTCAGTGTACTGTGCAGGCGAAACACCAGATATGAGGAAAAAGTACAACAGTTCCAGTGCGCTCACTTCCAGATTTAGACCCAATGGCGGCTGATAGATCGCCGGTGGGCTTTTTATAACCTGATGCATTGTTTGAATGAAGGAATCCACCGACATGATACGTATACCGGTGATCAACTTAACCAACAGCAGTTGATTATCGCTCGCTTGAGGTAGCGCTTTTGACATAATGTCAAAGAAATCAACGTCGGAAGCTTCATTCCCCGTTCCTTCACTGACCGTTGACGCCTTGCCCGAAGTATCGTTATTACTACGCTCATACCAAGCAACGGCAATCGCGGTCAGGAAGTTAGTACCATAGTGCATTGAGATAGGGCTCAAAAATTCCAGCAACTGGTGCTTTCCTCGTCGGAAATCGCTGATAGTTGTCTCCCACAGCGTGGCGATAGTGATAATAATGCGAGGCAGGTGACTTAAAATAGCCGCTTTGGCAACTTCTTGGTGGTTCTTCTTCACCTGTTGATTAATGCCACCGCTCAGCAACGAAGAAGAGTAGGACAGAAACACATTCATTATATTGTTAATGATCTGTCCAGATTGGTTCGGAATGGCGGAAGTTAATCCGTTGTTTGATCCGGTTGAGGCATTGAACATGCTGGCGAGTGAAATCTGTTGAGAACTATCTAACAGGCAGTAGTGGGCAAGAACTGTGATTGCTTCAAGCTGCGAGACGATGTAATCGATCGACTGTACAAGGATGCGTTCGCGCCTAGTCACTCTGTCTAGGTTATTGCAGAGCTGATGGATCACACTGATCACGATGTTCGTTAGATTGCCGGGAGGTAAGCAAGTCAGACAGGCCGTTATCATGTCGGTCCAATTCTTGTGCACGTGCTGCAGTCGGTCACACGCTAGTGCGGACAAGATCGTTGACAGAAACATAGGTTGCTGCGCGAGCAATAGGTTGGGTGTATACCGGTACGTACGCTTTGTTTCCGGTGCGACCTTAGTTGGAGAAGCACTTGAAGAAGTGGCAACACCGCTCTTCCCGCTTATCGTTGTGCTTCCGACGATATTGGATGTTCCAGATGTTCCCGATGCTGCAGTTCCCTCGCCTCCGTCCGCACGCTGTAACGTGATCTCATGCTCTAGCTTCAACAATGCTAGCAGCAACCGAAGCAGTTCAATTTGGTACGCCTCAGCATTTTGACGCGTGCTTTCCGGATCACTGTACCGGAGTACCTCATCCGCTGGGCAAGTGTAGCCTCCAGGGCTAGAGAAATAGTTCACCGAGGACGCCAAGCAGTAGAGCACAATCTTCTGCACCTTACATTTGTCCAGCAGGTCCGCAACATAGTTGGCAAGATTTTTGCCTACGTCGCGCACCACTGCTAGCAACTCGCCGAAGATCGTGGTCATCAACTCAATGCACTCTAGCTGAATCTTGGCATTCGTATTAAAGTCGTCGCGCGACGGTTGCCTTCCCTTGCCATCCCTTCCCTGATCAGTCTGATAACTGCGCGTGTAGTACAGCAGTACGGTAAGGATCACCTCGAGATACATGCTTCCACGATACAAATTCTGATGCTCCGAGTCTTCCCGTGTCTCTGTAAAGCCTTTGCCAAAGATATTGCGTCGTTGGCGTAGAAGTAGTGATTTGATCTGCCCACTTGAGACGGACGTCGTCACCGAGAGGCATAAAAAGAACCGAGCATCATTTGTCAGAATATTGCGCAATGTTTCGATCGTATACAGGACCTGCTTCGTATTGAACACAGACTCGTACACAAGAAAGTGTGTATGGAAGGGGTATAGCTTATTTCCGTTGCGCCAACTCTTGATGCGAGTGAACGTCACTTTCGGAGCTGCCTTTTCCTCCTCACTGCCAGTCGTGCCTTCTGCGAATGCGCTGGTAGTAGTGGTAGTAGTCATAGTGATACTGCCATCCTCGTTCGTGATTTCGTCAGTGGTTATAGTTCCATTCACCGACGGAGATAATCCGTTGGTCAATGTATAAGAAGATCCGGAAAGCAACGAATCCTCCCCAGCGCCAGAGAGGTTTCCCGACGAGATGAGATATGTCTTACGATTGCGAAAACGATCACTTGATTTACTGATGAAATCCACTATTGGACCATCCTCGACGTACCGCTTGATTGGTTCATTGTCTATATATCCCTCCGATCCTCGGAACCTGCTGTTCCGTTCTTTTCCTCGTGCATGCCCTGGAAAGTCCGGTTCATTATCATTTGTGTCATCAAGATCGGACGTTGATCGGTGAAATTCCTTCTTTCCAAACTGGGACGTTCCTCCTGGTGTAGCAAGAGAACTCGGTTCCGATATTCCGCTGTCCATGTCGACGGCCGCTAACAGTCCCATAGAATTGGACCGATTTCTCATAATACTGGCCTTTGTGGATAGTTGATCCGATTCGAGTGGATTGATAATCACCGAAATCTTCCCGTATTGTCCTCCATCGTCGCCTTGCTCTGACGCTAAACCACCACCCTGCTGTACCTTCTTTCCAACACTTTCGTTCGTTACATAGTTGGACACAATCATCTGTCCACCACTTCCCGGAGTGCCAGAGCGTCCAGAATCGCTTCCCTTCGAATTGCCACTACCTCCGCCACCAATGGAGACGCCAAATATTTTTTTCTGAATCGATCTAATAGGACTTCGCTTTTTACCCAAAACGGCCGCCGGGTCCATATGATACCGTATCTGGCCATCTTCCGAGCTAACCGCAAAGCAAGCTTGGTTCAACTGCACATCTGCATCGGCAAGTAACTCCTTCTCCCACTCACTCACCGATACACCATGTGTTGCAGCATCGTCCAGCTCTGTTCCTGTGCCAGCACCCCGTAAACGCTTTGGACAGAAGATACTTAGGCGTTTCGTGCTTTCGTTCAACAGAATTTTCAGAAGCAACTTCAATATACGTCCTATATCGCCACGCACCAGTGCCTCTCGCAGCCAATTTGCCGTCTTCACCTGTATCGAAACATTCCTAGGCAGAGTGAGCGAGTCCAGTACCAAAAATAGCAGCTTTTCAAATTCATTACCGTGGTATGTGTCGCGACCAAGCTTCCACAGCAACTGAAACTTGCGGAAACCTTCCGAATCGATTTTCAGCTCCGTTTTTGCTAATACTGGAATTTGCCAAAGGGCGTGCAGTGCGGACGGATCTCTGCGTCGCATGGTGCGCTCCATCACACCTCGGTAGTAACCTTCGGCAGTTTCATCATCGTCAAACAAAGTTTGAGGAACGAGCAATCGATCGATTATGACATGCTCCGTAAATCGGCTGTCAAGACAGTTGTGTATGCGGTACAGCAGTTGGCTTATAGTGCGTGCCTCTGGTCGAGACGCATCGAGATAGTCCCAAAGCATCGTGGTCAGCACTTGAAACACTTTAGTACGCCGCTCCAAACAGTTTACGTGGGATAGCTTCAGCAGTGGCATCATAAGCACGATTGTTTTGCCATTGCTGGACTCCTTGGTCGATTTCTTTCCATTCGTTCGCAGTAAACCAATCATATCGATCAACGTTTGGGCCGCGGAGAGTTGCGTATCCAGGTCGTTGACGTAAATCGCAAGCACTGTGAGTGCTTTTAACCATCCGGGCACGTCATCCAAACGTTCTGTGTTTCCGCCCTCGTTTCGGTAGCTGGGAAACGAGGACATTTCCGTCAAAACATTACATGCCAGTTTGAGCGCGTTTCTTAACGATTCACACACGGGTGTGCGGGAGACTCGGGATAATTTTTCGTTCCCTCGTACCAACTGAGCTATTTCGTACTCCTGCTTTCGGCTCATCTCTCGCACTGGGACTTTCGCAGCAGATATCTCCGATCGTCGCTCGACCGATTGTGCCAGCATTGCGGTAAGTTTAACTCTCGACGACTGCACATTTGTCAAAAGTGTCTCAAACACTTCATTCAGTTCGCACATTAATGTATTTATAACGACCAAATCCTGATCGTTCGAAGAAGCCAAACTCGCCGCAGGGTCATTCACATTGAGAATAACATTTCCCTGCAGACTTACATGTTCATCGCAGGAACTATCTACTTGAGACAGCAACTTCTGACATATGTACAGCTCAAAAAACGATACATACTGTCGTATACAGCGATCCAAGATAGGACAATCCGGTAACTGTGCTACTGTAGAACATCCTGCAGCCACAGCAGCACCACCGCTTTCCGAAGGTTGCACCTGTATGATGATTCCTCTCCCCGCGATTCCTACTTCTTCTGCTCCACTGGCTGTACTGCTACCACTTCGACTGCTATTTGAATTGCTGCTATAATTACTGCTGCTACTGCTAGTGCTGCTACTGCTGCTACAGCTAAATCGCTTTCGTCCGTCGGCCGGATCTTCTTCGGTACTACCAGCCATCTCGTTTCCATTTACCACGTTGCCATTTTCTAAGTTCGGTGTCGAGCTCGCACCGCTTATCTTCATTTCCGCCTCCCCATGGTTGAGCTTCGTTTTGCTACCCTTCAGTGAACCCTCCCGGCTGGAGTTTAGCTCACTCAGCTTAGTGTATGATTTGGACTTTTTGCTCTTTTTACTGTACTTTCCGCTTCCTGGCCCCGACCCTCCTCCACTGCCCTTTTTGTGCAGTCCCTGACTCGAGCTCGATCGCTGAAATGTACTATTTTCCAATACCTGCAGGGAAGTTTCGTGTATTTTAGAATCACTGCTGCTCTTCTCGAGATTGTTGCACTCTTTCATTCCGTCACTCTGCAGCCCGGTGGTATTCTGTTGTGTAGAACTAAGGCTTCGGTTTAACGTTAAATCAAACACTTTTTCCGACATGATCATGGGCTGAATTTTCGAAACTATTTTCACCAACAACCGCAACGAAGAAGCTACTTCAATCGAGTGCATATTGCTCTCGTACGTGGTGAGCATAGAGATAAGCGATAGTAGGAACTTTGGCAGATGGACGCGCGTAGTCTCGTTGTACATTTCCAGCGAGAGCGTTTCCAATAGGAACTCAGTCAAATGGCACACCTCCACTGTGGTGGCGGGGCCTGAATCGATCCGTATCGGTTCTGTGTCGGTTCTTTGTCGTTCCGTCCGGATTGCGGCTTCTCGATACAGCCGTGCCATATAGTTCCATATGTACGCTGGATCGAACGTCGAGAACAGTAAATTGGCAGACTTCTGCACCTCTAGATTACCGTTACAGAGCGATATTGCACGGATGATGTCACAGAGCAGCTCGTCTAGAATACGCAAACCAATTTCTGCCTTATCCAGCAATGAAATTAGTATCCGATACGGACTAAGATCAACTGGGGTGTGTGTAATGCTCTCCTTCAGGATCATCTTGAATGCGGCTATTAGGCGTTTTTTGGCGTACCGCTCGAAATACGTGTTCGGATCGTACGGTTCAGAAGCATTCGCTGAGGAAGTTGAGGCAACCGTGCCCACAGCTGCCGTACTTTGCATATGTTTGCCCATGCTGGTGTCGGCTCCGAGCAGCCAAGAGTAAAGACGCCGGTTTAATGACATGTCTCTTCGTAGAATCGTGTTGAGAGCCGTTTTGACCAGTCGCGTTGTATACATCTCGGAAAGTAATGGATCATGCATTGGGAATGCCAGCAGTAGAAACTCGAGCGTATTTCGCTGCACCAATATCACAGCGTCGTTTAGACAACTGCAAAGCCCATTTACCATCAGCTCTACACTGCTACCCATCAGTTCTCGTTGGGCCGCACATGGTACCTTCTTATCGTAGTGTTCCAGCACGTAGGTAATGGCCGGCAACCGAACGGACGCATTCGTCACAATACACTCCCACAGGCAAGTATAAAAACATTCGAGCTGCACAGCAGTGCACACTTTATCCAGTAGCTGGTTCGTACGCTCAAAATGATCCTGGCCGGCTTCAAGACCCGGAAACACTCCGCTCAAAAACCCGCTCAGTGCGGGCCTTAGCTTCTCACCAAGCGGCACAAAATATTTCTCATAGATGGAGAGCAAAGCCGGACGCACGTTCATTGCCGAGTAGCCCAACAATGGAAACAACCCAGCACTGTAGATGAACAGCTCGGAGGCGAGCCTTTCCACGCCAATGTTGCTGAAGATGACGTCGTACGACTCAAGCGCCTTCAGATGCACGCCCGACGGTAGCGCCGGATGCATGCATTGTGCCAAGCGCTTGGAAATTTTGATCCGCCGCGGAATTATTTGATACTGTGCGTTGGAAGAGATCACTTTGTTGAGTTTGCCGAGCGCCGAGATCAGATCGGCCCATTCGCTGGAATATTCGAAGTTTTTCAGAGCCTTGTCTATGTTCGAGATGTACACGCGGTACTTTTGTTGCTTCATTAAATCATACTCCTCCATCAACCCGGACCCAGTGGCGCTGTCCATGGTTAGCCGAGTCTTGGAATTTCCGTTTGTTGTCGTGTTTGCAGAGGCTAAAAATATAAAGCGAAAAAAGACAACTTTCAAAAATTCTGAGCAAACAACGAAACACTACCGTCGCGAGAATGTTTGCTTGCTGTGGCAGCTCGCCCATTAGACACTCATCCGCTGGAGAAAACATAACACGCACATTTCATCACCACATATTGCATAGCATTTGAGCACAAATGCTGATAACACCGCCACTAAAACCGGTCGCTCTAGGAAGCTTCGGCAATGTGTGAATCCCCGTAGTAGATACCGATCGGTTGGACCCGGTTTCGGTGTTAAACAGATACTAATGTTTGTGCTATATGAAGTTGCAAAGCACACGCAACCAACCAACCTATTGCCTTTCAAAAAAAGCAAGATAAGTCGCGTAAATTATACCGACTCAATAAGAAGATAAATCAGCGATAGGTAAACAACATATAGTGCATGTTGTCATACTTCTTCGGTTTATCGATAAACGAATTGCAGACACCAACCAAGCGAACGAGTGTGAATATTCGAATCCGTGCTCGTCAAGGTTGTCTTACCGTCCATCGTCTATTTAGCGGGGGACTTCAAGGTGCACCGTGTCCCATTTTTACAACACACCTTGCTTTTTCTTGCTGCGCGTTTTCATGGTACTCTCTTAGCAGTGGCTCCAACCAACTCCAACAAGAACACATCCGAGCAGCCTGAGGTTGCAAAATTCGCCTTTCCTAAATGCTGCTTCCAACACGGCACACTACGCAGTGCTCGGCTGCTCGATGACGACGACCGCGACGACTTGCTGCTAATAAGCGACAACGACCCCCACCATCATCGTGTGGTGGTTCCACATCGTACAGGGTCGCACACAGCAGCATAGCAAAAGGTGATTTACACTACACCATTGTCTAGGGGCCCATACTCACATCGCTAGTTGATGCAATTTTCGTGTGATTCAACAAAACCTATCGCACCCAGCTGTTTGGGGAAAGGCAGCGAAGAGGGTTGGAAATATGCCTTTGTATTTGCGTTATACGCGTTTGTCGAACCATTCTGATAAGAGCAGGCCGGAACGGGTCGAAAATTCCGATAGTGGACCGTCTCCACCATCATAGAACAAACAATCGGCCGGTTGTCCTGACTCATCTAATGGGCTGGGTGGTGGGCAGAAACCAAGCCCCAATTCTGGAGGAACGCAACGACCGCAGCGCCCACATTCGGTAAGGTGAATTGCGATGCTCCTTTTAGAAAACCAGGGCAGTGAAAACTCAGTGCAGTACAGTTATCTGGTGCGTGTACAGAGGGGAGAACACACCAAGCGAATTACGAACACCCACTACTAGCTTGCCATAACATACTTCCCGGTCTCGTCGCTAGAAAAACTGTTGCGTAGTTACGTACATTACTACCACTGCTACGGCTGTTATTGCCGTTGGTTAGGGTTGGTTCCATGTACCCCATATATTGGCGCATCCGTTATCCATAAACCCCGAGAGCTCCATTCATTGACTTACGTGTGTTTTGTCTTCACGCTGCTCTCATGTGCCCGTTTGCACAGTGCACCCCCTGTCTGAAACAGCTGGCCAGCCACTGTTGTAACTCACGCGCTCTCCCACCACCTAGCTTCTTGATGCTCTTTCGCGCACTTGATCTATTTCTTTGTGTGATCCACTTTGCCGTTCGTACCGCTGGAGTTGGCTTCGTGCATCATAATCTTTTGGTGATTTTTCTTTGGTTTTTCTAAAAACGTACTCTCGCACACACACACACACACACACACACTGCCAAAGCGCCGCCAGCCAAGCAACAGCCAAGACTCTTCGGGACACTTCCCGTTTCTATGTACCGAGTCACTTTTCCTACGCGAAACAGCGGACGATTTTTTTTAATGAGGAAAAATCGATGATGTCGACGTCTCGCAGGCAGCAGATAAACAAGGTCCCGCACGTTTGACAGCTTACAGAACAATCAGAATGTGCCACTTTCGTGGAAAACAAAACAAATGCAGTACAATCATATATATGAGGTCAAACGTCTGGGGGAACGAAACTCGCTCTCGCGGGTCCACGCGTTCGTTTCTGTTCGCTCGCACAATTGCCTTTGTTGACCTCCAGTGCGTGTGTATTGCTATTTACGTTTTTTTATTCGCTTGTTTTCCTTTTGACACAATACGCCAAAAGGCTCCGCGCGAAGTGACGTTTCGCCAAACAAACGCTGCTGTCAAGCTGACGCTGCATTTCAATACCACTGTGGCACCATGCCTGGATAGATCCGTGGGGGGTGAAAGTGGGAGGAAACCACCCAAATGTCATCGGGTGCAGAAAAAGGATAATGCGAGGGTTTAAAACAGAACATTGAACGCTCGCTAGCAAAGCATTCCTGCACGGTAATCTAATAGACGGTGGAGAGATTGCAGAAACCGATTCAGATAATGGTGAGACGCACCTAGAGCACGGTTGAATTCGGAGTGCGCCTGTGATTGTGTGCTGTGTGGTGGACTGCATTCGGTGGACAAGGATTCCGCAGTAAAGGAGGGCACACGCGAGTCGATTATGAAACTAGGTCCCGGAGGTCCTGTAGACGTGCGAGCAGCGTGAACAGACGGCGGCAGACGGGTGGTTCGTAGAATCGCAACGGGAAAGCTCTGGCTATCTTCGATTGTTGGGAACGACGTCGACGGTGGTGGCGGTGGTGGCTCGCACTGCCACGGATCGGTCAGATGGGCATGAACAAGACGCTGCTGGTGTTTATTGTGGCCAGCGGGTTTTTGTTATTTATCTACGCCAACAGTAGCGTCTTCAATCGGCACCTGGTGCAGAAGGATACACCAGAACGGTTGGCAGCGGCGGCAGCCCTGGTACATAGTAATCGTCAGCACCAGCATAAGCCCCGTGAGGGACAACACCGAAACGGTACGGGAAACGAAGATGGCCCCAGCGACCCTTCGGCAAGCAAGCTGAAACGCGTAAAGTATGTTTCGAAGGGCAGAAACGATACCGAGTACAATATCTTCCTCATCTACACAAAGGAAAGCCAAAACCTGATCCTGCACAGCCAGTTGGAACTATTTCTTCGCAGTCTCCTCAAATATAGCTCGATCGAGCTTCACCTGCACATTATCACAGACGAGCAAAGCGAACGATCGGCCGAAGAGCTGATCAAGCAGCAGATCGAACGATTTCATCGAACCGCATTCTACACGCTGTACGATGTTCGAGACTGTGCGGAGAAGATTAACGACATCGTGCATAGTATGATGCCACTGTTCAACTACCGATCCGGGAGTTACTACAGTGATGCCTTATTTCTGTTGTCGCTGGGCTTGCATCGCATCGTCGATCGGAACATGCGCCAAGCGATTTTGATAGACTGTGACGTTGTGTTCCGAGCATCGGTCAAGGAGCTGTTTGACCAGTTCGAGTTATTCGCACCAGACCAGCTGTTTGGATTAGCCCCGGAGTTGACGCCCGTCTATCGGCATGTCCTATCTCGGTACCGGATGAACAATCCACAAACCATCTTCGGTAGTCCGTACTATCTCGACAACCTGGCCTCTCCGACGAACGTGCTGTCGCCATCGACTAATGATGCATTGCGCGGCAAAAAACTACCTGCATCAGGCGATAAGCGAAGGCATGGATATCCGGGGTTGAATTCAGGTGTCGTTATGCTGCAGCTTGACCGCATTCGTCGATCGCGTCTATACGAGGAAATCATCAAGGAGTCCACCGTGAAGAACATGGCAGACAAATATTCCTTCCAGGGTCATCTGGGCGATCAGGACTTTTACACGCTGATGGGGTTCGAATTTCCCGGGCTGATTTACCGTTTGGATTGCGTATGGAACCGTCAACTATGTACGTGGTGGCGGGAACACGGATACAGTGACATCTTCGATAGCTATTTTCACTGTGAAGGCGCGGTTAAGATCTACCATGGCAATTGTAACACTCGGGCACCCGAATAGGCGGCAATGCGTCATCAAAGATGATCTGCTCCTTCTCTCTATGTCTCTCTCTTTCCCTCTACTTTTCTCTTCGAATCCTCCGACTGTATGTGTTTGAACATTCCAGTACCCAGTGTTCATACGTTCTTCGACATTCCAAACTAGCACTTCGTTGGCCATAGAATCTAAAGAGTGAAGTTTGTCGTAGGATGATTTATGAAGATCTCAACGCGAAACGACGCGAAACTCTGCGTTTAATTCGTCGACAGCGCCACGTACGATGCATGATCGTATACTAGGCTAGGTGATTTCTTGTTTGGCTTAGACTATTCCGCTCGAACAAGCTCGTCCAAAACGCATCCATCGATCGTACAACGATAAATGGAGTGATGTTGGAGGTTAGGTTTTTAAGCAACAAACTACAAGTTTCCCAACTTCCCCCGTTCGTGCAATATTTATTTCGTTGTGTGCATTTGTGTTTAAAAAGTTTTCCGTGGTACGAAATAAGATTTTAATTTGTTAAACACAAATTTTAGAGTTTAATTTTAGAGCGCCTAGTGCACTTATTGGCTGCCATTGTGTTTAATCGCAAGAGAATTGAGCGAAATGGTTTTAACTATTGAAAACCTTGCATTCGTTGTAAGTTAGTGAATGAACGAACAAGAATCAAATTAGGTTAGGACGTACAAAAGATTTGAAGAAGCTTCAACTAAACTAACAAAAAACACTGGAATCTCTTCATACCGTTTAGCATTGTGGAAACACAATAGCCAGATAAAATAGAAAAACGGGACAGCCCACGAAATCCATTTTACATGGCCTAATCAGCTGGGCATTATAATCCAGCGTTTGGGGCTCGGATACTTCCTGCGAATGGATCGATTTAAGGAGACAAAAACGAATAATAAAAACATACAATTTTCCCTTTTTGATATCATCGTTTATTCGATCAAACACAACACTAACCAGGGAGTATAACTTATAATTATGTTTCTGTTTCATTAAGGGACACAAAGGATTATTACTGAATTTCCTAACTAGGAAATGGGTTTTAAAAATTGGTGCAAGAGAAAAGAATTTAATTTAACATATGATGAAACGGTTCAATTTACAAAAAAAAGAAAACAAACAGAAAAATTACTACCAGCACAACGATGATGGTATAAAAAATCTTCCGGATGGAGTATTTCCGATCGAGCGCCAACAGACTCTGTCGCACGGAACTTCGGATATCGGTCTCGGTCTGCATGGTTGTGGTTCGGCGTCCTTGTGTCCCCATGGGTGCGATGGTTTGTCGTCCGGCTCGGTAGCGGGATGATGTAGCTTCATAAGTGTCACGTGGAGCATAAGTGGACCGCATCGAAGAGCCAGATCCTTCGAACACAGTTCGTCTGCTGGGTGTATCCAGTGAGAGCCCAATAGATGATTCAGCAGCTTCAGCGCGTAGACGGGCAAGACGTTTCGTAAATTCGCTCAAATACGGAGATTCCGCTGTATCGATTTTCTTTGCCGTCTCATCGCGCACCGCACTGGACATACTGCTCCGAATGGACGGGGATGCAAACAACGATGGCTTCGTGAAAGTGCTTTCGGTACTCGTGTATAACGGTGATGTTGGTTCCACGAAGGTTGTTTGCTCTTTGTCCATTTTCCGATCCGTCATGGTACCAGTTGTAAGGGTACGGTGCATCTCAGTCGTTTGTCTGTACGCTTCTTTACCGGCCCATGGTTTCGGTTGTTGTGGAGGTGGCATCGATACTACCTCGCTAGCATCTTCTTCATCATCGTCCAACACAATGACATCCTCCTCTTCCAGAGGCTTTCCCATCTCCGGTACATCAACCTCCATCTCTTCCACGACCGGCTCCGATAGCTTCGCAGGCACCGCCATCTGATGAATGTAGGACGTTGTCAGCATTTCAGCACGGGATAATGACGGGCTAGCGGATTTGCGACTCCGCTGAGTAAGTTGGGTTAGGGGAATCATATCATCATCGGAATCCTCCAGTATAGCCGGTACCTTCGGCGCAATTTGGGACGATGCTGGCGCAGCAGCATTTTTGTCGTTCACCGGAGTAACTCTTCCTGACCGACGTTTCGATGCTGCAGCTGACTCCGATGGCAATGCTTGCCGCACCTTCGGTATTGGTTGCGATGATGAAACCGGTTTCGGCTGCTTCGTTGTCGCTACCGTACCAATCGTTGCCCGTCTGCTAGTCAGTTCCTTTTTGCTCAATACCAACCCTTTTTTTGGCGCTGCGTTCTGACTGCTGGCCGGTTCGCTATCCTCGTCGGAAGAATACTTCGTAAGGCTTATCGTTTCACGACGTTTGCCATTAGTGGAAATGTGGTTTCGTAGCTTTTTGATCAGCACCTTTCGCGTCGTAGTTGTCACCGGCATATTAGCCAGCCCAAATTCCAGCAATTTCAGCCGCAGCTGATCGTTCGACATGTCATCGAAATTGTCGGCCATCGTGCGGGTTCAATACGCAGCAGAAATCGAATAAATAAATACGTTTGCGACAAATTCTGTACGCTGATTGAAAAAACAAACACTCGCGCTATGCCGCTCCTGTTTACAATCAAAGCGTCGCAGTGAAAACCCGTTTATCCGGGATGATGCGAGCTACGCCAAAACACGGTTATTTGAAATTTGAATAGTCCGGATAAACCGTTCCATTCATGATGTATCAGTTTACTGTTTAGAGCATGTAGTTCAGATTGTTATAAACGTTTGTTCCAAGTTGAAGGATACCTTTTTTGAACTCGGGTTAAAAATATTCAAAACATCATCAATTTTTTGAAGATAAACTTATATTTTGGTCTGATTATCTGCCATTTACAGCTACGACTGTCTTAAAACTTAGAGCCATTATGTATCATCTTTAAAGTACATTTCACACAACCAAAGAACACAGGTCGTGACGAGCAGAAGATTCTGGGCGTGCAAGTTTAACGAATAACTACCAGTAAAGTCTGCAAACCAGCCAAGTATTTGTCCAAGACTCATCACCAGGATGCCCTTTGTAACCATATTAAAGCCAAGCGCGTTCGGGAGCATTTTTTCGATTCGCCGTTCGCTGCAATATTCCGCTACCGTCAGGTTCTGGTTCACGATCGTGATTGATCGGAAGATACCGTAAAAAGCTGATGTGATCATAAGCGGTATCAAAGAGCGCATCTCGGCCATGACGGATCGAGCTACTACCAGACAGATACCCGCCATCAGGAAGGTGGTGCGATGCGAAAACTGCATTTTGTCAACAAACGCTGGAACAGTTATCCTCGTTATAAGATCAGTCGTGGAAAGGACGGACATGCAATTGGCCGCTTCAAGCATAGTTAGATTGGCGGATTTCTAGCAGAAAAATAGTAAAATAAACTATGTTAGCAATTCACTGGATGGGTTTTGGAGGCTCTGCGCCTAACATACCTGCAGAAAGTAAGGGAAAAATAAGGAAAAACTAGTTGACGCTGTATATGCAAGTCCTAGTCCAACGATCAAGTTCAAAAAAGACACTTGTTTGAGGATCGCAAAATCCATCAAGGCAGCTAACTTCGCCCAGCCACAAGACGGTTTTGTACAGGAAGATGCATTAGACTGTTGAGTTGATTTATCAATGGCTAACAGAGGTTGGCTTTCTCGATCTTCTTCCGACAGACGGTCCTTCATGTGCCATTCTACCGGTTGGAGCAAGCAGGCACCTACCACCTGCAATACAATACACAGCCGTACAGTTACTCCATCACAGTGGCCTAAAAACTTGCATCATCTCACCCCATTAAAAGCTAGTCCACCGATGATGAGAGTTGTGTCCCTAAAATTAAAGTTACTTAAAAGATATTGTACTAGCAATGGCATCAAAATCTGACCGACTCCTGTGCCTGCTAGTGCAAAGCCCACCGCACGACCCTTCCGATTGCGAAAGAAAGAATTGAGAGCTACGAATGTAGATGACTGTATCAACCCAAGGCCAAACCCAAAGGTTACACTGTACGAAAGCAAAATCTGCCACAGTTTAGTACTGCACGAGCATAAAGTGAGCGCACTTCCCGTTAGAACACTACCCAAAATTGCGGCCTTTCTTGGTTTGAACTGCTTGATGATGGGGCCGGTGATTAGGCCGGAAAAGTTGAGCGAAATATTGCATACGTTCATCACCAGCGCGGCTCCAAAGGCGTGCTCTCCCAGGCCTGCGAGGTAATCGGCAAACATGAGACCGAATACCGACACTAAGGATTGATTAAATACCTGTGAATGGTAAAAATAAGCCAAACGTTCAATAGTTGAAATGCAGAGCGTTAACTTAACTATTTTCCGTGCATACATTCACTAGTGCACAACCGGCCACAACAACCCATCCATAACCTCCATCTGGAGGAACTCGTGAGACTCGCATAACACACGTGTTTTATTTATGTGCCGATATAACTTAAACTATTGAAAGACGCTTGAAGTTGGTGTTGTACTTGAACACTTCACGCAGAAGCACTGCCATGTCCGGGTCTAGGGACTTGATATTGCACACTGAAGCATGTCTCGCCTGGATCCAATGCTTACATTGCCGGTGGTATGGACATAGGGAGGGATTTTATCGTAGCTTTCCACAAACATACGCCCGAATCTCCGGTACGATATCTTACTCCGCGCGCCACCATCGTGCGAGATAAAGATAGCCGTCCCCAGCCAAACGCTATCTGCATGTGTGCACCGTGTGAATTATCAGCCATCTCGGAGTGATGCTGCCGCGGGGAGACAACGAATGCCAAAAACTGGGGAAAAACGTGCGCGACTCTCTCTGGAGGATCACGCCCGGTCAGCGGTTGTTTTGGTTTATTCTGTATGACAGCCTAAAAAAGCTGGCATGCAATTGCAAAAAAAGACATGACACGGATGCTGGTAGGCAGCAGTTAGATAAGCAAAATGCATATATTCTTCCGTTCGTTGAACTCTCTATTGTGTATATTTTCCTTTTTCTTACCATATTCAGCGTGTTCTGCTGGAGTAAGTCTGCCGTTGAAGTCTTTTGATACACTCACCGGCGGATCAATCAATAATCCAACTCCATCTCAATAAACTTCCTTCTGATTTCTGTGCCAGTATGCCTAACTTTTCCGTCCTAATGACTGTCGGTCAAGCATAGGATTCCTGCGAATTGCCGCCTAGTTATTATTGTTTGTTTTAGTTCATCAACGATTTGCGATTGTTGCAGATATGCAAATGTTGTCCCATTGGGTTCATTTGGGACATTTTGTGAACGAACCAAACTTGTGCAGCAATGTTCTAAAAGCTCGTAGCTCTGCAATACACCCTGTATACAACTTCTGTAACAAAGCAGTCATTTTGGACGTCACGTTTGACAACAAACCAATAAAAATTGCATCTCGATAGAAAATGTTCGATTTGCAAGAAATAAATCTTGAAGTAATATACACCGTAACTAAAAATTAGCTTATGAAGCATTTATACTTTTTTTTGCATCGTTCGAAGAATACAATTTGGAACTGTCAAATTGTCATTTCTTGTTCTAAAATATCAGTAGCAAAATGTCTATCGTGACAGCCCAACCTGGTCTCTTTCCAGTTTTGTGAAATTGAGATGGCATCTCATCAACAAAACAGGCGAAAGCAAGAAAGTGCAAAAATGTTAAATTTTTAACTATAAACTCGTGTGATAGAATGTAAAACGATTCAACTAGATGGAGAGTAAACGTTTCTTTGGCAAAAGCATGGTGAAAGAACTGCTGGAAAAGTTCTACCAAAGCCTATAACCACGAAACACTGCGTATCATGTGGCATCATCTTGCCGTGGAAGGCGACGCGCTGATTGTTTTCGATGCCCTGCTTGAAAAGAAATTCTTTTATTGAGGACTAAATCACAGCTTTCTATTGTGCGTGGGGGAAAAAGACAACAGGAACAGTGACGGTGTGTATTTAAGGGATGATTTGTTCAGCGTTAACTGGCGGCGTGCAGAACCGCGTCTAGAAAGCTGGAACATTCCATCCAATTCCAGCCCTCACTTTCCCACCCAACCGGAGAGTAGATGCATTAGGTCTGCACACATCGGTCTCGGGACGGAGGAAAGCAATCGTGATCTACAGAACAGGAAGCTATATCCGGAAACAGTGAAGGTAACAACCAGCAAGCGGACCTAAATTACGAATAGGATTGTGACGACATACGCTAGAAATGATGATTCGCAGCAATATGTAATTGTTGCTCGCTTGTAAGCAATGCATACGCTAGATATCGCATACCAGACGGTGTTTAAATTAACATGTTGATGCCGACGGTCTTCGTGGTGGAGGTGCCGTACAAATCCGTCTTGTGTGAAGTCTGCGAGATTCGCAATACGAGTGTGTTGCACAAAGCATAGGTGTCCGGAAGGGGTGGGCGCAGTTTGGCGTGAAATTTCGTGCGTGTGCGCGGGTGTTGGCGCGTATGTGTGTGTGTGTGAGTGAAGAATTAATAAGCCACTTGAGTCATTTTCGTCCCCCTCCACCAATGTTTGGGTTTCGCGCGTGTGTTTCTTGGTGTGAGTGCTAATTTTTTTGCTTCTGATTCTTGCACGGTTGATTTGCAACTCCCGTGGTCAACAACTATCAGTACTACTACTGCCAGGGGGTGATTTGACCCAGCGTGCACCTCGAGTAAATGTTTTCATATTTCCCGTAACACGACGGATGACGGGCTATGCGAGGTCATGGTGTCGCCAATCGCCCGATTGTAAACGTGCCTGCCGTATGTTTTGTGCGCTATCCTCCATCAGAAGGGATTGACCGGAAAGCCAACACCGTACTGTGGCTGATACGTCCCACAGGGTGAGCATAGCAGGCGGAAAACGAGCATTCTTGTGTGTGCGTGCGTGTGCTCGAAGTGTGTAGCAAAGGAGCATGGAGAAACATAATACGCTGGATGTCGCGTCGTCAGCCCGGGTCACCGCGGGCGGTGGAGCAAGCAGCAAACTAAAGCGAGCATTTTCAATGCCGCGCAACCCATTTCAAGGTTCGCGAGGAAGTAACCAGACAGTTAAAGCAGTTGGCAATGGCAATGGTCTTTCTACTGGCGAGAAAGATGACGAATCACGCTGTGATTCGAGGTTGCCTAGCGGCAATCAGAAAAAATCGTCGACTACAACCGAAGGAGGCGCTGGAACTGGTACCAATGGTAGCGGAAGTGAGAAAAAGATCTTCCGCCGATTATCAGTGAAAAAGTTTATCAATCGCATTGCACAACAGATGACTTATGTCAATCGCACGGTGGTAAGTAACGAAACACGCACCAAGTTCTCTTTATTTTTTAGACGATGCTGGGATGCTACTGGGTGAATGTGTGACGAGCACCGAACCATCTCTTACCCCTACTGAAAAATGCCTCCTGCGTATCACACCCGAACGTGAGGATGGTATGCTACCCCAATAGATCCAACAAGGAGGCAAACTGTGAACAACAGAGTGTGCCCGTCCGCCTGTTCACTGGTTCGCTGAAATATAATTGACCTTCTCCACTGATTGCTCCCAATCATTCAATCATGCAAAAGGGAGGTGGTTCACGTGCGCCGTTCATCTTGCCAAACCACGCTCCCACTAATCCTCTCCCCTCTTGATGGTCACACTTTGTGGCAACTTTCGATCGCGCGGTGTTGATGAAACAATTCACTCTATTCCCATGTGCCTGATGACCACGCCAACCAACATACATGAACTAAAAAGCTTCAATTTCTAGGGTAATCATAAATTCGACAAGGTACAATCGTCACAACCGTCCACGCTCAATGGATCGGCACGGACCGGCAATGGTGGTACGGCACCTGGAGGTAATGGACCGGCGGGAAATTTTGTGTGGCCACCAGATACCGTGCCGGGTGTGATAGGATTGCGGAACCACGGTAATACTTGCTTCATGAACGCCGTCTTACAGTGTCTCAGTCACACGGACATACTGGCTCAGTATTTCGTGTTAGATCTTTACAAGGTAAACTAGCGACTGAAGCGACCGCGGTTCACAACGTATTCACAATAAATAATTGTTTTTTTCACCTTCCGTAGGCCGATTTAAAACGACGCAACAAAATTAATGCCAAAAAGTTCGGTACTAAGGGCGAATTAACGGAGCAGCTGGCTTTGGTGCTAAAGTCATTGTGGACGTGCAAAGATGCTCCGGACTATAGCTCGAATTTTAAGGTAAGAAATTGCACTATTAACAATGAACTTTCCTTCTAGTATAATTCATAACCAATCCTTCGAAAAAGAGTCAATCATTCATGAGCACTCGTTGAAATGGCTCGTCTATTAAAACTTGGTGAAATCGTTTGAAAGTTGATCAAGTTTTACGGTTGATCGGTTGGAGTGTCCATCTGCCCAGTTTCATTCTAGTCACGGTCACCTTTTCACCAGATTTTTTTCGCCTTCTAGGCCGTGGTCGATCGCTACGGAAGTCAATTCAGAAGTTCTACTCAGCATGACGCACAAGAGTTCCTATTCTGGCTGCTGGACAAGGTGCACGAAGATTTGAACACGGCAACGAAGCGAAAGTACAAAGCTATTAAAGTAAGACACTTCCCGCCCTGTTATATTCGAGCGTATTCTTTAATTCATTTATTTTCCTTTTCCACGGGCTCGTGCTGTAGAACAACGGTCGTTCCGATGAAGTGATAGCCGCTGAAACGCTAGCAAATTATGTGCGCTGTAACAACTCGTTCGTACAGGCTGTTTTCCAGGCCCAATTTCGTTCTTCACTGTCCTGTCCGACATGCGGCAAGCAGAGTAACACGTTCGATCCATTCTACTGTCTGTCGGTGCCACTCCCACAACTGTCTCAACAGCCCGTGTTGGTTAAGGTCATCTATTCCTCACAGCAACCGAAACAGGTTAAGCTGGGCCTGGGGATACCGCACGGTTCGCCCGTGCTGGCATTACGCGAGCAGTTGCATGCAGACACGGGAATATCGCTCGATCGGATGATACTAACCGAAATCTGTGAGTCGGGTTTTAGTCGCGTGTTTTGTGATTCCCATCTAATGTCCTCCGTGCGTGAAAATGATCCTCTTTACTGTATCGAATGTCCCACTGCTGGCGCTGGGCTGGAAACAACCAGCGGAACAAAAATTGTGCTCTGTCTGTGCAACGGAAAGCGAGACTTTGGTGGACACGCGAAGCGTTTCGGTACCCCGTTCTGTTTGGTGGTCAACCGGGACGTTTCATACAGCGAGCTACAGAAGCTGCTGTTAAAAGAGATGTCGAGCATTTTACGTTCGGAGGTATTCGCGTTTGCAACACCGGCTCAAAATCTGTTCCGCATGCGCTTGCAAGACCCATCCTGCGATGCGGATACCTACCTGGAGGCCACTGTGGAACATCCACTATTTACGGAAATGATCGATTTGGCTCTTTCAGTGTTACCAACGGATGCGGGTCCAGCGCACATAAAGCTCCTGCTGGAATGGACAGAACCGGAACGATTTTTCAACGACTTAGGCGATCCATTCGTGGAGCACGAAAGTGTAAGCCAGATGAAGGAGAAAATTCCGGCTAGCTCGGCACTAACACTCGAGCAGTGCTTCGAGCATTACACCAAGGCGGAAACGCTCGGTCAAGATAATGCGTGGAAGTGCCCGCACTGTCAGGAGTACTTACCAGTGGTAAAAACGCTCGGTCTATGGTCGCTCCCTGACATAATGGTGATACATCTTAAGCGTTTCCGGCAACAGCAACTCCGTGCCAGTACGCAGGCAGCCAAGCTAACAAACCTGGTGAAATTTCCGCTGCACGGTTTCGATATGACACCTCATCTGGCGCGTGATCCTGCTGCCCACCAGCAACCATCGCACCCGTCCCAAACATCCAATAGCGCCTCCACCCAAAACCAACAACATCATTCGCTGGAGCGACAGCAAGGTACGGGGTTCGCCGATACGGATAATTGGAGCCCGTGGCGCAAAATCATGCGCAGTGCCCATTCCACACAAACACATTCCATGCTAGTGGGAGGAGGTTGTGGAGGAGGAACCGGTCGTCGTCAGCTTGCAATGGATAACCGGTACGATCTGTACGCGGTGTGCTATCACCAAGGAGACACACTGGAGACGGGTCACTATACTGCCGCCTGCAAGAATCCATACGATGGCCAGTGGTATCGTTTCGATGACCAGCGTGTCTCCCAAGTGCCGAACGATCGCATCGACGAAGAAATTATCAACAACGAGGCTTACCTATTGTTTTACCAAAGACGAAAGCTTCCTTCGGACGGGTCGGGTGAGTGTTCCGGCAGCTCTAGCTCCAGTTCCGGTGATCATTGGGTCTCGAAAATCATTATCCCACCACCAACAAACGCAACATCCACTGCAACGTTAGAGCGGAACAAAGCGCAACCAACAGCTGTGGTGATCACCACACCATCGACGACGGCGATAACGACGACAGAGACAACCACAACCCCGACTTTCTCGTCATCAACTTCCCCCGGAAACGCATCAGAAACTGCTGTCAGTATTTCACCGGATACCGAATCTGGAAAATTGCCCAATGAATCATCAAAAGCAAAGGATACTGTGGATGTTATGTCGATATCTTCGACGAACGAGAAAAGTCGCAAAGAGAAGTCCGAATCGGATGAAGAATTCGTTCGCGCGGTTGAAGTTAAAGATTCTCTTGGGAAAATGAACGAAAAAGCTCCAGCAGAACCAATCGTCAATGTGGTTAAAAGTGATCAACAATCCTCATCACCTTCACTATCATCGTCAGTTGTTGTGCCAACGGAAAAGGAAGAAATCGTCGCTCCTGAAGCCAAAGAATTACAGAAATGTATTGACGAAGCAACTATACAATCTTTGGAAACACCGAGCATGAACAAATCATCCAACATTAGCAAAGAAGCGACAGAGCAGTTTTCTAAAAAAGTTCTGTTGGAACCATATGATCAAGCTTTTAAAATAACCGAAGATGGTGTTGTTCCAACGAAGGTACAATACCCAACTCGCGTAGATAAACACGAACGGGCGGTTGATCAAAAGCTGGGTCTGGCATCGGCAGCTACCAATGGCGGTAGTCGCTTTTCGCTCCCATCCTCCCAACAGTTCCAGGACATTTTGTGGCGTGAGAATATGTCCGAATTGATACACCATCGACCGTCGTCCTTTACCGCGTACAAGAGCGTGCTCGATGCAGGTGATGCAGTTTCATTGATTCGTGGTGCAAACACATGCAGTAAGGACACGTTGCTATTTATCGATCAGCAGAACCATGGACTCGATCGTGCCGTGCTGGACGATGACGATGATCCAGACGATCTGCTTCCCGGCAGCGGAGGTCGCGCATTGTGGGTATGTAATGTGTATGAGATCGGATCTCGTCTACGAGTAGAAACAAGTGAGCAATAATCTTAACAGATGAATCTTTCTATCCTTACGTTACAGATTTCCCCGGTTACGCCACATAAATTGATAACCGTATCACCGAAGAATTAGTCCTGCGTTTAAAAGCCCCAAAAATCGTCAACATTGCAAGGGCTGCCGTGTTTTTCGGTCCGTGCGTGTTTGTGTGCGTGTGTGTTTTGTTAAACTATTATTTTTATTATTATTATCCATATGTTATTATTGCTTGTGTGTTTTGTATGTTTTATTTTGCACCATTTTTTATGTTATGTCATGTTATGTTAGTATGTATCTATTCTTTTTGCGCTAGCGTTTTAGACCCTGTTTGTTTGCGTATAATTTATTGTGCAAAACCATGTGCATCTCCACGATGCGGTGTAAAGCGGACGCGCAATATGATTGTCGCAACCGCACATTCCTTTATTACTGTGGAGGCGCGAATCCTGGACTCGCGGAACTGCTATTATTATTGCTTGAGTGTATTAGCATCAATCGCGTGTGAAGAGTCCTAACACAATTTGGGTATCGTAATTCGCTCTCTCGCGACAACAATTGAGAGTAAAATGGTCAATTAAAGGCAGAGTTTGATAAGGGTTTTTTTAGAAATTTGCGTTCGTTTTTTGTGCGTATGTTTGAGTGGCATTGAGCAGCCGAGTTTTGAAGTACGTCTCCGCAGATTCATTAAAGACGGATGGGTAGAAAGTGATATTTATTCAAAAATTTCGAATGGAAGGAAGAAGAGCCTAATTGATACAACTGTAGGTTAGATTCATACTCATTTTTGGAGAAAAAAGAAACATACATAAGAACAATTGTATTCCTTTATAGGCAAATCTCACCTACCAGCGCTTCGAAAGCGCGTTTGTGTGTGAGATAGATGATAGAACGAAGGCAAACAATACAAATTATATGCAAAAGGAACCATCTTTAGAGAACAACAACTTTCTACAAACCCTTCTTCCCCGCACTCCCTCTACACATTACAAGATGTGCCCTAACGTCTTAAATCCCATACCCTCCAACACACATATATTCCGATTAATAATGTTAGCGCCCCTTGGCCAGAGCCAACTATCTCACCAGCCGGGGCTATGCAAAATTGAAGCGAGCAGAGCTATTACTATACTACAACTCTACTACTATTACTACTACTACCACAATTACTGTTGAGCGCGAAGAACGTGGGCGAAGATCACCAACCAACCAGAGGTAGCATCTATTAGTGAAAGTGACGCAAGTACAATTTAATGTTAGTTATATAATATATGAGTAACTCCTCTCCCGTGCACACATTGAATGGTGGTGCAATCGTGGTTATTTTGCCGCGCCAGTCCGGGAAGAAGGTGCACGATAAAAAAAGAAGATGCATGGGCACGGGGGAAGACTCCTCACAATCCTTTTAAATTATTGATGATAACAGAGAAACGAACGAACGAATATTAAAACGAGCTAAACAGTTCCGTTATTTATTCATCTTGAAAGAAACGTCCCGCAAGATCTCTGGTTTGATTTTCCATCTTCATGAAAGGGATTTTTAAACCAGATTTTCAAATGAGCTTTGACTTGCAGGTTAACGTTGAACTGTAAGATAATGTGCTGTCATACATATTTCCATACTAGAACTGCCACTTACTATCCTGTAGAGTCGAAACCCACATACTCATCTAGCGTTTTATTGCCTGATAAGCGTGCGAGAAAAAAACGTTCGAGTAAAAATTGTCTCACAGTTGTATGCCTAATATTCAACCACGAGCATAAAAAGTTGTTCACGATCACACATTAAATTGTTTACAACACTTGCCATACAAACTAATAATTTTAAAACATGTGAGAACTTGTT
Organism: Anopheles moucheti; assembly: GCF_943734755.1. Taxonomy (NCBI): domain Eukaryota; kingdom Metazoa; phylum Arthropoda; class Insecta; order Diptera; family Culicidae; genus Anopheles; species Anopheles moucheti. The sequence goes on from NC_069141.1 coordinate 92,154,857, forward strand.
AGTAAAGTCATTTTCTGTTGAAAAATTAAAGTTTCACGTAAACCCGTTCCATAAAGTGTCATTCGAAATGACATTGCGGTGGAGGCTTGGTGGATGGGCCTATTGAATCAGAAATAAACACGCTGATGTGTATGAGTGTGATATTGTGCGTGTGTTGCGTGAGTGTGCGATGCAGCAAAACAGCTGAAGTGCTGGAAGATCACATCTCTTTTCCCACCACGCAACAAACTGTACACAACTTGCCTGAACCTCGAGCGTGTGGATCCGCTGCTGTTATTTCGCAGAAGAGACCACAAGCGAATTGTGCGTAAAGAACAGTAGGCAGCAACTGCGGTATGGGACGCAGCTGTTCTTGGCAGTCATAACTGGTCGTCATAACGTCACATGAGCCCGCGTACGATTGATTAGCAAGGACAGTCCGTGTTGTGAAACTGTGTTGTGAAAAAATAGTAAACATTAACGTACAGTGCACGCGTTGTACCCCGCACTACCACGCAAAGCAATACATGCGCGAAGAAGCTCCGTCGATGAACCCGTTTCGATAGGTTTGAGCGGCATCGTCCATTGGAGGTGCTCCCTTCGAATACAGTCCATCACTGTGCTGGCGGGGCCGGGCGTACAAAGGGCAGGTGCTGGGAAGACGTCACGAAAGTTCATTTAATTAAATTAGCGACGGTAAAAGCAATCGGAGCGCTCTGCCAGACTCATCTTCCTAGTGAGCGATTGCCGAACGCGTGTAGTGGCAACAGCATGAACTCGAAGGTAACAATGAACCCAGCGGGTAGGTTAGTCGCGCGACCCTATCGGATGGCACGGCTCGGAACCGATCTCAGTCTGCAATCGCGGATCGGTCGGTCCAGTTGAAGCTTCCGATCGGCAGCAAATTCGGTATCGCACTAACATGAGTTCGTTTCTGTTTAATCTGCTCCTAAAGCCAGCAGCACCACCACCGAATGGGGCAGCAGTCCAGCAGCCACATGTCCCGTACAACATCGACTGGATATTCCCGAGGCTGAGACGCCCGAATAGATTATGGCATATAGCCAGCACGGGCGTGATCGGGTTGGTTGGATTTTTCTCCAAAATCGTCATTGGTACGTATTTTTTGACTGTGGTTCCTCGACGATAGTGCAGCCTCCGGGAATGCTGTATCAATAGTTCCCGTATTTCCTTCCTATGAAAAGGACTTTCGCATGGTTGTGTGTGAAGAATGTGCGCGCGCACCACACGCAACGCGTGTAACGTTTCGGTGTGGCTACCAATTATGTAATTGTTGTTGGAACGCTTCGAATGTCCGTCGGACAAAACCGGGCAATATGTGACGACAGTCAAATGGCAACAATGGACAAGAGGTAGCGCCTTGCTAAGCGTTTGACCTACTTAAATAAGCGTGTTTAGAGCAACACTCGATCGGCGGAACACCGAACCGAGCGTTTGGATGTTGCACAACGACACCACCGGTTGCCGAAATCTCAACCGAACCGAAGATGATGAAGCCACCTTTCGCTTGGAAACGAGAACCATGGTGGGAGCACTACATTTTCGACCAACGGTAAAGCCACCGATCGCGATTTATCAATCGCAAGCCGCTCGATCGTCATTGCACCAACTACTGGGGCCTTTCTCTGCTCGCTTTCCGCACATAGTTCAAGGGAGAAGGTAGCACTTCCTCATGCGATTGCGTTACGATCGGACAATGAGGTTGGTCTACAGTGTGAACGCATAAAGAAATGCATACCGACCGCGCATCGGTGATGGATCGCGGACTTGCGTCGAATGCGTCGTAGCAACACAAAGCACACACAGTGCGAAATAATAAGGCGACGCAACGCAGCGAGACGCGTTCAAGGTCGACCGCGTTGCGGGCTGCACTTGTTTAATGCCTTTTTCATTGCCACGCGGTGGTCGTCATTGTTGCGCTCTACGGTGTGGCATTTGCTTCGTTTGCCTTCAATGTATGGCGGGCGAGATCAGCTTGGTAGGGCGCGGAAAGATCGATTTCTAGCTATGTGAAAACGTGTTTCGCCCTCGGTTTGGGAACTATCTGTGCTGTTATGTTGTTTTTCCGCCCGCACGCGAGCAATCGTCGATGCGAATCACTCTCATCTATCACCCGACCACCGTATGTATATAATTTCACCTTGGGGAATTTTCTTTCCACGCTCGTTCCGGCTCTAGTTTGGCTCAACAAAGCTCGCGTACATAATATCGATGTTCTGGAGAATGCGCTCGAGAATCGACCCAAAGGAAAGTCCCTGCTGACCGTCTCCAACCATCATTCGTGCTTCGACGATCCAGGAATTTGGGGTGAGTATTGATATACTAGCGAAATCGGTACGAGTACCAAAGAGAGCCCATACAGTTTGGAATGTAGTATTAGCGATATTCCTTGCATGAGATTATACCGACTTGGAGGTCCGTGGCAGTCGAGTAACATACGCCCTTTTTGTACGCACGGTGGCGATCGGGACGGAATCCTTCCCTGCATCGTTCGATCGTTTTGACACATGATTGTTTGTTACTACTTCTTTTCGGCCGACCGACTCAACTTTCAACCCTCACGCGCTGGACGCACGCGCAGGACTACTTGATAGCCGTAATTACCAACCAACCAAATCAATGCCCTGGCACACGCATCAGTTCATCCACTACGGCGGCCGCATCGTATCGTGCAATGAATAATTGATTTTTTTTGTTCCGTTTTCTTTCCAATTCCCATCGCCGGCCCGGCTTCCGATTTGTAGGTTTGCTTAAGCTGCGAAACGTCTGCAACAAGAACGTCATCCGATGGTCAATGGCAGCGCACGACATTTGTTTCACCTGCAAGGCACACTCACTGTTCTTCATGTATGGGAAGTGCATACCGGTGGTGCGAGGTGCCGGTGTATATCAACCAGCCGTTGATCTGTGCATCGAAAAGCTAAAACTTGGGCACTGGGTGCATGTGTTCCCGGAGGGGAAGGTCAACATGACCAAAGAAGATCTTAGGTAAGTTGCAAAACGGCTGTGAGTGTTCAAGGAGAATCCGTACAAATGTATCACCTGCACGACGATTGCACCATACCCACGGGTATAAAGTAATGTGGCACTAACTAATTTCTTTCCCTTCTATGCACGGCAGGTTCAAATGGGGCGTTGGACGAATAATTTACGAATCACCGGACCTGCCCATCATCATTCCGATATGGCACATCGGGATGGACGATGTACTACCCAACGAACCGCCATACTACCTCCGGATGGGCAAGAAACTAACATACAACTTCGGTAATCCGATCGACCTAAGCGCTCTTATGGAACGGTTACGCTCGTCGCCGGTAAGCGAAGAGGAAGCGCGAAAGTTAATTACGGATCGCATCCAGGACGAGATGATGGTAAGCGATGCTAGAAGGGAATCATGTGGCTTCTGTAAACAACGCGAATGCGTTGCGTCTTGACCGTCTTTTAGATACTTAAACAAGAAACAGAACGACTGCACTCGGAGCATGTAAAGAGCTGAGAGCGGAATGGCCGAGCGACGGATGGACCAATAAGCCTCACTGATGGACAGAATGATCGGCAAGCGTCTTCCAGAGACTCATAACCAAGACCTTACCTGCGCCACACCAGTTGTTAGTGTTGCTTTACCTTTATCGATCATTAGCATAATTAGTAGAATAGGCGTTATGATTCGGATTCAGATTTAAAGTGCATTTTAACGTTACTATCAGGTGAAGTAGCAGTTGCGTGTAGAATTCATTGGAAACTCTAGTCAAACAGAAACCAGAAGATGCTATAGTAACGGTCAGAAGAAAGCACGAAGGTGCCACGTGAAAAGAGCGTATGAATCCTGCGGCGATAAGCAAAGATCTCGGAATCAGATAGCCTGGAGGGGCGACTCTGACGCTGATGATGAGTGCACGCGTGCTACGATTGAGCGATCAACGAGCGTGAACCTCACGTCCATTATTTAGTATTTTCCATTACTAGTTTTTAACGGTAGCTTTCGATTAACGCGATAAGATTTTGCAGTCACGATGCACGATGCCGTAAATAACCCTTTTCACAGCTCATCTGCTTACGAGAAGCAATATGCGTGAGCGATAAGCGAGAGCGATCCGGGGTTTTGGACGCTTCTTAAGGAATAAATGTTCGTATCGATTAGAATTCCAAAAACACTATAATTTTACGACTTAATGCTAAAATCACTTAGATTTATTTGAAAACTCTGTTCCCTTTATAAGAAATGTTCGCTTATAAAACAATCGCTAGCTGAGCTTTACACAATTACAAATTTTTAATAATTTACCTAAATTATTAATTTAACGCACATAAACCGCTATTCCGGGTTTCGGAAAAGTTGAAAAAATAAGACGACACAAACAAAAACGTATAAGCAGCTAATTAAGATCTTACTGCGCACACTTGCAAAGAATGATCTTTTCCAGTGCCTGATGAATCGTAGCACGAACGGTGGTTGCATCGGGGCGGGAAGCTGGGTCACTAAGCCAACACTTGCTATACAATGTACGTATCATCTGTTTTAGCTGTATCCGTTTGTTGTTTGGAATGCTAAAGTGATCACAAAAGATGGCATTAATCTTTGCCCTGTTGAGCTGCTGTTCGCTCGATTCAGCCTCCGTCCGAAGGGCACCGAGTTGGCTTGTTTTTTTACACTTGCGTTTAGACCGATACTCGACAAGGATACCCTGGCGCTTGAGCACATCGTCAACGGCGTCGGATTCTAGGCAACCATTAAAATGCGACCCACCGGTTAAGGATATCGGTGCACGGAGGCTTCCATGCAGACAGCCAATATCGCGCAACCCGGCCGGCAGGTTGGTCATACGACGACCAAACGCCGCACTGGTGATGCTATCCGGCCGCAGCCCTTTCTTGACGACATTATACGCGATCACCTCGTTGCAGGTTATTTCTTCGTACGGAAAACGCTCCTCATCCAGCTGCCACATTGTGACGCCGAACGAATAGATATCGGCACGCTCGGTGAAACCGCCCCTTGTGCGGTGTTGGCCTCGCAACAGCTCGGGTGCCATGTACCGAATCGTGCCACGGTTGACTAGGGTTTCGTTTCGCTGCCACGGATCGAGCATCATCGATGAACCGAAATCGCACAGCTTGCAGAGATACTTTCGGACCTGTTGACAGGACGCACCCGCAGTGACGGTCGTATTGACCGTTACGATCACATTCTGGGGCTTCACATCCAGATGCACGATATTGTGTCGATGGCAGAAACACAATCCACTTATAATATCGCACAGAATCCTATGACAACACGACGACAAACAGGCAAACGTGGGACAGCGCGTCAGTTACACATATGCCGCCGACGTTAGCGGGGTTCTCTACTTACAGCAGTTTGTGTTGCACCGCGATTGGATCGTTGCGTTGGTGGCCAATCAATTGCTGCAAACAGTGTCCATCGAAACGCTCCATCAGCACCAATCCGTACTGGGCACCAGCCACAATCTTCAGCACCGTTACGATGTTGTCATGCCGAAGGTTCAGTGCGTTAGCTTCGTTCAGCAGAGAATCGTAACGACACCGGTGGCGATGTGTTCGCTTCTCCAGGATTTTCACCGCAACCGGACGGTCCCGGTAGGACGCTTTGATAACCACTCCGTAGCTGCCGCGACCCAGAATCGCGTATGAGTCGCGCTTGTTGTGAAAGTCGTCCCGTAGAAAACGGTCCCGGTTCGGCGTGTCGAAGCTGATCTCCACTTTCGGCACATCTAGCTCGGTCGACGTCCTGCTTTGGAAGAGTGCATTGCCGCACAATGAGAGAAGGTGGGTTCCATCGTCGAAAATCGCAAGTGCACACTTACATGTTTACTTAATCCATAGACTATGGAATTATTATATTGCACGGTTTGTTATAATTTTCCATCGATAGGGAAAATGATCGCATTGGTAGACAGTGACAGGGAGTGATGTTTTTTATCCAACGACACGTGTTTAGTAACATGACATACTACGCTAAAATAAATGCACACTAGAACACATATTGATAGGCACATACACACACACACGCTCACACGCATATATATTATATTCTGTCCAATAGCAACTGATCCTTGCGTAGAGGATGACTTCTGTCACCTAGGATCGTTATTCAGTCAAGATTTAGACACTCATCTAGGATGATGGAGGCACAACGGATCGCCTAGAACGATCGCGCTTGAGCTGCTGGGCTTCCACTCGAAAAAACCTCTAGGAATAAGGACCTTGTTTCATTCAAAGGTCCTTTTCTAGTCCTTGTGTACCAGCAACACCGTTGCGATGATGTAAAAGTGTGGCGTTTCGTGGTACAAACGCACATAATCGTCCAGCTTTGGGTCGAGGATATACTTCATTTTGTAGTGTATTCCCTGCTGCTGCTTTTCCACTATCGTTGCAATGCTGATGATACGGTGTCTGCCAAATAAGATTGAAAAACTTACATCTCACTTACTCACTGGACACAAAGCGAATAACCTTACCGTTTAAAGTTCATCGTCTTCAACCGATCCTTGATCTGCTTGGAAATGTTCTGGCACATCTTGAGGTTTTTTGCCGGATTGTAGACGTAGCGCATTTCCTCCTCGTCCACGTCGAACTGCTTTTCGACAATGCGTTCCATCATTCGACGGATCTTGTCCGCGTTGAACAGCGGCCGCTGGTACAATTCCTCCCTTTCCTCGTTGTTAATGTGCTGATTGAGCTCGTCGGTGATGTCCTTGAATTTACTCTTCCGTTTTCCCAGGGCCGCCGTCAGCGTCTCGCTGAACAATGAACCGGCTTTGCTTGGAGTGCGCGCCAACGGAGCTTTGGAGCTTTATGACGAAGCGACGAAGATCGGCCAGTCATTACGTAATCGTATCGAAGGAGGGTAAGTGGCAGGGTGTCTGTTCATACTTACGTGGTGGTGGTACTGGCTATTTTCACTTTCCCCCAAACGGCCATTCTGTGTCTGGTTTGGGTTTGGTAGGTCTATATTGCTGAATATTCTGCACCGAGCTGCTGGCCGAACAGCAAACCTTCCGCAAACGTAACGATCTATAAACTAACCGTCAAAAGCAGCTAGCGACCATCTCGCAGTGGCAAACACTGCGAGTACAGATTGGGAACAACGTTCTCCGGTGCAGAGAACCTTAGTAGGTCTTTTAGAGTAGGTAGGTCACGAGGTTGATGTGAACACCGTTCGACACCTGGCAGCCGCACAACTATTGCTACTTCGCTATCCCACCAAAAGGATACAACCCATTGCAACTGTGGCTGTGTTGCCGGGTGCTGTTTAATAACCGTTCGGTGCAGGCGAATGCGAGCAAAAAAAAGGAAAGCAAAGCAGGAGTAATAAACAACACTAACCTCTCCCGAGGCAGATAGTTTGGCATCGATAGCACCTCGCTGCACGGCATGCAAACAACAAGAGGGCGTTAGGAGTTTATGGAGCAATTTATACGAAGCTTGTCGTGGTACACGGCACACCAAGTGCCACAAGTTGGCTGCGCAAAAGTTAGGTCTTAGTTATCGTACCGTGTTGTACCTCGCCTACCCTCCCGTAAGTTTTTATTAGTTTTGCGTGCGAAAAAATCAATCCTGAAGTTGGTGATTTTAGGCCAGAAGCTGAAAGTTTGACTGGTTTTTATGAGCTATAAGAACGTCCTGTCCCGATTGATTGACGTGGGAATCATGCTCAAGATTGATGTGATGTTAGGTCGGAAAGTTGGTTCCTGATGACTGTACGGTCGGTACTTGAAGACCACGGTAGTATCTTCGAATCAGTTCCAATCAATACTTTGCATGAATCGCTACGTGAATGGAATGATTGTTTGTTTCGCTAAAAAAAACTCATCAAATTGAAGGTAAATGCCTTATTTTGCTAAAAGCAGATATTCTTGCCGAGTGGAGTAGCAGTTATGATTCATCAGACCATGCCGTGGAGTGTTCTGTCGAGCGAACGAAACGCACCAAGGGCTCAGCAATCTAGCAAATATTAACATGCCCTGCTTGCACCGACGTCCACCTGCCGTTAGACCTTCTTCCTATCTGAACCTCCATCGTTTATCATCATCGCCATTTCGCATGGCCCCAAACGCGCCGTACCACTGGACGCGGGTATCCGATCCGGAATGCAAGAGATCACAACGCCGTGATTAGTCGGTGATGTCTCTGCGCTCTGCTACCGAACAAGGGCAAGAGCATGTCGTGCTATTTTAAACGGATGTCCTCCTCCGTTTCAGTTGCTACTAATGTGCTTGCGAAGGTCGCGTGGAACGTGTCATACGGTGGTTTAAAATTCTCTGGGTGCCACCTACCAGCGGGGGGTCGCGTCATCTCGATAATTGAAGGGATGCACAGGGCTCCGAAATGTCGGCAGTGTGTGGCACTCTTTTTTGGCGGGAAGAAACATACACCACGCATCGCGTAAGTAATGCGCCCTGGAGTGTATCCAATTTCGTTCCAAAACAGCGGCCACGAACCACTATGGATGTCTTGTTCGGAAGGAAGCGGGCAGGAATGGGTTCGAAGACGTGCATGTATGATAAATGAAGGTGTAGACTGTGAGCGATAGGGCTGGAAAACACCGGACTGGCCTCAGATAGCAGGGAGCAAAGATGGATATACTATTTAAAATATGTATTTGATTCATTTCATGCGCATGGGAAATGGCAAATGCTTGCTAAATTATGCATCTTTATTTTTTACAAAATCATTTCTCTAAAGACGAACCCCCAGACTATCTGCATAATAATGCTACACGTTGTGAGGATAAAGTTTATCAAGATTAACGCATGATCCAGGCGCTACTATGATAGTCAAGTTACTGTTTTTTATCCAACAACGAGAGCCGTTAAATTTGGATTCGGTCGGCTCGTTTACAACGGCGGGGTGACGTCAGAAATGAACGATCGAGCTGAGCCTTTCTGGTCGTTACGAAGCCGTATAAAGAGCAGGGAAGAGAAACCTGAATGGTACTCGTTGCAAATGCTTAATCTTTCCCATACTTTGTCGTTTGTACCTATAGTTAATAACACTAACATGGCTCTCATTAATTAAAGTGTGATTGCAAAAGGACCATACACCAGATGTGTAAATGGCCGGAACATATTTTTAAAATATCAATGATGTGGCCTGAGTTGCTAATCCCTGGTGAAGTTTGTTTGCAGCACGGTATACTTCGAGCATACAGTGCGTAAACCGCTTTGTTAAATTTCTCCGCTGGAACGGTGTAGACGCCGACCCGACAGAAATCGCGATCGTAGAAGATCTTCGTCGGCTGCGTTGCATTTGTGTTTTTCGCGGTTGATCGTACGTATGTGTAGCGTCGTTACGTTTAAAATCGCGCCCTTTTGGCACAGGAAGAATTGTGAGGTAGGGTGTTGTGTCAAAAATTGTGCTTTAGCAGCATCCTCCCGAGCTAGCAGATGGGGTTTTTGTTGTTGAACTTGTGCGTGATCGTGAGGATCACTTATTGTGGAAGGCAGTACTTCAGTGTCTCGGGTGGTACATTATCCATCCGATGATTAAATAGGAGAAACATGAATCGAGTGTGTGGCGAACCGGTGAATCCCAGCATGTGCTAGTAAAACTGTCAAATGACGCATAAACACTCTCACAGCTACCTGGAAAGGGATTGAATGAGCCATGGGACAGGGCAAGGGTGATGGAATAGGGACGATAAGATACCACTAAATCAGCCTCACTGTCACCATCTTTGGACCGGACGACGACCGGTTGCTGGCACACAAACGGTCGAGAACGAGAGCGTCGATCGTTTCCAGTTTCCGTGTTTCTGATCCTCGCCCTCCATCTTTGGTGGGCCGGTGATGGTTTGGTGGTGGCTGACTGTGAAGATGTTGAGACAAGAATTGTTTTCATTTTATACCGGCCTTCAGCTGAGAAGGGCTACTTACGAAGAAGAATCAATCTAGCAACTGTAACAGTGTGTCCATCCTTTGCCTGTTCCTGCGATCCGGCCTCCTTCCAATCCCAGGAACGAAAGAAACACAGGGACTTGTGATTGCGATATTTTCTGCTAAATTAGATTTGTTCAATTTACTGATCGTTCTTGTATCCGTTCGCAGTTCGTTTGTTTCATGTTTGGTGTGAATTGTTGACACAGTCCGACCAGTCCAGTTTAACGTTGTTGCCAGTACTGGTGTGGTGAAAAATTCGCTGTGCAGTGCGAAACCAATCAAAAAGCAAATAAAGCGTTGCGTTGAGCGAGAAGTTCGGTGTTGAACAACGGTGCAGTGCAAAGAAGCGAGTTCTTTCAGCCCTTTTGCGAGCTCTCCTGTCTTCGGAATAAGGCGACAAGCAAGATGACTACCAAGGCGGAAAATAAGATCACCCTCAAGATTGAAACCGCTAAAAATAGCATGATGAAATCCCGTAAGTATCTGCCTTTGGACCGTTGTCACTGGAAATTGCACTTTGTCCAATGCAATCTGTGTGACAAATATTGAAACGCATTTCTTTGTGTCGCATAAAAATTGCATTTGTGCATGCTCTGGGAAAGAATTCGGAGGCAACAAAACGCGACTGGGAACGGGGTGTGTTACGAGCTCCAAAAAGAATTAAAATTACGTGAAGAAGTAGAGAGTCTTGCTGTTCGCAACAACAATTTTCCCTTAACAATCTTGGGGGAATACATAAAATCGGACCCAGCCATCGAACATCACAACAGCTGTTGGTGGTGCTACTGCTGCAGTGAATGCGTTTGATTTCGTTCGACGGAACTCAACAAAATGGAAGCAGTTTATGCCGATATGACTAATGCAACACGCGTCCAACATTCGCCTATTAGCTAAGTCTCCGAATCCAACAAAACTGGCTAGAGGCCAGTTGCAAGTGAGTTGGTAAAGCAAATCCACGTACCCATGACGGTGTAAATTAGTTTATGTTGAGTTGGTCAATCTCTTGCCTTGCGCGTCCTAGGGAGGGCAAAAAGAATGGGGGATAGGTGTGAGGGGGGGGGGGGGGGGGGGGGAGGAGAACAGAAATAATGGAGATAAAGAAAATACTCACCATCGCTCCAGTTGAAGCGTTGTTTCCTTTCTTCGTCTCTTGTTAAGCTAATCATTTAAAGCTTCCTGCCTTCGGTCATTCGGACGTTTCGAGGGACTCATTGTGGTTTATCATGCGGGGAAAAGCATGGATACGGAAAGAAAATCCCCCTCCTGCCCTCCACCTGTCATCCTCTCCGTTTCATCTCTCTGTGGTGGAACTTGACTGGAAATGGAGTAACTACACGCGTCGTTGTTTATATATTTACAAGCATCCAAGCGTCGTAATATCGGTACCGGACCGCCTCAGAGTCGTCTGGAGAAACTCAGTTTCACTTGTTTGGTTTTTTCGGCACTCCTCTCCTCGGCTAAAACTCTCCCCCAACTCTAGCCGTCCGAATTGTTAATGTAATTTTAACAAAACGATCTAATCTAAATTGCTTTCTCTCGGTCCAAAACACCACCGTGCACTGGCCACCGACGAGTAGGGGCAGCCTTTTTTGAAATAATATTTTCCCCCGGCGTGAACCCCATGCCAAGAGGGTAGTACGGTGGGGGCTGAGGAGGTACTTCCGAATTTCACTTTGGAATGAATTTTCGGCGCGTTGATTCCGGATCGAGGGACCACCAGAAAGCCACCGCAATGGTAGCAAATAATAAAAGTGTAAGGGAACACATGATGAAGGAGGCTACCAGAGGAGGAAACGGTGGCGAATGAAAAAGGTGTACTGTTTGTAAGATCCAGTGCAAGTGGAAGGGAAAAGCTTTTATGTTTTCACACCCCGGTCGAGATTAGGGAAAGCCTTCAAGGTGTTAGATTTTCCATGCCACTCTCGATAGCAATGGATGCCTATGTACTTTTCCCCCGTGCCCAAGGTGTAGTGATGGAAATGTGGGATTTACGTTCCTTCAAATTGTTTTATTTTATTCTGTTCATGGAACACTGCTGTACTAGCTGAAGGTAAATTCGTTACACTTAGCTTTACGGGATGAGGGACATGTATTCATATGATCGCTTTTTAATCAATCGATTTCAAGAGCATACAATTTATGATGCACATGTTGGAACTAGACAGGTATTGGTACGGTAGAACCAAGGGTTCCTCCAGTCCAAAGTTTTGCAGACGCCAAAATTGGTGTATCACTAACCGTAATCGGCAAAAGCAAATTAAGCCACACTTCATCGCACCGATCCGATACAATAAATTCACCCCTAGCAAGCAGCCAGTTTCAGCCCGGAAATGGTTTCATATTGCTCGTTACCCCTCGACGATACCGCTCACCATTCCAAAAAGAAAAAAAACCGGTAATGAAATCCTCAATCACCGTTCCGGCAATCGACCCGGCGATGCAACGACATGTGGTCCGTGTTGATGATCACACCGGTGAGTTTGAGGTTTTTCTACTCATGTTTAGAAACGGTAGACAGTTAGCACGAGTAAGAAACACTTGAAAAAACACCCATCAATCATCGGCCACATTCCCTTAGAATGCTTGGATCACAGGGATGGATGGGGTCCATGGATCTTCTAGCAGGGGGAAGATATAAACATTGTCTTACGTGATTGGTGATGTGATGAACAAGCTGCCTGGACTGTGGTTACGCAGTATTTCGATACGATCATGAAACGTGGTTGGGAGTATTCTGGGTTTGTTAAAAAAGGCTTACCTTCAAATGTGGCCGACTCTTTTGAATTTGGGCATTGGTCGTTGAGCGAAGGACGAATATGTTTGGACATCGATAGTTTCACAGGATATTAATTTTGATTGAGATACATATAACTCCCCAACGTAGTACATTGAAGTCACGGGAAGATAAACTCGGTTGTATGCCTCTATGTATGCCTCGTTTGTTTGTCACGTCTAATATCTATCCCATAGTTTTTTTTGTCGTCCACAAGGAGCCAAGATGCATTGGAGATATGTATGGGTACACCAGAATTCTTTCCTTTTGTGTAAAGCATGATTTTGGCCATGCCTGTCGGATGTGAACATATTTAATTAATTGTTTGATTAATTGATTGATTAATTGGAATTGAATTTAATAGTTGCTCATACTGACTTGCACATTACACTAGAGTTTATAGCGATTGCATATTCTTATATATTTAATTTCCAATCTACAATTGTGACTACAAGCAATACTTTTACGAGTAATACTAAACATGCATGCCACATCCCTAATTTATGTTCATTTATCTTTCTTCCCATTTTAACCGTTTCTCTCAACTTCATGATGGTGTCGTGGACATGGATTGCGGTGCATTGTGGTGCAACAACTCTCTTCGACATTGCCGAACCGTTGTCGTCATCATCTCAAAACACCGCACGTATCAATTTCAACGCCACCTTCTCGTCGAACTCTCCGTCGCTTTGGTCGCAACTCATCTAACCATAGCGGTAAGTACCAAGCTCTAGGTAAGCTCTACGAGTACGGTAGACCCGTGAACATATTTCCACCTCGATACGCAAGCAAGAGCACGTACTATTCTAACCATACGGTTGTTAAGTGTTTTTCTACACCGCCCTTTTAATCCGTCGTTCGTTACACGGCACTGTAGAGTTGCATCACTTGTATCACGGGTAGCATAATGCAGGTGGATGCAGCAACCGTTTAAATGCTCCCGGGGGCACGCGCGGTACGGAAACTAATGGTTGGAAGGGACGAATACTTCTTACCATAGCGATGATACGAAGCCGCTCTCTATTGTCGCGATTGCGATCGTGTAACTGCGGTAAAAACCGTTGTCCAACGCTTCAATGATGAACGATTTTCACTCACCCCAAAATATTCACCCAAACATCGCACATCGCTGTATGCTGTAAGACAAATAAACCGTTACCGAATGTTGTTAGGACGCGTGCCGCGTGTATTGCGCTTTTGTTTCGGGGCGACCGATTACGGTTCCAAATCACTGCACCGTACCGAACTGCCAAATCAATGTGTACGGCGCGGGTTGCATATAGAATGTTATGTGTTTTGGAAAATTGAAAAAAAACAATCGTTCATCGGTGTCACGTATCCTTTTAATTGGGGTTTTAAATATTTATACCACAAACAAACCGGTCTGGTGTGCGTGTCCTTTCACTTGAACTTTTGGAGGATGGACGAGTCGTGATGATGGTGTCCTAATATCCCATGCTCGGCTGGAACACATGTTACTCACATAATGTTTTGTTTTTCTGACAGATTGGACATACAGAGTACACCGATGGCAATTTGTACTTTGGCAATTTTGATCGCTCCAATGACCCGGCGATCGCTCCGTAAAGCGATCGATTAATTCGTGCCACTGCAGGCATCGGTATTCGACGATCGGGGTCATTAATAATAATTCAATGGCCAGGCAGCGTAAACCTTCGGTGGTCACTTTTTATTGGTGGTTGACGATCATGCTCGTTAAGGGTGGCATTTGATTTGAGGAGTATCATCGATAGAGCGGATCCCGCAATGACAAACTCTAACTTGTTTGTGTCTTTTTGTGTGTGATAGTTGTGCTTATGTGTCGTTACGCCACGGAATTCGATTTCCTTCGGTCAGCAAAAGTACGTTCAACCACCCTTTAGGTGGGTGTTCCAGAATTTTACGCGATTGGTTTGCTTTGCTATACGTGCCTTTGACAAGAATATGCAAATGGTGCTTAGCCGCGTTTGTAGACGACGTATTGGAATTATATGCCGTATGGGTTGTGGCCCCCTTACTGCCATGGAAACTTGAGTAAATTCGGTAGGTCAAGCAGTGCTTAAAACAGTTATTCGTACTAAATGCTACTCGTATATAGCCACTTGGCCTGATTTAGCCGAAACCGTAGACCGTTGGCCTGTATGACCAAGTGTATCGATTGGATCCCTTTGAATAATGATTGATCCATGGTGTATGGATCCTCGCGATTGATTTCCCCGTCATGAGATGGGTTGAATTCAACTGATTGAAAATTGATTCACTTTCACGCTACTCATCTTTTGTCAGTTTGTTGGTGTTTTCGGGCGGAATTTGAAAGAGTCTGTAAAAATCATTAAAACGTAACCGTGTGGAAAGCGTAAGTGAGCAGTGGAAGCACCGAATTCGTGTTGAGCAAGCGTATTGAATCTCAACGTTACGTCAGCCACTCCGACCGTGTCTGCGATACGTGCCACTGACCAGGAAGGAGCGCAAAATTATTAGCGATGGTGTATGATCTTGCCGGATGAAAGATGCCTTTAATTCGAAAATCTTTAATTCGTTCAACTAAAGTTACATTTTAAATAGCTGCTTCCTCTCGCATGACATAATAAAGTGAAATGCACGTGGCGCATTGTGCTCAGTGGATGGACGGTGGTGATCGAGCCAGGCGGTAATTTATTTAACGCCTGGCAAATTCGACAACCATGGACAATGTTAACGGAGCGTGGCTGTTTACATCGAGATGACTTTACTTTCCCCTTGCAGTGAATAGTTGCCCGGCGTTAGATGAATTTTGATTTGAAGGGAAAGTGTTGCAAGATAAGTCTGGCGAGTTGTTGCATTTTCATGTGCTCGATTATGGAACACATAATAAAAGTGACTAACAATTTGTGCAGCGAGAAATGTTATTGCTTGCATGAAATTGATTGCTTGGCAGTCCGGTCAAATGTCATGGTTTGTGTTAATTATTAAACACAATTAAAACCCGTGGCGAATTGCTTTTTAAACAGAATGAACCGAAAATCGCTTTAAAAATGCACTGTCGCCGCGAACCTGTCACTTTAAAAATGCAAGTGTGTGCTGCACGGCTCAAGCGTTACCCTGGCAGCAACGCTTGGTTAAGCGAGTTAAGCGTTAGCGTTGTTCATGCTTCGCTTAAAGAAAGTGCGATGGTGCTTTATTTTATCAAGCAAAGAGAAGGTGGTGTATCGTAAACGGTTGATTTAATTACCAAGTTTAGTGACTGATTTTTCCGAGTAAGTGCAGCATTACATTATCGTATTTGTTATCAAACTTATAGTTATAATGCTAAGAGAGAAATGAGTTTGTGTTTGGTTTAGATTAATGAACAAAACCGTCAATGTTGAAAATGTTTAACGATGCACAATACAGGCTTGTCTGCGAAGGGTTAATCCAGCAGCGTCGCAAATTGCTTGTGATATCGCGGTAACACTCAACAGCATATTTACAGTGGCGCTGCGTTTCGGTTCAAAGGGAGAGAAGACGAATCTGTAGGCGTGTGTGAATTGTGTGGAAAAACCGCGTGTTTGCTTGCGTCCCGAACGAAATCCACTGCTGAACGTGACCATTTCCGTGTGTGCGCGTAAATTCCAGCCCGCAGTGTGCGTTCTGTCCGACGGGAAAGGTTAGCGCGACGTACTAGTTGCAACAGAAGGGTGGCTTTCGCGTTGAAGAAGAAACGCGCATCGCACACACATCGCGCAAACACTTGGATCTGAAAAGTTGTCCAGCCCGGTTGTGTGTTCTCTGTAGTCGGGTTGGGTTAGCAACGACACAATAAGGGTGGGAGTGAGGAGCAGAGGGGTTACCGGGATTGTGTGCCATAAAAGGATCTGTGATGCCCCTTGTGGGAAGAAGAGGAAAAGAAATCGAGCAATTCGATTGCGGCTGTGTGTGCGTATCCTTTTCCATCATGGGTGTATGTGTGCGTAGCATAGAAAAGTAGCCTGTCAAAAGCAACGCCTGCTAAGGGCCACAGGACACACACTGAAAGTAAAGCAAGTGAAGTTGATATTCCAAATCAACGCGACGTCTTTGGTGTGTTTGGTGACTGTGAAACTGCTGCTTGGAGCCTGGAGTGACTCCCGGTTAGTACCGCTCCTTGCAACGAAAACCGGTACAACGAACGTGCAGTGTGGAGTGAAGTAGTGTGATGTTTTCGGGAGTAAATTTTCTTCCGCGTTTTAGCATCTGAAGCCAACACCCTTTCGGCATAGCGAAGACACGAATTCTCTAAAAAAAACAGCCCTAAACGTAGCATCTTGATTCGGTAGCAGTCAGGACGAAGTGTGTATAGATGTGGGCGTGTGTATGTGTGCGCGAGTGTAAGAAGCAGGACAGAATCGAAGTGGGATGGTGAATTTGATACGTGCATTTGTGTGTGTGCTTTTAAAGCATAAAATACAACTGCACCAGAATATGTGTCCAGGGGAGGCAAAGCATTAAACGCAATATTAGCCTCAGCAGCAGCAAAAGCAGAAGTGTATCTTTAAACTCCCAAAAACATGAGTCATAAGCGGCAACTGGACGGCGGTTGAGTCTATTTTATGCGCTCTCTGGTTCACTTTCCTGTTCGTTCCAAAAGTTGCTTTGATTTATATGCGTAGCAAAAGCATTCAGTGGTTTTTGCTGCCAGTTTTTAGTACTCAAAAGACCCATCATTGGTGAAAGTGATTATTTATTCTGTCGGAATTACGGAGTCTTCCCAATAGCCCCTGGAAAGAGCGTGCTTTCGCTGCCTTACTACGCGCAGAGCACCCTTTGTATTGTCCTTTTTCTGAGCCGATTTTCTCCCCGGGACGGGTGGCAAACTTGATTGATGGGGAGTTTGGGGCGAAAGTTACTACCACATACTCATTCTCGTTGATTTGCTAAGTTGGATTGGTGGTCTATAAAAATTACCAAGCCACGATGCAAAAGGAAGTGCGTGGCCTTATCAGTAAATAATTAATAGGCATACACACAATTACACGCACTTTCGACTATTGACTATAGATAGTCTCGATTTCCCAGTATCTTCAGAGTGATTTTGAGGTAAAATGTCCACATGAGTAATTTGGTCATCAAGCCATATAAATTAAAATGTTTGTTAGCCTAAATTTTGAACACGATTTGGACCCACTATCGGGTTTGAGTCGAATTCGCCAAGTTGCGTATTGATTACACAATAATAAAAGCGAAAGGAAGCTCTACGATTAGTATGCGAGAAGAAGGAAACCGCAAAAAAGGAAACGTCTGTTGATCGATTGTTCCCCTCCATCGCAAATAAATGTGTATGGTGGAGGTCGTTTAGTTTTTTTTATTACCTCTGAGCAAACCCCTGTATTTGATTGTCTACAATCGCGAGTTCGGACTAATTTTAGCAATTCTAGGTTTGAATCATAGCATGTCGTGAGTAATGAACCACCCCATCACCCGTTTCGTGAATCGTACGTGGTAAAGGGAATTACTCATCGAAAATGACTACAGATTAAAGTGGACGAGTTCCGTGAAGGAATCTTTCCTCTCGCAGTGATGTGTGACTATGGATAATATACAACAGAATTGTGTCACTGTTGCTGCCGCTAAGCTCTCATCTCTTTTACAAGAGCAAATCTCAGGAATTCTAGGACAAAAAATACATTCGAGTTCAAATGCATTCGGAGTGAGAGAAGTCGACACGGTGGTAGTGTGGCGACATGCAATAATAAAACAACGCTGTCGTGTTCTTACTGACCATGGCCCCCAGCCCCGTCAAGCGATGAAGCATTGCTGGACGGCTGGATTGTCTTATCGACACAAAGAGGGTGAAAAAAACAAGGCAAACATGTCACGGAGATAGTGTGCGCGAAGTACTAATATATCGCGGCACTGAGCTTATGTTACGTACTTCAAAGTCAGTTGTCCATCGTGAGGCCCCATCCATGCTTTGACGTTGCCAAACGTACATAGCCCAATACCCGCAAGTAATGAGCCAACACAATCTCAACATATGCACCGGAAGTCTTTCGCTATTAGAACCAACAAAAAAGGGGGTGGGGAGGATTGTTATGTGGACACCAAGAACAGACACATATTTAGACCTTTTGGGCGTTCCTTGCCCAGATCAGTTGCCAGGGTGGCACACAGACACTTGAATCGAGCAATTCTCAGCATATTTGTTCCGGATGGAGTAGAAGGGCACGGCAGTAAAAGCGGTGAAGCACTCTGAAGTTGCTTATGAGGCAGCTTATTCCACGCACATATGCGTCGAGTTGGACGGGAGCATGAGTGTACTCGATTGTACAAAACAAAAATACGTAAGAAAAAATCACGATCATACTTACGTCTAGAGAGCCATTCCAGTGTGAACGAACCGCGTACTGGGTCATATGCCTTTTCCCGATTCCTCTAATTTCCCGGGCAACTGCATACATATGTTTGTAGTGCAGTGACAGAATGTTTATTTGTTCATCCCAATCCCTAAGACGCTTAGACTTTGGGAGCATGGACAGAGATTCAGTTTTTCCCAGGTCACTGCTGGTTCTGTTTACAATTGATCCCGCAGTGTTTTGTGGAACTCTTTCCTTTCGTGGTGCTGTTGCCAGTTTCCGTTTTGTTACGAGACATTCAAAAACAAGGTTTAAGACAGGGAGAAGACCATAGGGTGTCTGTTCCACTCGGAATATCGATGCGATCGAACAACGTGGGGAGATCACTATCGGAATGTTACATCTTACTTTTCTACGGAAATGAGCGCTCCTTCCAAGGCAACATTAATGCTTGCCCACTCTGCTTGTTGAATTACAAACGGTCACTTTGTGTCGCATCGCATCTTGAGACAACACAGTTCCGTGCCTTCACGTTACGAGCACAAGACCATATGGGAAAAATGCGTTATAGTAATTAATCGTTGGATGTAGCATGTTTTCATTGAAACACACTGTGGAAGAGGAATATCTTCCACTTCATCGGGAGGTGAACTACGCGCTACGCCTTGTGTTCGAAACAGACTGTGCGAAATAATTGCAGTAATGCATCTTGCATTCATTATCATTCACTTACGAACGCATGCGCATGACGCAAACTAAAGGCGCAACGAAGCAACGGGAACAAGATAAGAAAGATAGAGAGTTGTTGTTGCTGCTGCCCCATAAGCTAGAATACCACTGGCCTTAAGTTGTTACATTCGCAATGAATTAAAAATCATCGATCACAAGCGTTTCCATGTGATTCTCATTGCTTGCGAAATGGTTGATTTATTTACGTTTAAATCTTAGCCAATGTGTATTTGATTGGATTCCATCATCAGTGGTAACCGTTGTCTTGCGATCCGATTTTGCTAGTGAACGAGGAATAACGCATCAATGCACAACGGTACTCTATCAATTCGTTTATGCTTTAGGTCAGCGCCGTTAGTCTAGCGTGTACATCCCTTATATGGATGGTCGATGACACCGAAACGAAAGAGTGAACCTAGGGAGAAGGGTTTGCCATGTAAAGTAGCAGTTCTTTTCATAAATATTAATAATGCATATTAGCCTCGCCCTCTTCGGACAATTCCGCAAAGCGCAGCAGTTTACACTTCCATTACCGCTGCGAATGTGGCCGATTTCTAAACGATTACTAGACCTCGATAACCTCGGGAAGTATCGGGGGAGTTAAGGCAATCGTTTGTTTCAATTAGATATTACGGCCACCTAGTCGAACACCATTCCATCCTCCATCCTGCTGGGAGGATTTGACCGACAGCATTGTTGGCATAATTTATAGCTCGTTAGTGATCGCTTTCGAAGCGCGTCGGAATGTCGCACACAATCTCCCAGAAGTTCCCAGTGGGGCTGTGATCGCCTCATACTAACGACCAGAGATACAGTGGCCGTTTTCGAAAGGCCGCAAGACGTCTGGGTCAAAATGCGAATGTCATTCTCGGGCCAACGATTCCTACTGTAAGCAGTTCGTTAAGCAGAAGCGAACTGTCCTTTCTTTCAATCGATCGATCTTCATAGGTTTTGCAAATTAGGGTTGATAGCGTTTTAACAAAACGTAGTTCTAACGACATGCATCTTTCTCGGTGATCTCAGAATGTTTCCAGCATAAAGTGCATTTGCAAAGGGAAGAACCAGTTCCTAACGGACAAGTGTGACAAGTTTCTGTAATTTAGGTGCAGTGTATATATGAGTGTGTGTGATACGACATCATAATAACAAGAGTATGAAAATATGAGTGCATCAACGCCCACAGCACAGCAAACAGCACCCGGTACCGGTGGACCGCCAGTACCTCCGGTGAAGCCGGTGCTTTCCTCACCCGGAGCGTACATGGCCAACTTCCAGTCCGGTGCGGCCGGATCTACGGTGACACCGCCAATCACTGCCGGTATTCACGGTACGAACAAGACGCACGAGAAGCCGACGATTGCCGCACGGCCAATACCACCTCCGAAGTTGCCAAACTACTCATCATCGTTTAACAAGATCGATCGCGATCGTAACGAGTTCACCAAGATCGACAAAGCGGAACGAGAAAAGGTTAGCCTGGTGAGCAGCGTGTTCGTGCGTTTATTAAAACAAACACAGAGTACGATCGCGTAGTGCCGGAAGTTGATCCTTACGGTCGAACGATCCTCCTCTTGTGTTGCACCCAGGGAAACATAAAATTGTATTCATTATTTTATAATCGGTTACGGCGGCTTTGAATTCTTTGCAATCGGTTGAACGCTAAAACAAACATTGAGAATGTTTAGTCAAAGCGTTTTAAGCCCAGTGAACTGGCAATGGTAATTGAGGAGTGCTGGGATTTGTTTACTAGAGAGAACCGCTGGAATAATTTAATCATCATTGGCAGCTGGATAGAATAATATTCTAAAGGCAAATGGATATGTTCACTTGGTTGGTTTTCACCAACACGTTTTGATGGATACTTAAGCATCCTCTTTACACTAACCCAGTTGTAAATAGACCAGCTTTTACATATTAAAATTTTCCCAAATACAAATGTTCTTGTTGGGTACTCCTGTGCACTAAGGCTTCATTTTGCCAGATACTAATCTTTCTAAGTGCCCAGAAATGATTGAGAAATCGTTCGAAAGATTCGTTTAAATGATACCAATAGGGTTGTTGGAACGTTAAAAGAATGTGATTTAGAACGTTAGAAATGTGTATCCGTTAAAAAACGAGTACGCAGGACTGACTATCCAGCTACAGGTAAATCAAGTCACAGAAAGCCAGAAATGGCAGGCCTAGACCCCCTTGAGTTGTTGTTTCGATAAAGAAGAAGAACCACGAGACGGTTCGGGAATAGTTGTAAGAAAATAAATGGTTGCCGTAATTTTACGTTTCATTACTGTTCTAGCATGCCTTGTCCGTGTATGTCGTATCTGTTCGAATTAATTGATTCGTTTATTTTATTTGGTATGTGCTTTTCAGTTGGCAACCAAGCGCGAAATGTTCTTCAAGTCTGAGAGCAACAGTCCGTCCGGACCGCCACCAAATCCACCGGTAGGACTGAATAGTCTGAACTTGGCTAACAACAACGTGATCGTGAGTTGAGCTTTGCGTTGTATGGTTGGCTTCTTACTTTGCTCCCGCTTCCTTCCACTCAGTCGTAGCGTTTCCTTTTCAACAATTTAACTTCCATTGGTGCTGCTTCGCTGTCCCGTGTGCTGCAATTTCCCCCTCAATCTACTGTGTGTGTGTGCTTCATTAATCGTTGCAACTAACACCCCATCATATCTATTTCTCGCTTCTTTATTCCGCAGCATAATAACAGCGCAAACGCAGCCACCGACAAACACAGCACGGCAGGGCTCACTAACTCGACCACCGGTGGCGTTACTAACAACAGCTCACCGGCCGCCGTCTCGATTGGGGCAATGGTCACCAATAACAATCATAACGGTCTAAATGGAGCCGTGGCCACGAACGGGAGTAGCCTGGCCGGGAACAATAATCTCACCGGTGCTGGTGGCGGTGTGAACGGTCTGACCACGAGCATGAACAGTGTTTCGTTGAAGGAGAAAAGGGATGCACTGCTAAACCACCACGATAGCGGTGCGAATGGACACCATCATCATCATCATGCGGATGCGGGGAACGCCAAGTTGGCAAACGAACGACACGAAAAGGAGAAGCCGGTGGTGAAATCAAAACCGAAAGAGCTGGACGGATACGTCGGGTTCGCGAACCTGCCAAATCAGGTGTACCGTAAGGCGGTGAAAAAAGGATTCGAGCTGACGCTGATGGTGGTAGGCGAATCTGGACTGGGCAAATCGACACTCATCAATTCGATGTTTCTATCGGACATCTACCATGCTGAGCAGCATCCCGGCCCTTCAAAGCGCATAAAAAAGACGGTGGCCGTCGAGAGTACGAAGGTGTTGCTGAAGGAGAATGGTGTAAACTTAACATTAACGGTTGTCGATACGCCTGGATTTGGTGATGCCGTAGACAACAGTAACTGGTGGGTTGACAGAGAGTCGTCGAGGATGCAACATATAAACTAAAGCAATATCTTTGCCTCTCCATAGCTGGCTCCCGATTGTAGACTTTGTCGAATCGAAGTATGAAGAGTATTTGACAGCAGAGTCGCGCGTTCATCGAACCGCATTGCCCGATTCGCGTGTACATGTTTGTCTGTACTTCATCGCCCCATCTGGGCATGGTTTGAAACCACTGGATATCGAGTTCATGCAACGACTGTGCGATAAGGTTAATATCATACCAGTCATTGCCAAGGCGGACACACTCACTCCAGAGGAAATTACTCTGTTCAAGAAACAGGTGTGTATATCGTATATCGTGCAGATATTAAAGTAAAAAAAAATCATATACTAATGTGTGGTTCAAATGCAGATTCTGAATGAAATCGCTCAACACAAGATAAAAATTTACGATTTCCCGGATCCGATGGATGAAGAAGAAGATGCAAAAGTGCTTAGACAGCTTCGTAGCCGTGTGCCGTTTGCAGTTGTCGGTGCAAATGCGATTATTGAGATCGATGGTCGCAAGGTCCGCGGTCGACGCTATCCGTGGGGAGTTGCTGAAGGTAGGAGAGTATGCGATCACCTTTTTTCTTTTTTTTTTTTTGTTCAGGAATGGCACTGTTTTTGACTGTCTTCTATCGTTATTGCAGTTGAGAACTTGGATCATTGTGATTTCATCGCTCTGCGCAACATGGTTATTCGGACAAACCTGCAGGACCTGAAGGATGTGACAAACAATGTGCACTACGAAAACTATCGCTGTCGGAAGCTGGCTGGTTTGGGTACCGATGGCAAAGCCAAGCTGAGCAATAAGTAAGGGTTTGAATACCGCGTGACCGCCTCTTGAACTATATAGCGGTTGGTCGTGGTCGTGGTTTCATTTTGTTGGCTTTGGTTGGTTGTTTGTATGCTTGCATTGCAATCGCTGATCTAACATGCGTTAATGTCGTTCAAGTGTGAGTGTAATGTACGAGTGGACAGAAGACCCAACCCTTTTATAAAGTGTTTCTTCTTATGTCCTCTGGTAGCTTCATCCATTTGCACCTGATTCAGGAATAAGTTGTTAGTTTATTGTTTATTAAAACACACGCGCGTGCACATTTCGCACATTGCTGTTAACACTAAAATCATTTTCATTTCTCACCCTTTTTAAAAACAAAACAAAAAAATCCAAAAACGCCATATACATCACCCTCATCCAGCTTATGCAATATTGGAACTGTTAACACAAATGGTACTGGATGGTAAGTTAGTCTCCTGGAAAAGGGAAATAATTGGTATTCAAGTTAACAATATTCGACCTTTCGTTTAGTTGCTTTGTGTCCCTATGAAATGAGCATCTCACCGTAAGGTATAATGTCGGGTGGGATTTCTCACTTGTAGAGTCGCAAAAATCTGAACGTAATATGGCCGTATTAGAATACTAGCGCAAATTTGGCTTGCATGCATTCCGTGCTTTTTACTCATCTGCTTATTTAAGCTCTTTTCATTGTTTAAAGATTAAAAAATAGGAAAGCTCGTTGCATGAGGAAGCAGGAAAAAGAGCGCTGTAGAATCGATTGCAGTGACGTTGATTAAGAAACGTTCATTAAATAATGGTCTTCGTTGCATAGGAACCCGCTGGCTCAGATGGAGGAGGAAAAACGAGAACATGAATCGAAGATGAAGAAAATGGAAGCCGAAATGGAGCAGGTATTTGAGATGAAGGTGAAGGAGAAGAAACAAAAATTAAAAGACTCCGAAGCCGAACTGACCAGACGTCACGAGGAGAGAAAGAAGGTGAAGAATAGTGAAAAATATGTGTAGATGTAGTTTTATAACGAAAAAAGCAACCGGAGCCTAATTTGTCATCATTTCTATAGGCTCTCGAGCTTCAAATACGCGAACTGGAGGATCGCAGAAAGGCCTTTGAGCTAGAGAAAGCGGAATGGGAACAGCAGAACGGAGTCACACTTGACGAGCTGCGCCGCAAGAGCCTGGAAGCGAATAGCAAAGAGTAAGTATTGGTCGCTTTTAGATGCATACTTTCAATCTTGCTCACTTTACTTGTTACGGTTTTCTTCGATACGTTTTTGAGCATTCTTTCTGTGTAATATGTTTGATTTTTTTGTTTACAAAATCCTTATAATTTTACCGCATTTCTCTACCATTGGAACCCAATATCAAGTGAACAACGCCCGACTCTCGTGCTTTGCTGCTAGACTTTACAGAAGTTAGACCACCTTTTTTTTAATTTGTAGAATATAAGAAGTATGGACCTTTGTAGAGAAAAGAGGATTGATTATGCTTTCCCCAGTGCTGGCCTGTAGGGTTGTGCTTTTGTTTTTAACCCATCAACGGTCGGTGTAATGGTGTAATATGCTCTTCAATCTCGAACGTCATCGAACCAAATCAGTAAATGAAAAGAATTGTTTAACGATAAAATCCGGTCTATCTGTTAATACGGTTTAGCCATTCTAACGAAAAAACAAAAGCTGGTCGATCCAGGTTCGTCTTTTATTGGTTAAATGTTATATTTTTTTTTCTTTACGTTTCTTGCTATTTAAATCACCTCAATGGTGTTCACACCATTTTTTGCCTATGCGTGTGCGTGTATACGTTTCGATTGATAAGAAATCTAAACTCAAATTTTGCTATATGTGCCTTAATTGTCATTTTCCTATGCTACAATATGGCTTTGTAATGTTCTGTTTCTGTTTCATTTTTGCGAGTTTTCTCTATTTTCAGTGAATAGTGCTTATGTGGTGTAACAGGAATGTTTTTGTTTTAATTGAAGATATAAGACAACTACTAGTCTTCTACTTTCAAACTATCGTTCCCATCCCCTTATGTCGTCTTACAGCAGCTGTTGTTTATGCTTGTTACGGTATTTTATTAATTTGCAAACTCTTATATTTGTCATCGGTTTGTTACGTACGTCGTAAATATGTTGCCACCAGCTTTGTTCTTCTTTGTTTGCATCATCATGGTTTTGTTTTGTTTCTGTGGAATATTTCATCGGTTTTGTTTGTATTTTATAAGTTGTTGGAAGCAAAGCAAACATACTAACAGACTTAAGAACAGAAATTTATTTGGTTGTTTTCTTCTTCTTCTTTTCCCTTCTTGTTTACCCTTGCCATCAATACGAATCAACAAATAAACTTAACATTGAATATAAATTATTAACAAACAACACTTGTGCTACTGATGATATATGTATAACGATACTGTGCTCTAAAATTGTATCTTATCCAATCTTGAAAATTCGGCACATGTGGACGGTTTGGGAAAACACACAATATTTTTTACACATTTTAAACCGAACCTATACGACATAACACTTTATTGAACAAACAGGAAAAGAAACTTTTGTGTGAGTAAATATAAACTGGTGTATTTTTTTCCTGCTTTTCAATCTACACTTTGTTTTTGTATATACAATTAGTTCTATAACTTAGTTCGTGGCATACATTTCAATGCTGACTTTTCCAATATGGCATTCGGGAAGATGAAAATATTTTCGTAGTAGACTTCCCATTTTGAACCTTTCTGATAATAGTATAATTTTTAATACATGACAGTGACGAGGCTACGCGTTGATGAACTCTGCCGCATCGTTTATCGTGATGTACTTTTGAATTGCAACATTTGAAAATTTGCTAAATTGTTCTTTTTTTTTAATAAGAACTCTTAAGAAGAGGGTTTTGAATGCAACATCGTCAATCATAATTTAATAAATGAAAATCATTTTTCTGTGGCTGTTTATAAAAAATCATAAGGCCACTCAAACGCCACGAATTAAGTATAGCAACAACACAAAAATCTTAAAATTGTACATTTTTCCTGCGAAATATGTGTCACCTTTTCTCTAGCCGTGACGTGTTCATATTAAAGCATATTACTATCAATATTTTTAATTTTGGGCTATTTTACTTTACACACATGTTAACGATTTTTGTGGGAAAATCGCTGCAACTATTATAAAAATCACTTTATTGCACAGACTTGCCATTAGATACACAGCTCACTGAACGGATATGATTAGCAACTAAGCAACATTTCCGTTCAGGAAATTTGTCTAATTATGTAATTTAAATTGATATTTTGGTTCTATGCGTTTTTCATGTGCTACTTTTAAACATATGATAATTTATTCCGACATATTTGTTAATATTCGAGCATTAAGGGTATTA
Source organism: Anopheles moucheti (assembly GCF_943734755.1). Taxonomy (NCBI): domain Eukaryota; kingdom Metazoa; phylum Arthropoda; class Insecta; order Diptera; family Culicidae; genus Anopheles; species Anopheles moucheti. The sequence continues at coordinate 92,182,145 of NC_069141.1, forward strand.
AATTGGATTAGACTGCCGCATTGGCAAGGACGCTAAGGCTACACCGTTTTGTTTCTTCTAATTTATAATAGTTCTACACTGTGGAAATAGATATGTTGTGCATGCAAATATTGTGTGATTTCGATCGCCGATAAAGTGTTATGATACGACCGACACTCGGAAAAAAGTATATCTCATACCTGTACCTCATATCAATATCAATAATGCACAAGAAGTTAGAGATAATTGAGCCCATCGTCAATGGTAAAGATTACAACGTGCAAGATAAATGGTGCATTTGTATAAATCACACTCTAGTTGATCTTCCGTGTATGTTTGTATGAAGTAGTACCTTCCAAACCCTGATGTACAACTGATGTAAAAACAAATGCCCCAAATGCTTTCCAGGACCGCGTCTCTTGCATCAAGAAGTTCCGATGAGTCAAAGGGCAGGCGCGTCTTTGGATCGTTGCTGCGTCGGCACACTAGCTTCGGAGCACCGGACGCCGTCCGCGGCGTTACCGGTGCGGCCGGTTCGACTTCCACTCTCACTACTAGCGCTAACAATAACAGCAGCACAGTGCCACCCAGTCCGCAAGATCATAACGAATCGTAAATGCGAGCGTGACAGAACCAAACAGATAACAATCTCCTCGTAACGAGAGCGCTTCTCGACCGCCTGAGAAAAGAATGTTCATTTCTCTTTCATATGAGTGCGATAATAATGGTGACCAAACTAAAAAAACATCAATGCTCTAACCATGCAAAATCGCAACTACCATTACCACCACCATCTAGGAAATCGGGCCTTTCATAACTAGAATTATCTGAACACTAATTTTTCACTATTTACTCTTTTGCACCACCGCCACCTCCCCATACTATGTAATTTTTATCCAATTATGCGAATATCGTAGATTAAAAAAGGAAGAAAGCTGATAAAGCATAAACATTAAGGTAAACGCATATCCTAACCGCAAGAGCACTTAATCCATTTAATAATCACCACAAATACTATTTCGCTCTAAGCTAATCTGTATCAGCACTGTGGAACGGTCGCTGAGTGGAAAGGAATAGCCAAAGACAAAGGAACTTTGGTGTACATTTAGACAGGGGTCTCCAAACTGCGGCCTCGAGAGCCTGTAGTCTCTGTGTAAATGACCCGCAAGTTAATGTGTAATGGTTCCCAACTAACTACGGTAGTTTCAATCAATGCGGCCCGTGGACTTAAAATAATGTTTGGAGACCCCTGATTAGACGATATAGACGACGGAAATTGCAAGCGTGCAAAGCAAAGAGCCTTGGGAGCGCGGTGAGGATGTATAGTTTATGATGGACTTATCTGGGCATAAACTAACAAGATATTGTTTCCATTGGCCCATGTTGCAGGTTTGCCATTAACTATCTATCAACCTATCCCCTGTCTTTTAATAGTATGTCCAGAAAATGAATATATCATTAGGGAAATCGCTGGTTCAATTGGACTAACCAAACATGTGGATCGCGTCCTATCAACCTACATCCTAATGTCAAAGGCTTGTTTGCATTTTAGAGTGAAGAACTAAAATAAGCGCACGACCCTTCAATCGTTTATTTCGGTTTAGTATTTCAGTTTAGTTTATTAACCTTGCGAAAGGCTCTGGTCCGTTGGCAATAGATTTAAGAATTGAAAGTTTCCACCTTTATTACTCTACAAATAATACTCAGCCATCGGTTATCAATGTATCTCGGGGAAAGCATTTCGGGATGGTTTATTTTATGCTCTTTTTTATGTGTGCTTCATTCTGGGTTCATTTCTTGTGCGCGTTTATCGTCTGATATGTTTTATAATCGTTATTAGTAATTTTACGCATTTCAGTAATGAAAAAAAGATATACACCACGGCTACATTTAGGACAGGCTCAGGATTTAGTTAATTGTGGTATAATACATATGCATAAAAAGAAACAAAACATGCTTGATGCTATAATAACCAAGATGAAAAGGATGAACATACTCAAACAAACAAAAAACGAAGAAATAAATGATCCGTAAAGAAAATTTTAAAGTGATGATGTAAAAAAAGAATACATTTGACCGATGATAGCGAAACAAATCTAACATCTCTTTGCTGGCATTTTCTTCTATTCTTTTCCATTTATTCATTCCTCCCGCATTTTTCATGTTCTTCTCTGTTGCGTGTTGCATGTTCTTTCATTGAGTGTTTCTGTTGAACGTGAGGGATTTCTTTAAACCCGCGTAACGTGACACTCAAAGGTACTATTGCATTATTCTTTCCCGATTCCACTCATATTTTAACTCAAACACCACCGACATCACGAACCCACCATTTCTACCTCCACTACGAACAATGCTACTTCCTTTATGGAACTCAGGAGTAGTTAAATTTCGTCATTCGTTTTATGTATGTGTGGGTATGTGTGTTGTTCTCCGTGTCCTATGCATGGGCTAACGTTTTTGTTGTATGTTGTTTAAAACAATTTCTTAATTATCATTCGACTTCTAAAAGTTTCGTTCCTTTTGCATGTAATTATACACCTACACTCCTAAGTATCGTTCTGCCATTTGCAACAGACTAAAGTTATTACATATTTGACTACACTATTTGTTTGTTATTCTGAGGTCACGTCTTGCATTAGGCGTATGGTATTTAGTTTGGTTTGTACAAATCATCATGTGGTACAAATCATCAACATCAACAAATACTGAAATTATTATATTATTTAGTATGAAGCGCATGATCATTATCATCTCACTACGTTTACTGTAGATCGCTCCAAACCTGGAACAAACCGGTAATTAGAAAGTACGTTGAAATAGCCACCGGCCTAAGACCGTCCGTAGATCGCAGGTAGTAGGTAGTTAAGTTTGTACCCTTGTTGCAGAAACCGGAGCAGGTTGATTAAAATAACGCTGTTCCTTTTCCTTTCCCCTTCTTTCTTCCAACATTACTGGAAGTGATTGGGTTTCTTGTAAAAAAAACCTCAACTGTTGTGCTTCGGTCAATTCTACCAGTTAATTCCAGCTTTTTCCTATCAGATTCCAATATGTTTCAATATTCCTCCGTGGGTCGGTAACGATTACAATTTTTACTCGCTTCAACTAATTTTGTTACTACTACGTACATTTTCAAACAACGGCACGACAATGCCATCTGCAAATTAGCCAAATCTTGTGTGTTTTCCCTTAGCCATCGCTATAAAGCAATTCTCTTTGAAATGTAAGGCGATGTGGAACCTATTAAATTTTGCCTTATTACGTATCAATCACCTGCGTATCCTGCAAAACTACTCTTTCATTTTAATATTGCACTATTGATATATGCTGCCAATATTACGTGTTTTTTTTTTCTTCGCAAACGCCTTATTCTCAACCTTACCTCCCTGCTCACCGACTCCTTTTCAGAACTGTGGACGGCAAAGATAAAGGTAAGAAAAAGAAGGGTCTTTTCTAGAGTTTCGCAAACCGTTAGAGTGTGGTGTAAGGACGGTACAGAAGAAAGTGTGCGCACACTGTTACTGCTACTACTACTGCTACAACCCCACTTGGAGATAATCATGAGGATGGTGAGAACGTCGAGATGTGTGCTGGGATGTCGGAAGCAATAATCAACAATGCATCAGCAACATTGAATGGAAATCAGCTCAACGCAGAGCAGCCCCCACACTGTGATCAAAATGCAATAGTATCCCCGAATTGGCGCACACTTCTCTGCTACCGCCATTACTATTTACTACTACAGCTCAAACGGCGTCTATCATTATCCAAAATCAATTATTCCGAGGCGACTACCAGGTGGCGTAGATGTACGCGCAGTCGAGCATAGCATTGGTAAGGTTTTAAGCAGCCAGTAAAACGAACTATCGTAGCATCACTATCCCGACTACACGATCCTCTACTCTGTCGCATCCTAGCAAACAAAACACAACAGCATCTCTCACATGCCCAACCATCAAACAACATATTTCGTAAGAGTTTACTTTAAGCGATGCAAAGGACATTTAGAAAACGGTCTCCATCCGTGCTTGGAGGATAGTATTCTAGTGCGATCCCACGCACACACATCGTTGTGTGATCGTTTCGGAGACATCTACAAGAGACAACCAGCTCTGATACGTGTAATGAGCTAGCATTAATGTTGCAAACAGGCCTAGATAAGTTTATTGTACCGCGCGAAAAATCGATCGTGTTGGCGAGCAGCTGTATGTGTTGTGTGTAATGGGGAAAATTATACTTTGGTGTAAAGCACATGGAAAATTAGGATAAACGTCGACTTAAGGGAAGCTGAGCGCACATCATATTATTTTGCAAACTACTATATAAACGAGATTGAATTGTTTGCTGTCTGCATGTACGGGGTTTCTTTTGTTTATCAAAATTTTCAAAAATTATTAATTGCTTCCTCGGACTATACTCTGTGCGTTGCAGTGGCGCTCGTTACTATCAAACAAAGATTACAATAAACATGTTTCATTCAAGACAGATAGGAAAGGGTTTGGGACAAAACAAAAAAAAAAACAAATAAAATCGGTCGCACCATACGCGCCACATTAAAGTATCGCGACCTCTTTTGTCGCTCTTGTGGCGAGTTGAAACGAGGCCGATTATTTAACGACAAGCGCAACAAAGTTTAGCACACCAACATCCTCTCTTTTTTCCGCAGAGACGCAGATATGCCATATATGTAGACATTTAGAGTATGTATATTTATTAAATTATTTTTAAGAAAACATGGCTTATTTTTTATACGAAGATAAGAGGGTATTTGTAAACCTGTTTTTCTTTTAATATTTACACACAGATAATACACCATCTATAAAAAAAAGGGATATAGAGAAGTAAGCAACAAAGAGGAATTCGCGTAAGGGTGGTATGGAGGGGAGAGAGTTATATTAAGGGTAAGAAGGTACAATCTCAACGAGCGAAATAATGGCACGGTATTACAGAGCAGCTAATATAATAATTATGAAAACAATATTGGCCAAGGTCGATAGCAAATATGAAAACCAATCAATCAATAGTAATAGCGAGAGTTATGGGAAAAAAATCTTAAAGCAGGAACATATAAGTCGAAAGAAAATAGCGTTACATGGAAACAAGCTCGTTACACGCGTTGCTCGTACGTTGGAATACGAAAAAATAAAATAGATACAAATCGAACCGATCGCTTAACTTGTAACTTAACGGAAGCAATTTGACCATAACAGCAAAATAGGGCAACCGAACAGAAGTTGACCGTTTCATAAAAGATTTCCTGTTTTATCGAAACTCGATTTCTTTTGAATATTCGCTAAGTACAACACCATATTTTATATTAGGCAACAAACACACACGATATACCATCATAGAGGTTAACAGCAACGATTTTTAACTAACGAAATGCGCACGTCCCATGTTTTGCTTGGCTCATGACACACACACATACACACTTGAACATTTTTGGATCATTTATGATAGAAAGCAATTTACGCAACACCACACAACAATTTTACCTTTCGATTAGATAGAAAATGTAAGTAGTGCTGATACGAAAATTGGAATCTACCGTTACTCGTGCAGAGGGCTGTTCAGAAAGTGGCGTAGCTTAACTAGCCGAATTGGTTTGGTATAAGACAACAACGACAACGAAGCGTAGACAGAACGTGAAACAATGCGAAGAGTCCTCGCGAATACGTGCTTTCGTGGTTGGTTATTAATCGTTAACGTATTGGCAGACTTCCCTTGGGAAATTCGTATAATACGGTCCAAGGAGCAGACATAGGACATGCTTTGCCTCTTCAAGATAAAGGATCCGCGATCCAAGCTCGAACAAATCTTCCAGCCACTGGCCCCCACCAAAACTTTTTTACTGTCAAATGATACTTTCTTTTCGCAGGAAAGTATAGTTTCTCATTTCGACCGTGGGTTTTGGGTAGGTGAGTGGTACGGTTTGGCTAGAAGCAACGAACATCTTGGAAAAGGATATAATATTACAATTACACACACTCTCGACACACCCACTCACACATGTTGCATTCATATGCGCGTCAATTACATCTGAAAAATTACATGAAGGATGTTGGACACGCAGAAGTTGCATTCGTTGGAAAATTTTACAAATCGAAGGAGCGTACAAAAAAAAAGAAAAAATGCTAACAGCATCATGCTATTCTATTCTAATTCTATAGAAAAGATAGGTAATTCAGCAAACTCTTAAATCATGCTCTAAAATCATCAAATAAAGCAGCGTACAAACAAACTAATGTCTAGCGATGTAATCGATCGTCGGCACTGTAAAAATGAAAAGGTGCAAGGCTTTCCTGTGTTCTGCTGGTTTTAGACGACCAGTGAGACGATCGGTGAGACTGAGGCAGTGGTATGGAATGTAGTGCACATCGTGCGTGAATTCACAAATCATCATAATGATTAGATGAAACAGTTCCAAGTAACAGAATCTTTAGAATGGGAAGTAATTACAAACTTTTCGGATAGCCATTTTCCACAATCTTTTTACTTATGAATAATCACATAAAAAGACATGTGTATGTGCCCACTGGCTCACTCTCTCTCTCTCTCCTTATCCCCCTTTACTTCTTAATGCACGTTCTCTGTTCGTAAAAATGCTTATTCATTTAGTCAAGAGCGGTCCGAATAAAGAATTATAAACTTACCAAATAAGGAACAAATTTAGTTGTAATTACGATCAGTCGTGTCTCTATATCCTTGACAAAAAAACGTTCTAACCGAAAATCTATAGAACAGCGCAGAACGGAATTCGAAGTGTTCTATTTATATTCTTTGTGTGTTGTAATCACTTATTTTCTCCGTGGATGGTGAAGGAGAATGATAAGAGAAGGAGTTTAGTAACAAAATACAATTACACAGAACGGGAATATATTATGCTTAAGAAAATGTAGATCTAGATTTTATTATGCTCACACATTCGAACATTGTACTTCGTTCCTCCTCCCCTGGGAATTTCGATTTCCGGCGAGTTCTGTTCCGAATGAGTCATCTGAGAATCAGCTGGTTGAGATTCATCTCACCTTCCATCAACCAACAGTTGTACTTCGTCAAATTTTATGCGAATATGACAGACTTAGCTTCCGTTGCACCGGTAATTGATCTTGATTTGAAATGTTTACATGATGGAGATAGTAAATCGAAATTGAAATTGTTTCTTACCGTACATCTGAACCTCTGTTTAAAAGGTAACTTTCTTTCAGTTTCCTGTAACGCAAAAATTCGTATGCATCATTCGTCCGTAGACAAACGTTGCGTCGAAGCTAGGCGTTGGTTTCTGTAAATCCCCACTGTTCGATAAAATATTTTCATCACACTGTCCAACACACACACACACACACACACCTCCTCACCACCGTAAAACTTCGGGAACATAGGGGTGTGGGCCCGTTTATCATTCACAGTCCCCTGGAACAGTCCTGTTAGTGAAGATCCAACCACAGAGTTCAGGACTATGGCAGCCTACATAGTGATACCGGTGATTGTTTTAACGATGATGGCTATTTGGTTTATGGTGGTAAGTGAAGGATAGATATAGTGTACAGGGGATTAGTTCAGATGTTGTTGGAAACATACTTTCACTGTTCGATTACTTCAAATATACTCCCATCGATACGTTTACGATGTTATTATCCATTGAGTCATGGTTATTTTTGACTACGCTTCTGTAGCACTAATGTCAGTATCTTATCGGAAGGCTTAGGCTACAATTGGATAACAAAAAAACAACGTATGTTTATTGTCGACACCAAATAATGCTAGCAAAAATTGTGAATTCTTGGTGTGTCTTGTTCGTACGATAACAATGTTGTATTTCCAATTTCCAGTATATGTACGACAAACGATTAAAATCCACCGTGCGTTCTTCGTCGCCAACGGGTAAGTTGTAAACCGCTGATCTCCAATGATAAATCTAGCAATTGAAATAATATTCCACATGTGTTTTGATTTTCAATTACCTGTCTTTCAGCCACGGCCTCCCCCACCGTACGACAGGAAGGCATAGTGTATACAATTTCAAACACTCCCACTGGCAACGGCAATGTTCGTCCAAGTTCGGATTTAAACAGTGCCACCCACATTCGAATCGAACCAGATGGACGCGATGGCGTTACTCCGCCACAGTATGGCTACACAAGCCAGAGTTTAATTGTCGTTACGGCTATTCCTAGGGGTTCGTTTGCTTGTGCTAAAGAAAGGATTACATTTCTATTAATACTTATATACTTGTATTACAGATTTACCTCCTTCCTACGATCAGGCGATAAGGACAAGAGATGAAATGCCCAACAGTGGAACGCCATCGTGAACAGAACATTTCCAATCCAATCTCATACTCTACGATATTTCATTATTAATAATTCGCTTCGTACTTTTATACAGTCGCCGTGTAGAAAATAAATTATTTCTTCTTTTTCTATATTTTTCTTATTGCTGTATCAACAACACTTATAATAGTGCATTCAAAAAAACATTTTCTTGCATTTTCAGTTCAGTATCAGTTGTAACGTAGGACCGTAGTGTCCGTCATGATCGTCCGGCATATTTGGCGCCAGAGGAACTTATTAACATGTATGAAAACCCTTACTTGGATTTTCCGTTCAATATCTGCTGCAACGTAGGACCGTAGCGTCCGTAAGGATCATCCGGTAGAAAGAAACAGTCTTTCACCCACGTGTAACCGATGACACGTGTTTCAATAATCCGCCGCCAAGCTGAAAGAGTACGTTAAGCAATACAATTTGTTGTAATGACATATAAAATACGGTCCACTGAGACGTGTGTTTCGTCGAAACAAATACCTGGAGAGATTTCGAGAAGGTCGCGAAAATTGTCGTTTGAAATAATTACTCCGTCAAACTGTTCCGCAACGGATAATATTAAGCTGCAATTGGTAAAAGTCCTTGGTGAGGTAGGGAATGTTGATACGCTACAAATAACACTACTATAATTACCGATCGTCGTACGTTGAAGAATACTGACCAGGCAGATTCTTGCTAGGAGCCAGAGTTACATCACCTGCTCGGTGCATTTTGTCCAGTAATACGTAATCCGTACTTTGATGCTTTTTTAATCTTCAAAGAGGGAGATTTAAACAGTACAGTACATTTATATTAACGTGTATACTTCATATACGTTTTCTAGCCACACCTGAACTGAGGCACTACGGCGGTAACCTCGTGACCGAGCCTTTTAAAGTAATTTATACATAATTGTAAACCCTTCACGGAGAACGTTTTATTATTCAGATGGCTGCAAGAGAGGAGATAAAGGAAAAGAATTCACTTAAACTGTTTGAATACGATGCGATGTGATAAATAGCAGAGAATATCATTTTTACCCATATGCTACATTATTTCCATCGATGATCACCATCCTCTTAGTTCCTTCCACTTCTTCAGCATGGTTCTGGGGCTTTGGCACTGGTACTGCTTTGGTGGCTACGACCGCATCATTATCAGCATTATCCCATCTTCTTTTTTTGAGGGCATTTTGATTAGCTACAGTTTTCCTAGCCGGACGTTTTAACTCACTATACCCAAGCGGAATACAATCCATCGTTGGAAATGCAGGAGTGGTTGTCTTGCTTGTACATGAACTGCTAGGTTCCGTGTCAGAGTGGTCGCTTAGCTCGATCACTTCTGTTGACACGTTCGTTACAGGCGCAGCTGACTGTTTCGATAGTGCATCGATTTGTACGTCGGCGATAATATTCAAGCTGCTGCTGGACACAGTGTCCGAAGACGATGGCTCAACGGTTTCCACGTTCATTTGTACGTTGCTGTTCATCGTTTGGTTTATGGTGTTATCCAGCACTATTACGCTGTCGTCGTAATTGTCGACTGGACAACGAGTATTGTTGTTGGTTACCGATTCTTCAATCTCCCCGCAAACATTATACAAAGGAACTTCGGCATCCCGTATGCCGGGGTTTCGATCGAGGTAAAATAAGGGCCTTGAGTTTTTACCATTATCGGTAGTTTTACTTTCATCATCCGAATCTTCAATCAAGATAGTTTCGTTTGTTGACTTCCAGTTGATGTTTGATTCTAAGGAATGTTAAAAAAATTGCAATGTACTGTAGTTATTCTATTACATATTTAGTAATGTTTTTCAAATTTAACTTACGCTTCTTTTGCCCTGTAATGCTAGTACTGGTGAGATAGAGTTGATTGTTGTTAACATTGGTACTGTCACTCTTCATCGACGATCGGAGTTGCCGAGTAAAACGTCCCTGTCGGTGTTTATTCAGAACAGCATTGGAGGACTGTTGTTGATTTTCCTGCGATTCAATCCTTGTTTGTGTTCGCATCCGTCCGGGACTTCCGCCAGACTTCCGGGAAATTGTAAAGTAAAATGTTTAACAACATACGTACATATTTACCTTCTTGTTATTTACCTTCTTGTTCTTGTTGTTCGCCAAGTTGTGAGATCTGGTTGTAATTCCTTTTGATTTAAACGTGTATGGGTTTTTCTTGGTAACAATCCGTTGGGCCGTGTTTGATTTTCTCTTTAACGCTTTGTTGCGCGTCATGCTGCCACCTGTGGGATATGTGGTTAAACCACTGAGAGTTTTCCAGTTCTTTAGTTGCTTTGAATTAGAAAGCACCATAATTGATATGTTGTTTGTGATGTTTTCAAAGAGATACAAATAACTACATGCTGGAATGCTGAACTTCTACTGCGCATGTTTTGCAGCTCGAGTCAAAATCAATGACATTAGTCACGACATCCAGTAGCAGCAAGCAAGGCGTCACTTTAGTATTACAGAATAGATATTCTATATCTAAAGGGATCGTCCAAAACCTCACAACATATAACAGCATTACGGACTCAAAAAAGGATGGTAGAAGTGTGGAGTATGGAAAACATATGGGAAAATATCAGCACGGCGCTAGAACTATCGCAGGAGACATCGGACAGGTGGTTATCCAAACTTCGCACGCAGTACGCTCAGAGCCATCGTCATTATCATACGGAGTCCGAGTTGATCCGCCGAAAGGTGCCACATTTAACAGGTGCCAGCATATGCCTACAGCTGGCTGCACTATTCCAATACTACCATTTCGAGGCGGACAAGGATTGTGTTTCACGAAATTGTGAGGCAGTGAGCGAATTCTTTACCGATGCACAGCTTGAAAATGTAGGTGCACCAAAATGTGGGGAACTGATTTGCAAATCTGGCCAATCTTCATGCATGCGTATTGTTGCAGAAAACTTTAGAAGCAAACGTGACACGATTGTTGGGGGACGTGCAGATGCAAGCAGGCGATCTGTCGGAAAGTGACGTTCAGTACTTCCAAGATCTGGATTTGCTAGTGCTGGGGTAAGAGCTTTGGTACATAATAGAACCGAAGATGTGTGATAATCGTGTATTCCATATTTGCTCCGACACACCAGCACGTCATCGGAAGATTACAAGCAGTACACAGAGCAGCTTCGCAATGAATGCCCTGTTGAGGATGTTAATTCCTACGATAAAATGCGTCTGAAGGTAGTAAGCCCCCGAGTAATGCCTCTACGTAGCAACATTAAGCTTTCGCTCTTGTCTTTTTTAGCTGTTGCAAACGCTGAGCCGCATACCGAGCATCTACATGACGAAGGACTTTAGCGATCGTTTCGAAAGTATCGCACGCGCAAACATCGAGCTGGAAATTAAGGATTTGCAGTTCAAGTGAAATATTCTGCTCTTACTAACCTTATCCTACGTAAGTATTAACGTGCTCGACGTTGCGTGGTCGTGCGTGTTCAATGTCACAACAATTCCACGTTTATTCAAACTCATTGAACTATCGATTGAACATTTGTTGGGATTAAGACAAGTGATTAATATATTTATTGCTATAGTAGCACAATTGTAACTGAACGGAACCTTGTATTAATGTGTGATAGCTGAAAACTCACAGTTCTGCAAACAATAAAGAATCGAAGTAAACAAATGCTGCACGCGCGAAATTGTCATGCTGACATTTCTCCTCCACTGACAGCTAAGCGTGCTGTCTAGCTGCTAGCGTTCCCCAGTGAACAAGCCTGTTTTTTTTTAAATTACGTTATTGTGAAAATAAGAATTACAAAAGAACGATTAAAGTAGATAACTGGATCCATTCACTATGAGAATAATGGAAATGGAAATTAATGCTAAACATATTTCAAACAACCGATAGAAGTCATCGAATCGTACCAAGTAATAAAATTCTAACTACAAAAAACGCCCTACATTATCTTATCAATGGCTGGTTAGAGACGCTTAACAAGGCTAACGTTTGGGTGTAACACTGATGCGAAGCGATGTGTGGACATTTTTTCAATTATATTCTATTGTTTGCGAGAGGAGGACGCATTGTTCGAAAGTAAGATTTCACTGTGAAAAAAATTCAAATACGAAAACACAATTTCTCTGTTGATTTTCGGACGGTCGTTCACGGTGTGAATCAACCCGAATACAAAAATAAACACACACCTACACGTGGATGCCACAACCTGGCACACCCGAACAAAAACCCGAAGTCATCCGTTTCTCCGTGGCCGTTGATTGAATTCGTATTTCGAGCATTACATAAAACCATTTTTTCGTATCGTTTCATTTCCTACTAACTCGCAGCTTCCTTCTGGTGGTCCATTCCTTCGGAGCTGATCATATACAGCGAGTGTGTCCTCTGTGTACAGAATAGTAGATACCAGCAACACCATGTCTGATAAGGTCCGTGTTTGCATTGTCGGTTCCGGAAACTGGTAAGTGTGGCTTGGTAGACGATACCGGAATGTAGTATATTACCAAATGGCCTTGGGCAAATTGTTCGACGTTTAGTGCGATTGACAGTGGCGTGATATCCTTGTACCGAACATGTGTGTGTGTGTGTGTGGTTCGAACGCAATATCCTGAACAAACAACATTGCTTCGTACGTGAGATGGTCCGCTTCAATGTCAAGACGACCATTGCGTGCATTTAGTGGAAATTTTCCTCGTGAAAAATGAAGAAACCCCACTATTATTCGACACTCGACATTGGAGGTCAGGGTTACGTAAAAGAAGCGAGATAAAGCGGAATGATTCGAACATCACAATACAGTAAAAATGCTATAAATGTGCGCATTTGTGTGGGAGAATTTACCTTCTTATCACCCGAACCGTAGTTAAATTAAACGGGCAGGGCGAGAAAAGACTAATGTGTCCCCAAGCTGACCTACTGCTACAAAGGAGGACTACAGCGTATGAAGGTTGTGTTCTTATGGCCTGAATATTTTCAGTAAACATTTCCCTTTTACCTCTATCGAAACGAACCTAGTGCGTGGGGTATTTTTACATGGGATGTATTTGATTGCACATTTTTCACACAGTGAAAATAGACTAAAATATATCTTCTTCTGCGTTTGCATTACCTTCTAGGGGATCGGCCATTGCCAAGATCGTAGGCGTCAATGCCAAGCGGTTGTCCACGTTCGAAGACCGCGTGACGATGTACGTGTACGAGGAGATGATCGATGGAAAGAAGCTAACGGAGATCATCAACACAACGCACGAGAACGTTAAGTACCTACCTGGACACAAGCTGCCCGAGAACATTGTAAGTTTGTGAATTGATTCGATCGTCTCAAACCATCAAAATATTTGCTTGACCTGTTGCGCCGGCGGACAAAACTTTACGTGGAGGAAGTATTTTTAGGCCGCGCACACCCGTTTGCCCTTTGTCACAGTGCCAAAGTTCCGATGTTCGTAATTATCAACCGGCGCGCCCTTCAACCTGCGCCCCATCTAAGGGCCAAGGAAACTTCCCGTACGTATGTGATTCGATAATGATAGCGCGTGGATAACGATGGCAAATAATTAATTACCACATGATAGCTAAAGCCATACCGGTTGTTTACCTGTAAGTTTTATGATTACAAAGCTTTTTTAAGATGCGGCGCGGTTATCTTATCGGAAGGAGTTCATCTTGAAGCCCTCCAGCGATTAATGATTGCATTTTGAGAGTGAGTCCAATCGGGTTGTTGGACAGTAAAAGAGATTTTTTTTATGAAAATGTCGCTTTGGGGCGCAATTAACGAATTCTTCATTATGATCCTGTTCAAGCATAAAGCACGAACAATCGACTGATTTCATTGACTACATTTTTTCACACATAGCGCTTGACTGTTAACTATGTGGGCGTACATACACGTCAAATACATACTTGTGGAAGTTCCATTCTCTCCATTGCAGTTGTGTAGCGCAATTAAATGTCGGATCGATTGCACGTGACTGCACGTGGCATAACGCGGAAGCTTGCACATTGCGAGATAGATGGCCTCAAGTATGGCAATTTAATGTTTGCTACGTCGATTATCGTATATCCACTTGAGAGAAGTAGACAAGTGCTTTGAGGCCATTAACTAGAGCGCACTAACATCCGACATGTTTTGTCCTATTTTGTAAAGAAGTTGTTTCCGGACGTTTGATCGTACGGCGTTACATTTGTTTTTAGAGTGCTATACTTACACTGTGTTCAAACAGCGCAGTTCCATCTATCACCATTAATCTATCCGACGTACAATCTCTTCTAAACCTATTTTACATAACCGAAGACAGTTCCTCCGAAATGTCGAAACACAGAATCGGCCAGGAAACGAAAGGTTATCACTTCTTCTAAGGCCAATCAGACGCTGCTTAATTCATGAATTCATGTATTTGTTTCCTTCATCGTGAAAAGTCATTCGCAATTCGGGAATTGAACCCGCTGGCAAAGTTGCAAAAAAGCTGTTTCGACTTTATCGCGCTTATCACTAACCTCGGGCTCCCGTAGACAGTTGTCGTACGTTTGTCAACCCGGTTTTCGACAACCGAATACCGAATGCAAAGTGATTATGTAAGGAAAAATGCTGTTTAAATAGCTTTTGTTCAAGGCGTCGGCCAAGAACACGAAAAGAAGAACAGTGTGCGCATTGAAGGGATGGCGAGATAATGATAATTGATCAAACAAATGTATGCAAATAGCTCACCGACGTTATCATACATTTGTAGATGGATGGTTGCACTGCTACGCTTCCTATCTTTTCTTTGTTCGAAGAACTAGTCTTTTTCTCTGGGCATCTTCCGCTCATTGGTTGGTAGCGATCACTGAACCCCATCAATCAAACAACGATCACGGATGAGGATGTTGAAATTCGAACGGTAACAGTGTATACGTAGAGGCGAACACGTTGCATCAGATGCAACTGCATAATCACTCCCGTGAATAGGGAATTTATTTTTAAACCAAACGAAAGTAGCAGTAAACCGCTACGGTAAGAGTCAATACGATCACGAATAGACCAAACCCTTTCCCTTCCTTATTCAGATTTTTTTTTTGGTCTCATCGGAAATTTTAATGTATATCGGAATCGAATTTAGCTCTTTAAAATGTACCAAAAATAGTTGGAATGTATAAATCTGTGGAAATAATGAATTAAAAAGTATGCAATTTATTAATAATAACCATGATATAATATTGTTAGGTTGCTGTTCCGGATGTTGTGGAGGCAGCAAAAGATGCCGACATTCTCATCTTTGTCGTGCCGCACCAGTTCATCCGTGGGCTAGGTACTCAGCTACTCGGTAAAATCAAGCCGACTGCTGTCGGTCTGTCACTGATCAAGGGCTTCGACGTAGCCGAGGGTGGTGGCATGGAGTTGATCTCGCATCTGATCACGAAGCACCTGAAGATACCGTGCTCAGTACTGATGGGCGCTAATCTGGCTGGTGAGGTAGCGGAAGAGAAGTTCTGTGAGACAACCATTGGGTGCCGGGATATGAAGATTGCCCAGACATTACGCGACTTGTTCCAATCACCCAACTTCCGGGTGGTTGTTGTGGACGATGTCGATGCGGTGGAAATTTGCGGTGCGCTCAAGAACATCGTAGCTTGCGGCGCCGGGTTCGTCGATGGTATGGGTCTGGGTGACAACACGAAGGCCGCCGTCATTCGGTTAGGTCTGATGGAGATGATTAAGTTCGTCGATGTGTTCTACCCGGGCAGCAAGCTTTCGACGTTCTTCGAGAGCTGTGGTGTCGCTGACCTCATCACTACCTGCTATGGTAAATATGGTGCCACTGTAATGGGGCTAGTAGCTCGCAAAATATTAATTGTGTGTTTCCTGTAAATAGGTGGCCGTAATCGCAAAGTATCGGAAGCGTTTGTGAAAACAGGCAAAACGATCAAGCAGCTGGAGGACGAGATGCTCAACGGACAGAAGTTACAGGGTCCGATCACTGCCGAAGAGGTGAACTTCATGCTGAAGAGTAAAGGGATGGAGGATAAGTGAGTGTCTATACCGCAAGGTCTCTTTGCAAAATGATCGTTTTGATTTATTGTTTCTTTACTGTAGATTTCCGCTGTTTACGGCCATCCATAAAATTTGTACCGGTCAGGTGAAACCGGAAGGATTCCTGGACTGCCTGCGCAACCATCCAGAACACATGTAAGTCGAACTTCTCCTACTTCTTCTCCTCTCTCGCAAAAACAAAACTGGCCCAACACGCCATCCAATTCGACAAAAATCGTATCATGCAAAAAAGACGCCGGGTGTAGTTGTATCACCAGAGCTAATAGCTTAACACAAAAACTGAGAACTGTGTTTTTAGTACAACATAAGCAATACGAGACAGAGTAGTGTTAGCCACGATCACGTCGGGTCAGTTGAGATGAGCTTTGTTAAGCTATGGAGTAGAAACAGAAGGATAAAATTTGTTAACGTCTTTAAGATGGTGGCGCCTTAGAATTGAATGTTTAGGGATATTTCATAACACTCGGCATCATTGCACCCGGCGTAGATACGTGTGCGTTATGTGTGTAGATCAATCCAAACCAAAACAAACAAGTTAAAAATATGGATATTAAATCCACACAGGTAGTCAGTCAGAATAGCAAATTGTACTAAAACGCCTCCTTTCGGTTTAGTAGGTTTTGAATCGTATGCACAGACACATATTTGCTTCTTCGTTAGTGTCTCCAGTTCTGATCTTTGCGATATGGTTTAACGTTAACGGGTTTTAAATTTATATTTTCCCTTTCAATCCTACATTTTGCGTGAATTTTTCTCTCCGTGGTTTTTTCATGTTTCACGTTTTGTGGTAAAATTTTGCACATTTGGCGAATAATTATTCATCTGTTCATTTACTTAACATCGCTTTTTGTACAGCATAGTTATGTATAGCAGTTTGTGCGTATGTTTATAACACAACGGTAGTAAGCGCATCGTATACTGCTACCGCGTAGTGTGTACAGTTATGGTAATTTGCATCGTAAAAGTGGCATCGCGTTAGCGTTAGAAGGGCTCACTGCCGCTTGAATGTGTGCGGGTATAAGTAAAAAACTGCTGTTTGTAAAAAATGTTTGTTTAATGTTTGTATTTAGTGTAATTTTGCTGAAACCGAAAAATCCCCAATGTGGATAACCATGGATAATAGAAGAACGATGTACATTCGTTGTTAATATATGATTTTCAAGATGTGGTTGTGTTGAGTTGTATGTATTTTACTTTATTGTTAGCTCTGTATTTTGATTTATTTGTTTATTATTACGATCATCCACATATTTCAAGCATCTTAACATCCCCATTTGTTTTCCTTTCGGACGCAAATGTTGGTAGAATAAGTGCCTTTTTGCTTAGGAGCTTTATTAAAATGGTAAAACGTAGACAAAGTACCAATAGACATACGTAACATCATATCAATATTACATGATGTAATAAATAGTACGCAATTGCTTTGCTGTAGTACTTATTGCTACATATCGCTTATTGCTCGTTTGTACTTTCGTTTCAGTTTAAGTGTGAAAAATCTGTTCATTTTCTAAACTAGAAGAAACATTCGGTCGCTTATTGTGCAATATAATGTCTGTTACAGAACTTTGCATGCAAAATCATTAGCACTTTATAGGCATGTGCATGAAATAGCTGCGCTAAAGCATATAAAGATGAAATGCATTAAAAAAGAAATTTTCAAGGAGATTCGGAACATCATTTGGCTTGAGAGAAATAGAAGTGAAAACAAAATTGTTTGCATAATAAATTAAGTCATTCCGTCAAAACAGTTTTATGCACTTCATCCATTACCGAATGTCTGTTATGTATAGTTTCTTACAACATTCCTATTTCTATTTCAATTCTCCGAAAGGACTCAGTTGATCATTGCGTGCGTGTGTTGACCACGAGTTTTACGTTTTTGTTTTTCTTTCTCTTCTCTCCCCGTACCTTCGTTTTAGGACACCATGGGCAAAGCTCTAGAGAAATGCACTTGTTGCTCACACAATGCTACTTCTCTGTCATAAGAATAACAATCACACACACCCAATAGCAATCGATCGCAATTTTCGAGTGTAACTACACATAATCCCATTCTGTGCTATTGTGCATGATCGTCAATGTGCAATACGATCTCGTATAGCAAAAGATATGCTAGTTTCCTTACCTTCCAAAAAACACGACTCATGTGGTTGTGTAGTTTGCATTTTGACTTAAAAGCAATTAAAGTCGATAATACTACCAAAAACCAAGCTTAGCTTACACATTCCGTTTAGATTGAATTCTTTTTGATTTCTTTTAATCTAATTTAAGTTGTATATATTTGTTGGGCTTTTCTCTAATATTTAATTAATGGACATTGGATCGGGAATAGGAATTGGATATTTGGGCGGGGTTTGATTATAATTTATAATAATTTTAGACAGCTACAGGGGTGTGCAAGATGTTAAAGCAATTCAATATCCCTCCATCGTCATTGGAGATTGGTTTAACAGGAAAAACAATCCTGCAAGATATGTGATACGAAAGCTGAAATGAAAGTGAATAAACATCAACAGTTATTGGGATTCGATTGGTATTCAATTGTTGAGAAATACAAAAAAACAGATAAAGGATCAAATTGATTCGAACAAAACTGAACCCTTCTTATCATCGTCACATATTGTATGATTGTAGATTCCTTGCTGTTCCCTCCATTTACGTCCTCCAAATGGGAAAAGTTCATTTTATGTGTTCCATTGAAATTTCCGCTGGGAAATAAGTGACTTTTGTTAACATTACGTTCGGTTTGTATTCATCCTCATCCGTTCGTCATTCTGCACCGATTAAAACAATTTCTCTTAGTCAACCGTTGTGATCCTCCTTCATGTATGCCTTCCCATTGGCGAAACTTGTACCTTTATGTTAAGCTACTAGTCTGCTAGTTAAGTAACGTGAACTAATTTCGTTTTTCCCTTGGACTTGTGTCCTGCTCGTTGGCTGTGTAATCCAAGGTAAGTAACTGCATCCTTTGTACATCTCTGTCGATACAAGATCTACATTGCAATTAGAGGTTCCTTCATCAGAGATTTTGTTGTCCTGTTAGTGATTATTCTATGCAGTTAATGCGTTCTCTTGTACTTATTTTCATCTAAATTATAGGCAAACATTTTCTTAATTCGAGCTTATCGAGTGGATGTGTTTTATGCGGGCGAAGACAGCGAACCCTAATGCGAATTATGCTAGGAGCAAGCAGCGATATTCCTATCTAACGCAACGTGCGCTGATATAGTCATGAAATCATCCGGAATTGCGAAATTTAGTAAAAGTAAAAGAACAAAACGTTCCAGCGATGGAATTTAAGTATCATCACCTCGATATCTCCCCACAGTCCCGCCCAGTAGTTTCCTTTACACGTGGAAATGGTACCGAACGTAGGCCAAGCGAATTTTAGAATTTTCTATTTGATAAATGTTGTTATAGAATAAACAAAGTATTGTACATAGCACGTAATAAATTCGAAAAATTAATACATCGAGAACGCGTGTGATGTGTGTTTTTGGGATATTACCTTGGTAAAAATGTGCAGCGTAACGATTGTTCCAAGTAGATTACATTTCTTGAAAATGAGAAAATTCAAATGCTGTCAGGTGGTCGGTGTTTACAAACACTGATTGCAAGGTTTGGAGATACCACTGACGGACCGATTCCATCTCTTTCCATATTCGCTCTCGCTCGATTATCACTCGTCAACTATGGACCAACAGCATACACTTAAAGGCCACAAAAAGCTACGCGTTCAACTCACTAGGACAAGAGTTTGAGCAATTAGATTACCTGTAAAGCTTACGCAATAACTTCTTTTGTGAAAATGTGACAAAAAATAGTCCGTAACTCAAACACTTTGATAAAATATCGTAATTACTCAGGAAAAAGGCGTTAAAGGAGAAGTGTTTTAATTTTTCTCACTTTCAAAACTCATATTATTTCACGCGGTGAGCAATTTGTTTCTCATTTCTCATCGATTGATTTTTTCGCTCCGATCAGCCCTACCAGAGTGAGGCAGTCGGGTCAGTTGTCAAAGTGAACTGTGCCAGTCAGGAGTTGTGATGGAATTGTTTCGTTTTCCGGTGCAGGTGCAATAAGCAATAGCAGAAGCAATTGTAGGTGTGAGGGAATGGAAAGAAATGAAAACGGCAAAGGATCCGAAGAATGTGTGTTCGCAGGTGTAGCAAGTGTAGCAAGTGGAGCTAATTCCCTTCCAAATACGGGTGGATAAGCTACCGCTCTAGAAGGAGCCTTTCTAATCATTAAAACGTAGGCAGAATCGGTAAAAAAGGAAGCAAGGTTATCCTTTGTTACGGATATTCACGTGCGATTAGCGACAAAAGTTCTCCTGTGCTGTAAAACTCCAAATTGTTGGTTGTGCTTCTGGAACGATTGTTGTTAGTGTTGGTGTATTGTGCTTTTGCCAGTGAATAAAAAGAGCGTTTATATTGCGTCCACTCTGCGTATGCGTAACACCCACTCCACCCACCCATTCTTGACACAAAAAAACAAAAGTGCCTTCTAAATGGAGAGCTACATAAGGGAAGAAGTTCGTACAACACAAACCGAAAAAAGCAAGATGGCGTGCTGCATTGGAGGCCTTTGGCCTACCCCCTCAGCCCTCTGGGTAATAAATCCCTTGCCAAAGGGTCGTGCGGAATTGGGAGGTGGTCAGGCGAAATATCCCCCCAGAGCGCGGTGAGATTTTCATCGCGCGCGCTCTCTTCCAGATGGTTTTGCACTGCACACATACACACTTTCTTCCACGCACACTGCGGTTGGTTTGGCTTGTTTAACCCTCACGAGGCCTGTTGTTCACTGTTGTTCCAATGCCCTGCACAAACGGTACGCGGATGCTTGCTTTTCTATACGAAAAGTTGCGTTGTGCACAACGTGCGCGCATGCAAGGGTGTATGCGCACGTGTATAAGTATGGATGTGTGTGTGTGTGTGTGTGTGTGATTAATTATTTGTATGTGTATACGTATACGTATCCAGTAGCAGAGAGGAAAAACGCATCCTTGAAAAGGGGTTTATTATTGAATCGTTACCTTTGATTGTGGCATGGCATTTCTGGAGAAGAATCTTTGTGGGTGAATGTATGTGTGTGTTTCTCTTGTCGGAATGTGTTTTTCCCAACCAAGCAAGTGTCCTGATGGAATTTGTGAATAGAAGCCCTTCCATAGGGTTCGTTTTTGAACTTGTATCAGATCATTTAAACTTTCAACGCTGTGTTAGGAAATTTAGTAAAGTGATTTTTGAGAAAGGAATCGGTAACATCGAAGTATAAAGCATCACTACATAGCCCGTAAATGTAAATGTAAAGCAAAAATGTTTCGTAGAAATAATGATTCATACAAGTGTGGAACGCTATAAAAAAGTGTATCAGGTCAACTTCGTTTGCGTCACTGTTTCGGGCTTCCGTTCTGCACTCGGCCAGTTCTATGTTTCGTCCTTGAGCGAACTTGTAAAAGGCTATACAAAGGAAATTCATTGTAAACTGGAGGAGTGATTGAACGAGTCATTATACTACACCAACTCAACTCTATGTCTTACGTGCTCCTTCGCGGACTACTAGCTCAAGATGTGCCTGAAAACAGTATACTAGAAAAATAGTAAGTTGTAGAGAGAGTGAGATACAATACAACCGAAGTTGAAAACGGGGTAGAATGTAGCAATGCATCTATTGCTTTATTTATTGTTTAGTGCAAAATGGAAATATAAAGAAAATGTATGTAAAACAACGATTCCATGTCACGAAAGCAACAGTAGCTGTCAGTGTATTTGTACGATAACGTGTGTGAAATAATAGATCGGTGCCAAAAAAAGCTTTTGTATGCGTTCTTGATTGATGGTTGATAACGTTGTGAAGCTGTGTCATGTTGTGCTGATCTAGTCGTCTTACTATCTCTATTGGTGATTTAGCAAGCTGTTTTAGTGTTTCATATTATTGAATTGTGCAGTGAGTGAGTGTGTGTGTGTTTGTCACAGGTTGCGGTGGGTTGCGTTGGGTAAATCCCCGCTAACTTCATTGCTAAACCCTTCGGTCCCAACCGCTGTTGGGCTTTAAGGCTACGTCCAGAAGTGATCCATCTCTACCAGCAACTGCTGTATCACCCGGGTTCAAATATGTCGGATAAAATCAAAGTGGCTGTGCGGGTTCGTCCGTTTAATCGGCGAGGTAAGGGGAATGCTCATGATATCCGGGAGTGTAGCAAAGAGAATGAAAAAGTTGTCAATCAGTACGGGTACGGATGTTGATGAAATGGTGCAGCTGTTTGGTCGAGTGGATTACTCATAGCATGCAATCATCACACCATATGAGACCATATCCTCTGCAGTCGTCGACGTTTACCAACGTAGAGGCAATGGAACAAAGGAATCAAATAGAGAAATCAGTCGTGACGTCCAATTCATTAATCAGCTTTGGAATAGGCTGACTCCCACATACGCATTGAACACAGTCTATTATCATGCATGGAAAACGTTTACGTGCCGATCGTTGGTCTTGTTGAATCGAAGCCGGAAAACGGTCTTCTCCGTTAACCATTTACTAACCCAAAAAGTTACGCAGCATTCACTTTACCATTCTTGGGCTAAATCCACCGTTCTCTAATTCCTCTTTCTATTTTTTTTTTTTGCAGAACTTGAACTCGCCACAGAAAACGTCATTGAAATGGATGGCTATCAAACGATTTTGAAATATCCTGCCAGCTTAGATAAGATGGAAAGGTAAGTCCGATACGACGCTTCTTATTACAAATGGATACACATACAGCACAGCAAAATCGCCTTCGACAGCGGTCGCTATTAAATATGCAAGTTTCACACAACGCAAAACCAAACCTCCCGTCTCGTGGTGGAAAAGCTCGACATGTTCCGAAACCAAACGATCCAAATAGGCGTGTAACATGCCCGGGTTTGGAGCTTTCTAGTTTTGGTTGAAGTGAATTGTTATAATGGTTGGCAGGCTACGTTAGAGGCAACTAAAAGAATAAGGAAAAACATCACTGTGAAACGCAAACGGAAATCTAAACAGAGAATTATTTAAGCACATGTTCTGCGTTCATTTCATCACACTCACGCAATACTGTGCTAGGGGTAGGTTAATCTAGGTGGTAGGAGCAGGTCCTGCAACTGTCAGAGCAGTATGGCACATAAACGGCCTTCGTGGCACATAGACTTTTGCTATGGTTCTTTCTAGACGAATACGAGGACAATTGAGGGTGGTAGTTGGTAGTTGGTACACACATTATTAGCTTCAAAATCAAATGTTGTACTATGCATAATCTTCTCGTAGGCTGATGAACGGGCTGCAGAGTGCAAGTCATATGAGTCATTTGGCAGTCATATGAGTCATGTGTGCATAACTCGCTATTCAGTTAACAAATCCAAAGATTGCGATAGTGGACCAATCGTTGTTTAAAAGTTGGTTGTTGGTCTGTTGGTTTAGTGTTGAAATTTAATGTAGTTAATTGAAGAATTTTCATGCTGGTAGGATAAATTTGTGGGTGCTAAAATTAATATGCTAAATTTTTGTTATACGAATGCTTTGAAAATGTAACCACTACAAAACATATGGAATTTTCCGTAAATATCGTTAGTTAATTCAGGGTTTACTCATAACTGATCGTCCCTATTGATCATTACATTTCGTACCTCACGCTCTACGTCATATTTTCTCTTGGGTCAATAGGAAAACCAATGTATCATTGTCTATTTTAAACATTCTCATAATTATGATTTCGTATTTTTTTAAACTGAACTACCTTCCCATAGACGGGAAGCTGAATAAAGAATAATCCGAAGTTGTCCGTACTTTTGATAAACGTGCTCTTCGTCATAATACTACGATCCAACATCATGGATCTAGTAATTTTCGTCGCAAAGGTGTTCATTCTCGACATGAAAGTTTCTTCCTGACTAGGCGGAAAAGGAGTAGTAGTGCATGTCTTATTTTCGAGAGCACGGTTATGCGATTGTGTCGTAGCAGTTGTTTTTCCTACTCTATTGATTTTCTTCATTCAAGCCTTGCGCATCCTGCGCCGCAACGGAAACGAAGGGTCTGTAGAGGCTTTCTTAAACGCTGTTGCACTACGTTTATGAGTTTTCCGCTTGGATATCATCGTTAGCGTGGGTGGAGAAGTGTCCTTGCGATAGCAATATTCGCTTGTCGCTGTCAGGTGGCCAGGTGAATGGGACAGACAGGTATGGAAGGACGAACGCGATGTTGTCATTGGCCTTAGTGCAAGAAATAAAACCATCTCACACACACGCGCGCATATCGCAATGTTGCAACGGAATCAATGGCAACAACGGCTAAGCACACGCTTGAATGTGCTTGAAAGGCGCCTCTTTCCTTTTTTCGATCGCTCCGATTGCGTGTGGCTGGTTGATACGAAATCGAAAATCGACCCCAAAACTACTCGCCCCACTGGTCCGTGGTCGAGTTATACGAGGGGTCGTTTGTACCTATAGAATTCAGTACACCTCACGACATACGGCTCGGAGCCGTCTTTGCGGTTAAGTTTTGCGCGCACTATTTTCTATTTTTTTTACCGAGCACATCTTCGACGTTTTTGATTATTGGTGACTTTTACGCGTTGGCAACGATGGAGTAGTGTGTGGTGGTGTATCGGAAGAGAATGGTCGGCCAAGAGGAGGAGGACGAGGATGACAAGGGAGTGCTCGAAGTGATCCAACGGCAAGCTCATCCACCACCTTCGGATGGCAAGCGACGTTGGTTCATCTTGCTCAACCTGGTACGGCGCTGGATTCGGATAGTTTTTGCACTAGCACGGAACCGTATGGCTCAGGTGATGCTGTCACCTTGGGCTGAAAATAACAATTATTTATTTTCGTACAGTAGCATAACTACTAGAAGCTCGAGTTGTGCTGCCACAATCACTACCACGAGCACCACCACTACCATCTGCACAGGAAATGGACGGTAAGTCTTTCAAACGAAGTGGACTAGTGAACCGGGGCTGGTGGCAGGTTGGCAAGGTAAAATGGAGTGGAAGAACGTTGTACAAGCAGGTGTCCTTCCGTGTGTTCCTTTTGCGGATTATGACCAAGCACCACTATTAACTCGCATCACTACACGGTGGTTGTGTGGAAGGTTTTTTATACTACCCCGAGTGAAAAGGATACTCCGGTGGAGAAGAAGGCGAAACATTTGTCAAACATGGCTCTGTTCGATCAACCCATTGTACAATCCCAAGACAGGAGGTTTGGAAACACCACATCTAACTATGCACACTCCACAGTGATTGTATTCCAACGTCAAGCACAATCGCTTCCTTTTTCCTGCAATCAATAATTCAGCCGTGGGTTTCATGAGGGTGTACCGCTGTTAGTAGCACTATATGGAGAAGTTTTCTTTGCACGGTCAACATAAGACACGCTTGAAAATCATTTACATAATATTTTTGTTATGAATCAATTTATCTATTCTACGGTGACGGAATTGACGGTCTTTTTGCTAAGACCTTCATTTCTCGCCCTGACATTAGAAGGTGTGTTGCTTCCATGCGTTGTTGAGGTGTCAAACAGTCAACAGAATTAGCACAATCCCGTCAGTCACTCGGTCAAACCCTTCAATATCACCGTCAGTGATGGTGTTGTGGATTTTGAAATAAGTGATTTTAGCCACGAAACTCCACGGTCCCATGGAGAGCTGAAATGTTAAATTTAATCTTTTCAGTTCTCCACACACCACGTGCTTTATTCTGGCTATGGATGAGATATAAGATAGAAAAGGTGCAATTCACAGTGCGGCATAGGCCATAGTGCATTGCATTTTGCGCCAGCTTTCCGGACGATTTTCAGTACCGAGTTAGCAGTAGTGCTTTTGCACCAACCTAGCTGGGGCCTAGTATTTTGCCTGCTATACTCTTTTTGCTTAACTTTTAGATTCACTGCACGATGGTGGTTGGGAGGATGGAGTTCTACAAAAAATAGGACACTACATTATTTTTTTTTAGAAATGCGCTGTGACCATCTTCCTTCCAAAATAATGATATGGGAATGGAAGGTTGTTTTCAAAGGGATTTCCTCCCTTTGTCGCTTTTTTCTTCGAGATCCTTTCCAACAGAAGGCAAGGGAATAGCTTGCACACATAATTCGATGCCATCAAGTCTGGAGCTGTCGTCGATAGGAACAGAGAGTATGTATGAAGAGAAGCTAGCCAAATGCTTATTTGCCAATATCAGCGTCTGGCAGGAGACTCGCTACTTTCACCTCACAGGAAGGAGCTGCTCCTGTCTTCTTCATAATGGAGCCTAGAGTCATTAAATTCGTCGGAAAGAGTTGGTTTACGCTTTCCTGTTTGCCATATAATTCCTTTATGAAGATAGTGAGCGAATATCTTTAGGTCACGGTCTTATTGCTTATTTCCATAAAGAAAGTGTCCATTCCATCTTCAAGGGAACGATAAAACATTACGCAGTGCTCCTCTTTTTTTTTTGTCGTGTGTCTGTAAAGATAGATTTTCAAACCAATTTCAAAAAAGGGTTTTACACCGTTTTTGTCGTGATTATAGTCATATTTTTTTATATTTTGTTAGTACATGAAGTTGAGACGACCTCATAGTGTCTGATTAGAAAATGAAAAATGTGTGTTGCTTGTCTTGGAAAATTCAATCGATCGGTCACGCCATCGCAATCACGGAAGTTGCTCTATTCAAAGCGCTGCAGTTAGCGAAAGGCATCAGCCATTCCACAAAGAAATCGATGCTTTTCATGTGTGTTTTGCTCACGGTTTCCAGGTGAAGTATGTTCGGTTGTACCTTACATGGCCCAATTTCTTATCATTTAAACCCCACGACCACAGAAATGTATACTGGTGTACATTTTTCTGAAGTATCATTCGGTATCGTAGACGCATCCATATCGCGTCCGCAGATGTGAGGGTTTAAACTCTCCAAACGGCGTGGGTCGGACAGCAAACTGGCAGCAGCTCCTGGTGGTTAACAGTTTTGCCTTTTGCTGTCGTAGCCAACCAACATCGCGGTCGGGCACAAGATGGACGTGTTCAGGTCAGCCGGTGCGCTAACATACATTTCAAAAGAAAAATGCCAGTTGTTCCACACGGCTAGTTGCTCGCACGCGGCAAACGTGAGCGTCAAGTTGCTTGAACGTTGCATTTCATCCTGTCCAGTCTGGGCTTATTGCTATCAATTTGCGATAAGAGCGCTACCTAACCGT
The DNA here is from genome assembly GCF_943734755.1 of Anopheles moucheti. Taxonomy (NCBI): domain Eukaryota; kingdom Metazoa; phylum Arthropoda; class Insecta; order Diptera; family Culicidae; genus Anopheles; species Anopheles moucheti. The sequence continues at coordinate 92,209,617 of NC_069141.1, forward strand.
AAACCAGTTTCATTATCGCTCCCTTTCACGATAGTGTTAAATAGAACGGTTTTATGTTTCATTAAGTTCCGCCCGTAGCATATAGCAATGTGGTGTTAATTTTTTATTACGAATTAAAAATTTATGCGTATTGTGATGAGGCTCTTTTTAATAAGGTTTTTTTTATGTTGCCTTTCGGGATATATTTAGTTAGTTTAGTTTAAAATAATTTCTGTGAACAACAGATTAGGTTCAACTTGATTCGAACTATTTATAAGTGTTGGTAATGAAGCAACTACATGGGCACCATATTTTATGCAAATGAAGTAGACCAAGATCGAAAAAATAAATGCGTCAAAAGTGGAAGAGAAATGCAGAATAATAACTATCAATAGGATAAAGAATCATATCTGAAGTTTAAAGAAACACATTCTACTTGAACATCTCTTTGTTCATAAGAATTAATTCTTCTTAGGGTCATGAACTGTACATATTACGAGCTTAAAGAGATTACTTTGCAGAAACGTACACAAACTGATAAAACATCCAAAAAAAATAGAATAAAATACATATTCATGGCTTTATGTTAAACCATGTAAATGCCCAAGTTTGTTCAAAAAGTCTGCAATGTAATCGAATTCCTAATGATTCAAGGGATCCAAAAAACGACTCCAACAATTCGAACGTGGATAGTGTTTGCTCGTAATCATCGCAATTTTAGTGCACAGCTAGTGAAAAAAAATCATTCAACAGGTCCACATCCAATTCGCCGGAAAAATGAACGCAGCGACAGAAGTCGTCGTCTGAAGGTTAGTTGGTTTTCGTCTACAGAAGCTGGGTGGTGGAAAGCATAGCTTGTACTTTCTCATACCCAATGGCATGCCTGTCGAAGGTGTTCGGCGCCTGTGGCCCGCTAGTTAGAAGAAGTTATCAGTTTATTTGGAGTTCCGTTTGGGTATTGGCTCATTACGTAACAGAGAGGTCTTTTTCCGAAGTTAGATCATCTAGCATCTTTGTTCGTAACGGTATATTTTGTTTAGGGTTTGAAAGAAGCTTTTATAGTCTAGTTTTGCGTTTTCGCAATATTATCACAGGAAAGCGACAGTAAAGAACATTTGATGTCAGCCAACAAAATATTTTATCGTTCGATCGATAAAGATTGAAATGAGAGCCTTTCATTGGTGGTATCTGATATCTGAAATAACCTTAGTATGATGAGTTAGTATGATAAGATGAAAATATTTTATCGTTCGATCGATAAAGATTGAAATGAGAGCCTTTCATTGGTGGTGTCTGATATCTGAAGTAACCTTAGTATGATGAGTTAGTATGATAAGATGATTTGCAGGCAGCTATTTTAAACCTGCCTTTTAAAGAACTTTGAGAGCAACTATGACAGGCATAACAGTTAACAAATATATTCTACGGTTGCGCATTTCGTGTGCAATACATATCCCTTCGAAGGATCTTACTGGAAAATGGAGGTAGCATGGAAACTACCAGTCACTCTTATTGCCATTGAAGAGATCTCAAGCACTGCTAGCAAATATATGCAAACGATAAACACAGCATTGTTGAATTAACATCAAGCTAAACTTGTCAAACGTGTCTAGCAAAATGTTTATGGAAGCAAAAGCCTGCAAATACTTTGCATTTTATTCAGGACAACCACGTACAACAGGTGGAGCAGTTTGGTGAAAGAGATTTTCTTTCGCAGGAAGTAGCTTTAAAAGTTTTTCGTACGCTTTCCCGCACAATACTGCCTTAATTCAATCACAGATGGGATATTCTGTTTTCTTTACAAAAAAACACGCGAAACCGTTCATAATGATGATGGTGTGCGAAATACCAAAAAACCCAAATTGCTTGATGTGGATTTTGCACTGGTTGTGCAGAGATCGTTTTACATGATAGCTGCTGCTTTAGACGGGTTTTTTTCGACATTTGTACATCCGCATGGATAGCAAACGGTGGAAATCAAAACCCCGAATGACGGGGTGTACGAGACAGGAAGAGGCATGATGAGCTTCCTTTTATGGCATTTCATCACGCAATTCCAAGTGTGTTGAGGGTTTTCGTCCCTGTGCTAGCGGCTGAATCCTAGAATGAGTGGAAAATTAATTTCCAGGCAACGGATAAAAGGACAATCCATTCGTATAGAAGGAGGGGGATTGAAAGAGAAGATAAGTGAAGTCGGAAATAGTATTTCCCTGTTAGTCAGTCAACGAGTCCAAACAGGGCGGAGGATATGTTGGAGGTCGGGTTAACAGTTTCCTCGAACCACAGGTGTGGCACTAACTCTCCTCGGCCGAGCGTGTTCGGGAAGGATTTCCTAATGTGTGACTTTATTTACGCGTAGCCGCGTGCCCACTGTTGCCACCTGGTGCAGGCTAATATTTTTAATTAGTTTGTCTCATAAATTCCCATTATGATGGCACAGCAAAAGAAAAAAGGCGGTAGCTGTAGCGGGAGCTTTTTCCGTCGATAAACGGCAACGAATAATTATACCCGGTAAGCTCCCTTTGGGAACTTCTAATCACACCTTGATAGAATCTCGGTGTAAAAAGGTTTGCTTGGTGTCTTCCATTCGTTCAGATTGTAATCGTTTTTATATGAAAAGATACTCAATTGATGAGAACCTGAAAAGTCGCTTAATATTTCGTTTGAGATCGTTGTGATTAACCAAACAATTCAATTATTAATCTTTTGTAAACTATGTTGATTAGCTGTATTCGGATGTTCGGTGTGTACTACATTTGTGAGTGCCACTTAATAATGTCGGGCTGTTTGTTGGTTGTCACTTTTGCTTCAATTGCTAAAAGTACAATACAAAGCGAAGGTTTAGAGAGAATGTCAAGACAAGTAAGATCGTATCAAACTCCAAATGTACGACCTCTACACATGAAGGTGGAGCTCTTTGGCGCGTAACTGCATTAATTACGCTTTTTTGAGGGTCGCAAAATGGGCCAACCGACGAACAGGGGCCATTCATATGATACCCCATGCTGCACGGTAACAACTTTATCGTCGTAAAGATAAGTAATTTATCATGGAATTGCACCGTGTCTTTTTGGCCGCGTGAAAGCCCAACTTTCCTAACAACGGCGATAGTGATGGTGATGGTTTGTTCGATGTAAATTTTTAGATTTTAACACAGTTGTAAAACAACAACGGACCGAAGCCAGGCGTAATGGCCTAATTTTCCCATCGGACTTATTTTTTTACACGCTATCTTGTTTGCTAAAAAAAAAGTTGCTCTTCTACGCAATACACTACTGATGTAGCAGACATCGGTAATATGCTGTTATGTGACAAATCGAATCGAATGGATGATAATCGTTTGATAATAGTGCACAGGTTACACGCCAGATACTAGTTCACCAGAGTCATTAGACTTCATCAGACATCCGTGACAAGATTACGTGAGGATTGAAATATCGTACTCTGCATACAGCAGCGGGTTTGGTTTTCTTCTCCCTAGAGACAAACCATGTGTCCCAATCGAATGATCCGCAAACACGACGAAGAAATGGCTCACTACCAGTGTTCCTTTCGTAGTAGCACCGGGTTGAATGTTATATTTAATACTCCCCTTGTTCATGGAAGTCAAGCAGATGCATCAAGCGCGATTACATGAATTGACGAGAAATAGATATAAGAGAATAGAAAAGGCGGCGTAAATTCACAGTTGATCCTCAAATAGACAGCGGCTTGTTAATAAGCGTTACTTTGTTCGGTTCATGGAGCGATTGGAAAAGCCAAAAGAAGGAAAAGAGAAATATTTTCCGAAACGCGCATGTGTGCGGATGTGTGTCTTACCGAAGGTGAGATCTTTTTTGTTTCTAGTTCAGCAGATTGAACGAAACACCTTGGAAGGAAACTCTCGAACTCTCGAAAGCACCGTTCAACAAAATGAAACGACGAAGTTGGTTCAAAGTATGAAACGAAGGTGCCTAAGCTATGCCACGCGCGCGCCCACAACGAATGAAGCAGAAATATGGTGCCCGATTTGTTTTCTTCTACCTTGGTGTGTGTTTGTGTGTATTTGATTTTTTTTTTGTTGTTACGGGCTTTATGCGATTGCCAACCGTCTTCCTCACAGAAACCACAACCATCCTTCACCACGTGGAGGCAACCAACGCATGAATAAAAATGGAAAAAATAGTAAGTGGCCTTTGGGTGGTGTCGGTAGCTCCGAAGAAGCAAAACCCTGCTGTAAAGAAAAATTACTGGCGCAATTGGCGCAACACACACAAGCAGCAACAAATGGAACGCTCGGAAAAGTTACACTCTCCAGGGACGGCCACCATCATCCTCTCTCTTGCTCCATTGCTCCTCCACCGAAGCGGCATGCGTTTTTCATTACATAGGCTCTCGTTTTGGGCGAAGATTTGATGATGGTACTTTAGTGCTTCTCTACCATGTCGAGGCCACGCAATTGGGAAATAGCTAATCGGTGGTGCAAAAAATGATGGTCCCCTCAAGCATTTAACAAACTGCAGTTTTGAATTCCTCTCGGCACATAAAGAAGGCACCGTTACCTTCAAAAGTGAAAAGACCTCATATATGAAGAGGAAAGTGGATTGGGACTTCTCTTGTTTGGACAGAATATTTCCCCAGAATGGTGGGGACTTATATTTTAATTAGACAAAATGTTGAGGTATGTAAAGCAAAAGCAGAAACCTCATAACAATGGAGAACGTGGAAACCATTTCCGAAGCTGTGCGAAAATTTAATTGAAGTATCCATTGAAATAAAAATTTTTCATCCCAATTATGATTCCCTGATTTTTTTGCGAGCTAGTTCTTACATGAACTTAATCGTGTGTGATTACTGGCTCGCTGGTGTTATCTGGCACACACTAGAGGGATGGAAACAGTTGTATGAGCAATGTGCACCAAAGGCAATTCATTCGCAAAAGGTAATCCTCAACAGCTCATGGAACTGGAAGCATCTTCAGCACTTAAGCATGTAGTACATTCTTGTTAGCGATAATCTGTGTTGCGTTTGCAAATTTTGAAATCGCTGCTACTGACGGTTTGACGATATCATACCAAATCCAGAAGTATCCATTGCTTTCAACACTAACGGCTCCGGTAATATTACCGTGATTGTTTTGGGTTTTTGATTAATTATCTTACTAAACAAGTCTATTTTCTGCACTACGACAATGCTTGTACTCTATTTCGTTACAGGAAACCACCGAAGATATTCGCTTTCGATCACTGTTTCTATTCGACCGATGCAAATGCAAACAACTTTGCGTCACAGGAGCTGGTCTTCAACAACATCGGTCGCGACATTCTGGAAAATGCATTTCAGGGCTATAATGCTTGCATCTTTGCGTACGGTCAGACTGGATCGGGCAAGTCGTACACGATGATGGGTAACCAAGAAAGCAAAGGCATCATACCGCGCCTGTGCGACGAGTTGTTTGCATCCATCGCTGCCAAACAGACGGACGAGCTAAACTATAAGGTAGAAGTGTCATACATGGAGATCTACAATGAAAAGGTGCACGACCTGCTCGATCCGAAGACAGCTAAACAGTCGCTAAAGGTGCGTGAGCATAACGTGCTTGGTCCGTATGTCGATGGATTATCCCAGCTGGCAGTCACATCATTTCTGGTAAGCACGAGTCTCCGAAAAATATCTAAAAACAATTACACTCGCTTACATAGGTTACATAAAGAGACGCTTGGTACTTTTAGATTATTGTACGTTTAGTCCAAATTGTAGTATAGACAAAAATATAGCTAATATTAAGTATAAAATCCAAGTTCTCATGTGTAGTACGACATACTTGTAGAAGCTTTATTTTGTTGTTCTCATGACCTCTTGGGAAGGTTTTGTGTCAGTTTAGTATAGAGGTTTGGCTTTTTAGATAGATAAGTAACGGTATTGAATACACAACTCGTTTGACGTGGGTAAACTGGGAATAATTTTGTTTGCATGCCAAACCCATCCATGTCAATTAGTTGTGTCGTTATCTACAAGTGTTCATGTTTTATCCAAAGCTATTGCCACTCAATTATTTGACCCGACCTGCAGCATAATTGATGTTGCCCTTGGGAGGGTCTGCTTGTTCGCCGAACCGTGATTCATCGATTTGACACATTGATCAAGGCTACTAAGGAAGTGTAGAATGCGTAAAACTCATTTGTTTTGGTACTATGCAGCATATAATATGTTTTTCTGTTTGTTTTAGGATATTGATAACCTGATGGCAGAAGGAAACAAATCGCGTACGGTCGCCGCAACGAATATGAATTCAGAATCGTCCCGCTCGCACGCAGTCTTCACAGTCGTGCTGACACAGACACTAATCGACACACTATCCGGGGTCACGGGAGAAAAGGTATCACGTGTTTCGCTGGTCGATTTGGCCGGTAGTGAGCGTGCAGTGAAAACCGGTGCCGTTGGAGACCGGCTCAAAGAGGGCTCAAATATCAACAAAAGCCTTACCACACTCGGCTTGGTGATATCGAAACTGGCTGATAGTACAGGAGGTGGCAAGAACAAAGATAAGTTTGTGCCGTACCGTGACTCAGTGTTGACGTGGCTACTAAAGGACAATCTTGGTGGTAACTCGAAGACGGTAATGTTGGCAACATTGTCACCAGCAGCAGATAACTACGAGGAGACGCTGTCTACGCTTAGGTATGCCGATCGGGCTAAACGAATTGTTAATCATGCAGTTGTGAATGAAGACCCGAATGCACGTATCATCCGTGAATTGCGCAAGGAAGTCGAAACGCTGCGTGAAATGTTAAAGCATGCGACTGGTAACAACTTTGGTGACATGAAGCGCGTCGACATCCACGATAAACTTGCGGAAAGCGAGAACCTGATGAAGCAGATCTCTCAAACGTGGGAAGAAAAGTTGGAGAAGACCGAACAAATCCAAAGCGAACGTCAGCAGGCGCTGGAGAAGATGGGTATCAGTGTGCAGGACAGTGGTATCAAGGTGGAAAAGAATAAATACTATCTAGTCAACCTGAATGCAGATCCGTCACTGAATGAGCTCCTGGTGTATTACTTGAAGGAGGAAACACTGATCGGTGGTCGAAGCAGTAGCGGTAGTAAACAGCCCGACATTCAGCTACTTGGTCTCGGCATTCAGCCAGAACACTGTCTTATTACAATCGAGGATGGTGAGCTGTATATGGAACCCATCGAGAATGCTCGTTGCTGCGTGAATGGCTCTGTCATGAATGGAAAGACAGCGCTTCATCATGGTGATCGTATCCTGTGGGGAAATCATCACTTTTTTCGCGTAAATTGTCCGAAATCAGCTGCCAACAATGCGACTTTAGGAACTTCGGAACCACAGACACCGGCGCAGCATCTTGATTATTATTACGCACAGGAAGAGTTGATGCAAAATGAGTTAAGCAACAACCCGATTCAGGCGGCCATCTCGCGATTAGAGAAGCAACACGAAGAAGATAAGCAGGTGGCACTCGAAAAGCAACGGCAAGAGTATGAGAAGCAATTTCAGCAGTTGCGAAACATCCTGTCACCGACAACACCGTATGCACCGTATGCTCCGTACGATCCATTCCGGCTGGGAAAACTCCCTCCAAACACACCGACGGGCCAACTACGCGTTGAAAAGTGGGCACAGGAGAGGGACGAGATGTTTAAACGATCTCTCGGTCAGCTCAAGACAGACATCGTACGAGCAAATGCACTCGTACAGGAAGCAAACGTGCTGGCAGAAGAGATGGACAAGCAAACAAAATTCAGTGTGACGCTGCAGATACCTCCGGCCAATCTCAGTCCGAATAGAAAGCGAGGCGCCTTCGTAAGCGAGCCTGCCATCTTGGTGCGACGCATGAACTCAGGCAGTCAGATATGGAGTATGGAAAAACTGGAGAACAAGCTCATAGATATGCGCGACATGTACCAAGACTACAAGGAGCGTCATCTGGCAGCTATGGAAGAGGCCAAAGCTAAGTCGGATCCGTTTTACGAGTCACAAGAAAATCATAACCTGATCGGTGTAGCAAACATCTTTCTGGAGGTATTGTTTCACGATGTGAAGTTGGAGTATCACACACCGATTATTAGTCAGCAAGGTGAAGTGGCTGGGCGGTTACAGGTGGAGATTAGCCGTGTGGCTGGTACCTTCCCACAAGATCGTATGTGTGAGTCAGCATCTGAGAGTTCCGCAGACAGTCATGAGGACGATGAGGACTCGCCCGATGCGCTCTCACCACCGCTGCCCACCAATAGCAATCAGATCAGCTGTAGAATTAGCATCAAGCAAGCGTCCGGACTGCCGCTCTACCTGTCCAATTTTGTGTTCTGTCAGTATTCTTTCTGGAATCACGAGGTAGCGGTGGTGCCGGCGACCAATCAAGAAGTCGCTGGTCACAACCAAAACATAACTTTCAAGTTTGACCACGAAGCGGACTACGTGGTGACGATGAACGAAGAGTTCATGGAACATTGCACGGATGGTGCCCTTTCAATTGAGGTGTGGGGCCATCGATCTGTGGGATTCTCACGCATGAAAGATTGGGAGGTAGAACAACAACAGGCAAAGGCACGTTCCCTGGCTGATCGTTGGGCAGAGTTATCACGCAAGATCGAACTGTGGGTTGAGATCCATGAGCTGAACGATAATGGTGATTGGGCTCCTGTCGAGGTTCAATGCGCACGCGACATGCTAACAGGTGGAGTGTACCAACTACGCCAAGGGTTCCAACGTCGCGTTATGGTGCGAGTAAAGCCAGTGCAAAACTCTGGCACTTTACCTATCATCTGTCAATCGATCATCAATGTATCCATGGGATGTGTAACTGTTCGCTCCAAACTGCAGAAACCTATGGACTCGTATCAAGAAGAAGATCTGACGGTACTGCGGGACAAATGGAGTGAAGCACTTGGACGCCGACGGCAATACCTTGATCAACAAATACAGCGATTGATTAACAAAGATGATAAGACAGAACAAGAAAAGGAACGCGAGCAGAGTTTGGTGAACCAATGGGTTTCACTAACGGAGGAGCGTAATGCGGTTTTAGTGCCGGCACCTGGTTCCGGTATTCCTGGTGCACCCGCCTCTTGGGATCCACCACTCGGCATGGAACCGCATGTTCCTGTTCTGTTTCTTGATCTCAATGCTGACGATCTGTCGACGCAGGGTCTGTCGAACGATGAGGTCCCGATGGCTGGTTTGAATTCGATTTTGCCAAAAGAGCATGGCAATAAGTTCTACAATTTGCAGATAATCCAGCACTTGGATAAAGATATTTGCGCAATTTGTAGTTGGGATTCTTCCATTCATGACTGTGCGTCCCTTAACCGTATCACAGAAGCAAATGAGCGCGTTTACCTGATTCTGAAAACGACCGTGCGACTTTCACATCCGGCTCCAATGGATTTGGTACTTCGCAAGCGGCTAGCACTAAACATTTACAAGCGGCAGAGCTTTACGGATCGGTTAAAGAAACTACGCATAGGCCGCGCAGAGTCGCTGTCCTTACAATCAGGCGTTACATACGAAGTTGTTTCGAACATTCCAAAGGCCTCGGAAGAGCTAGAGGATCGCGAGTCGTTGGCACAAATAGCCGCCACCGGTGATGATTGTTCGGCAAGTGATGGCGAAACATATATCGGTAAGTGGAATCAATATATACCTTTGAAAAGAATGAAAATTGATAAATATTTTACTTATTTTGGTACGATTGTATTTGTAGAAAAATATACCAAAGGAGTATCAGCTGTGGAGAGTATTTTGACGCTGGATCGTCTAAGGCAGAGTGTGGCCGTAAAAGAGCTGGAACAGGTGCGCGGACCGGCACTTTCTATGCGCAAGACGGCCAGCGTGCCAAATTTCTCCCAGGTACGATACATTTGTCAAGTCTACAACCATATTACCAAGCTCCTCTGTCTTCCATGTCCTACGCTCGGATGGTGCTTTCATTTGTATGTTTTGTTGTACGAACGCGAGGCTAAACTTACGCTCTTATTGATTAGTATACTAGAAGCTTTGAAGTTAGCTGTGAGTGATGGAAATGGAGCGTTTTGAAGTACACTTAAGGCCTGGGTGGACTCTCTCTGGCAACCGTTTTCTCCGGTCTCTGGGTTCTATGGTATCGCGGTCGGTCGTTGCAATTGTGGAAAATACAATATGTAAATATTGTGTATACTACAATATATACAATGTCAGCTATTTCTATGTGCACTGCTCAGGGCGGCATTTTCATTGAAAAACAATCAATCACCTTTTTGTGTCATCACTTAAATCCATGTGTTGCTACACATGTCGCATTCATGCAATTTGATCTGGCAAATTTGTTTTTGTTTGTTGTTTTGTTTCTTATTATAGTACGCGTCTTGTTTTGGGCATAATACAACTTTTTTGCTCTTTTTTTACCTTGCTCCAATTATATAATCGGTATAAGTCATTTTGCGTAATCTGTTCCAAGTGGTCCCTGTTCGTTTCCTTTTGCTATTGCTACTGCTCGTGTGCTACATTAAATTCCAATTGAACGCTTACCCCGTGTTAATTTTTCTCCTTCCACCCGATTTGCCACACCTACCTCCGTTAATCTGGTTTCGTTCATAGCGTCTGAACTGTAAATTTCATCTAACAATTGTTTTTGTCTCTTTTTCTCTTCTCTCTTCTCTCTATCTCTAATTCTGTCTTCTGCAAAAATACGTTTATCTGTGCCTTATCAATGTGTGCTTTGCCCTTCCCATCGTTAAATTACACTGTGTTTTAAATACATACCCTATCCTGCGTGTTTCATATCCGTTACAATGCTTTGATTAAATTAAACGTATCCCAATCAAACGATAACAAATCTCATTGTGCACGCGCAAATGCATTTCAAAATTTTACTTTTTTTGATATTCCACTCTCACACATAAAAACTTTCATCCTTAAAAATTAAAATATGCTGTATTTTGTAAATTTCGCTCATCGATAAATGACCCCATCGTTTTTCACGATCGTGCGAGGTTATTTGACCCTTTTTGGTGATACGAAAAAATGCGTGATTTCTTAATATTAAAACCTAAAAGGCGGTTAGAGATGCCAGGGAGCTAAGTACGAGTCTCACCACCTCGAGGACAGTAAGTAGACGCTCGCTAGACGAAAAATCGTGTTTTTAGAGTGTGTCTATGGATGTGTATTTAGCTAGCAATTAATTTCCATTTTTGGTTTTCTGTTTCTTTAAAAAACACACACATTTTATGTTTCGTCTAGTATTAATTTTGATCGTTACCTTAATTAATGGCGCTTTATTAGTGATTGTATGAAATTTATTTTCTGTTTTAACGCGTAAAGAATGTTTTGCAACGTTGTAAAACAAAAAAAATAAACAAGCAAACCAAAATCCTTCACATCTCATTAGTGTTCACAGTAGAAACGAACACGCTATAATTTATTAAATGAATGTGATCACAAACTCCTTATCTATCGTTACATGATGATGGTCATATTGCTTCTGAAAAAGCGCCATGAATTAGGTTATCAAACCTACCTAACAGTCTTTAACATTAATTTAAATATAATAGATGTTTACCTGGTACTGAATGATTTTATTTTTCATCCGTTATATTGTATATTAACTGAATTCCTTTATTCGTGATTCACGGGATTTTTTGAAACTACGAATATTTGAAAAAAAAAAAAATGTTTACCGTCTGATCGATGATATAGTTGCTTTTGTTGGAATCATTCCAATCAAAACTACGATGTATTGTATGTATATGTTGTAGTAGTGATTAAGTTAAAAATAATATTACTCAACTGTTCTTCTTTTCATTTATCGGCGTAGAAACTATATTGTTTTCAGATATCAAAAGATGTACGCTTATGGTATCGAACTTTTCGCTACTATGCGCAATTGTATACCAACATTACGTTCTTTGGTTGTTAATGACTGCTTTCCAATTAATTGCAGATGAGATTCTTCGATGCTTCGTTCGAGTCGTTGTTGAACATTGGACGATCAGAATCGTATGCTGATTTGAAAATGGGTCTTAACAATGGTAGGCGTTGTTCCCGATGTTAAGACGCGCTTTAAATGAATTGTTAATACGGATGGAATTATTTTATATTCTACAGCACAAAGCACGCGTGAGACAGCCAACAACAGACAAAAGATGAAAAACAACAATGGTGAAGAATCGTCCTGTTCGGGTTACGGTGCAGGTACGTGCGAAGAAGATTGCAATAGGAGTCTATGTGTCCCGTTTAGGCTTTGTCACACTTAAATCACCTTACCGCTTGTTTGGTGTATCGTGTCTATTTTACTTATGAACGATGGAAAAGTTGCTTTTAAAAGTTGTTTCAGCGTTGTTTTGCAACTTTATTACGTCCTTTAATGAAGTTTGAAAATACTAGTAAATTGCACTGAAGTGTTTGGCTTTCCAATAATCAAATAGAATACACTTATTCCTTTTTCGTATTCACATACTGACCCTTAATATCTCTACAATCTACACGCTCTTACTAATGGAATGCAGCTCGCCCCACATTCCTCAATCTCAATATCAATCTGAATTCCTTGCGACTTCAACCAACTAAACGTATGTAGCCCAACTTGTCTTGTCATATGCGTTTTACTGATTAATTTCCAAATGTTCGTACTTGTTCTGTTTGTATTGTTTCTTTTTTTAAAAATGGGTTTACTTATATATTTCATTTGGGGATTTAAATTTTGGAAACTTGTTTATTTTTTCACATGTTGTGTTTGAGCACCATTTATCTTTTATCTGTTTATTTTTGTAACATTAATAACACCTTTGTAGAAAACATTGCACAACTTGTGTTAATTTTGCATCACATTGTTTTATTCGAACTTTTAGCATCGCCAGCCGCAAGCAAGTTAGCCCAAAGGATGACGACGTTGCACGAAGAACCGTTGATCAAACAGATATGCTACGAGGAAGAAGGAGAGGATCGGTTTAGTGAACCGGAGTATGCTGATTACAACGATTTCTACGATCAGCCAATGGGCAACAAGCCGTCACTATCGAAGATGAAATCATCCTACACAGTCGAATCGTTTATTGATATCGATAAGCGTAGCCAGTCGACCGCTGGTGAAGGGATGAATTCGATCGGAGTGACTGGTGGAAAATTCGCTGGTAAGACGAAGGTGGAATCGGCGTCCATGGGTGGAATCTCATCGGCGCCGGTATCGGGCGGTAGTGCTGGTGGCCATGGGTCAAAATATCAAACAATGACGCCTAGTATGAGTTCATCAACTTCGAGCGGCTACGGTTCTCAAGCCGTCTCGTGCACTAACCTCACCAACGATGACACATACTCCATCCGGTCACTAAGCGCCGGAGAAACACCAGGTCAGTGTGGAAAATTCGAGGTGCGTTTAAAAAAACATGTAACCAATTAAAACAATCGATTTGTGTTATTCCATTAGATACAATGTCGCCGTCCAAAATGCAGGATCAAATTTTCTGCTCTGCTAGCACCAATGCCAAATACGAGGAGGCATCTCTGACCTCTCTTACGACCTCAACCTCCGCTTCAGAGAACACACTTATAGCGGCGAGCATGGACAACTATAACAGCAATCCATCGACACGACCACTTAGCGATATGCCTAAGCGCGTTAATCCCTTCCTTAAGGATGCCATTTTGGAAGTGATTGACGGTAGCAAATCGGTCGAATCTGTCGATCATGTGAAACAGCATATACATCAACATAATGAAGAAGATGAAGGAATTTGCGCAGAGCAAACTCAATCTGCACATTCAACGGCTATGAGTGAATCGACACAAATGGTTGACGAAAGTGATCAATGCTCAACGAACACCAAATTCTCCTCAGATGGTATGAGCATTTTAACTCGATTGTTAGTACTCGATTTATATGTATGTGTAGAGCATATGATACTTTTAGTAGAAGATAATTTTACTTGTACATGTGTGAAAAATTATTATTTTTTCTTTAGTAACCTTAACGCGCTTATAATTGCATTTTTGTCTTTCTGCTGAATCTGAAGACGTCAACCGACATTTTATTTATGCCTTCTCACAGTTACGTAGTCAGTTAATTGTGCTTATCCCTCGGTCGAACAAGGATCAAACTGGATAATTTTGTAAGCGATGTTTTTGTTTGTCTATTTTATAGTTATGGAAAGCAATTTCTCCTCGACGCCTGGAAAGCAGGAAATATTTCCCGAATGGGTATCGGTTGGCGAGTCCGTGTTAATAAGACCCTATAATACCAGCGGTTTAATAGCTTTCATCGGTGCCACTCACTTCCAGGTAAAAGCATCCCCATTTAGCACTAGAAGGTTACTAGTAATTAATGATTTTCCATCTTTTTTTAGGGAGGAACTTGGATCGGAGTAGAGTTGGACACGCCGACTGGCAAAAACGACGGTACCGTGCAAGGGATCCAATATTTTGAATGCCGTCCAAAGCACGGAATTTTTGTGCGTGTTGACAAATTGATTCTCGACAAGCGTGGCCGTGCAATACGTGAACTGAAAAAAGCGGAGAAGATGAAAGGTTTGTTGGTAGTAGTTAATCTTATGTGCCAGATTATACGTTATGTTATATATGGTGATATATGTTACTCTTTTAGCTGACCTAGCTAGTGGCAAAGGTGGACAGAGGCCATTGACGGGTGGTGCTGGAATGGCAACTAATGGCCCACGCAAATGATACGCGTTTAATCGTGGCCTCAGCAGCGCACAGTGTTTATCGAGGCCTTTTGCGGGCCGAAAACGATTTGTCCCCAAGTCTGCATCCGTTGCAACCTTTAGCCGCGGTAAGTAAAGGAGACATCTCGATAGTCCATGCATAGCATACCGAACGAATGACATGAAAAGCAAACTGCGATGACAGAGTCAGTACTGAAATTTCTGCAATCTTCATATGCATGGCCTAGCTCGAAAGACAAGAGTACGTGAAACCTTAAGAAACGAGAGACTTCAGAGAAAAGGCCGATGATTGAAAGTGTTGTTTTTTTTTTAAAGTCCGATGCTACAAAATCCATCCCTTCTATCAGGAAGCTTGCTTCAAATTTTGAAGGTATGCTTTTTTCCTATATATTGACGTAAACTAGAAGCTCGCTTTGCTAGAGAAGCGACAGGAGAAGCAATGACCGATAGAGGAACTTTAGGCAAACGCATAAATAGCTCAGCAGCTAATGCTCTACAGCACCTCTAGATAGTGAATGATATATTCTCATCATCCCAAATTGATGACGGTACAAGAAAAGTGTGGCTTGTAATACATGATGCTATCTTTGTCATCCTGACTAACACAAGAATCATAGCATTATCAAGGATGCACGAACTGACAGGATTGTTAAAAAGCGGGAAGATTTATATTTTATACATAATCACGTCACGAGATAAAGGAACCCTATCTGGTTGTGGAGGTATCGAACATATCTCATGTGTTCGTTTCTCACACATTCCATGCATGATTGCATCCTGTATGTTAGTTGCACTTTGGTGTGATCACATAGTTTCAGCCAACAGTAAACAAACCCGAATAACAAATGACCTGCCATGAACAAACGCAACCTACTGAAGCATTTGATTGTTCGATTAATTGAAAACGTACATTTTTAGCCTGGCGGTAGGCATTTTGAACTGCTTGAACCCGATTCCATCCCGCTTTCGATAGAAAACATTAACACACAATCTACACGTTTTTCGTCCGTTCAATGTGTGAAGCTATAGGTAGATAATAGAAACGATTGCAAAGAAAACGATCTTCTGAATGTAGCATATTTTTTATTTAAGTTAGAAGGAAGAAAATAACTAAACCATAAAAGCAAAAGCCGAAGTCGTAGAAAGAAGGAGCGGTGGTGAGCGTTTTTGGTGAGCTAAAATTGAAACGAAACGTTAGTGGGTCCTAGAAATTCTGTCCGTAAGTGGACGAAAGTGATTGATTCCGTTTGTGTGAAACCATCCATTCCATTGCAATAAAATCAAGATTCCTTCCGTTGCAGCGTGTCCGCGGTGATAGGAAAGCCGCCCGTGAACATACTAATATAGGGCACTAGAGGAAGTAGCAGCAATTCGTCCAACCGAATGCTATTATAGTCACTTCTAACGGTTCTAGAGAAGGTAACGCACAGGCTGGTATGATTGGGTGAGAGTGAGGTGCTCCATCCGTTGGCAGTTAGCATTCCGTTTCGAATTTTGACAAAAGGTTGAAGTTGTGCATGTGTCACATGCGGTAACAGCGCGTCCTTTCCGTCGGCATTAGATAAGCACTGTTAGTCTCAGGTCACTCATGTCTGCACCGTAGAAAAAACGAGGTTTGCTTGAAGAAGGAACAGTACTGGGTACTATGTCACCAAATGGTATTGAGCATGACGGCATCGAAAAATGATAGCTTTGGTAGCTAAGGTACCACTAATGAAGTGCTTAGCTCAACCAAAAGCATCGAAACAGTGGAGAGAATTAGAACCAGTGGTCTGTGCAAAAAAGCCAACATGCACGTGCTAGTTGCCTATGTATATGGAAAACATTGCTCTACATTTTATTTGCCAGTGGCTGTAGGAAGCTTTCCAGCAAGAAGCGGTCTGAAGCATGCCCAGAAGCATATCGAAATTAGCAAGTTGAGTTTGAGAGCAACACAGATAGAGACGATTGAGAACGAGTAAACCAGTACTGTGATTCCTTCAAGCACAATTCGATTCCTATACGATAAGCTATCAACCACTGATAGTAGACGGCAATTACGTCTGTAGTGGATTTTAGATCTAGATAAAAATGCAAAATTGAACACCAGTGAATTTTACTGCTGGAGAAAATGCTGTGCTGCACAGTAATAGCATCAATAAGCAAACGGAAGATAGTGTTGGATAGATAGAATCGTATAATCGTAGAAACGCAATAATGGATTATGTCCTGATCGGCAACTTTTGTCCCTCCTGGCCTGTGTAGCATGATGTAGACAATTGGCAAACAGCAACAACAGTTTAGCAATGCGGTAATACAGTTTTTGTATAGTGCTTTAGTATCGTTGCTCACTCAGAATGCAGCGAAAAGCAAAAACGTGACACAACGCGTGTGATGGGAACGTTTGAATAAGATTTCTTTTGCGTTGTGGGCATATAATTTATGCAATCTTCCACTTTACACAGCAATGCAGTTTATGCTTAAATGCAACACACAGCAAGACTCAAATCGGAAAAAAACAGCAATATTTGAGCAGATAGTAATCGTGCTTTAGGACGCGATAGTAAACGCGTATCCTGTCGAAGAAATGGTCAGAGTAGAAATGAGTAGAAGCTTTCACGTGATGGTGATGATTTTAACTTGTAACTAGACAGAAGGGAATTGTGATTTAGTTGTTTAAGTTAGGAGACAAATTTTGTGTTATCGTTTGCTCAAAATGGCTTGATTTTTGTGCTTAGGATGCCACCATAGCGCAAAAATAAGGTTCCGTGTAGTATACATTTGTTCAAATTGTTTCAACTATCATAACACACATGTTATAAAACACTTCGCTCGCCGTATGATTGTACGTTCACCGGATTGTGGCAGGGGCATCCTGTATGTATAAGTTCTTATTGTTATTCTGTTACGCTCAATGTTAGTGAAGAGAATGTGTTTTGTCACAGCATAGATTTGTGTGATTATAAGCTTAGGTTTCGTTTTATTTTCCCTCATAAGAACAACGATTTGAGGGACGCTTTATTTAGTTACTATAAGGAAGAGACTTGATTACATGTATATAAAGGACAAGCTGCGCGGTGAAGAAGAGCAGAAAACAGTTTCATACTATTTAACAGGCAGATGCTGCTGCCGCCGATGCACCGTTTGTGTATATTTATTTTTAATGCCTGCCTATGTTATGTTTTTGCGTGTGCATACTCTCTTTGCCCTCTTATACTAACATAAGATTTCCACACTCCCCGGCTGTACATCGTTCGATTGGTGTAAAGGCTATTGCTATGACGATGTGTATCCAATGTTAAATAAACAAGCGAAAGCCGCCTATGATCGTAATTCATTCACAATCATTGTTACTAACATTAAAAGGCAAATGGTACCCAGCGATAGAAGCAGATCTTTTTCTCTTATTCTCCTCTATACTACCCTAGTATTCCCTACTCCCCCAATTTTTCCACGATCTACGTTTCTGATAATTCAAACTGTTCAAACAGTTTCAAACTGTTGGGTAGCAGGGAATCCATGAATGTCAAAATAACCGGTGTAATAAATAAAGATGTGTATAGTATGAATGATGACTACTGAAGAGCGCTTTCTGACCTGGAAAAGTTGTCGTGCTGTTGCAATGATGGAGGCTGAACAATGCTAATTGATAAAAGTTGGTCAAAAAGTGAACTGGGTCGACACATTCATCCCGCGCCCCATATTGAACGCAAAAGGAAAGAAATTGCTGTTTGCTGAGTCTATAGGAAGAGTGAGGACGCGTGTTTATCGAATAAAATCCTATTCCGTCACTCATACCCTCCCGCCCTGGCCATGGCGAATAAAGAGCAAAAATATATACAAATTATTATTCTTTACCAAAGGCGAGTAAAATAATACCATTAAAGAAAGGCAATGTGGGAAAATATATGAGAATCTTAGGATAGAATAGCACACACACAACACAAAAATACATAAATAAGTGTTTAGCATGGTGAAGAAAGTGGCAGAAGATAAGTGATGATAACAAAATATGAAATCCACAAATCTATTTTTCTAGACTAGTAATAATAATATGCGTTGTGCAGATGTGAGTGTGTGTGCTTAGGTTTGTGCGGCATGAAGGTCAGAGGGTTGATATTGAATGGGTTAATATTTAATAACAATAACACATATACAGATAAGCTTGCTATTAAACAAATTTGCCCTTTTGAGCTGAGATACGCCCATGCCATAAAATTAATCCAAATTAAGGAAAATAACCACTTTCCCGAACATCCACAAGAGAGGATATGTAGGAAATAGGCATTCCTTTAAAACAGGGCAGCAAACAAAAACACATCAGGACACGTAGCGTTCACTTTTTCGACAACACCATTAAACCTTGGAAGCATAACTAAAACCAAGATGGAGGGGACCGTAGGGCAAGATAGCAAAGTAGAGGCAATAGATGTGGAATGAAATGAGGAAAAGAAGATATAATCAATCTAGTCAAAGTATGACTTGATCCATCATGAAGCGGATAATGCAAAAGGTCCTCATAGTGTAATCAACTCAAGGAAGATGGAAATAAAAAACACGTAAACATTCAACTACCCAAAACATGGAACACAAGACAAAATCTACCGTTAAAAGTAACCACAAAAGAAAGAGGAAATAGCAAAAACAAAACAAAGATAAATAATTATAAACTGCTTATTCTGTAACTATAATAAAATAGTCGCAAGTCGAACACAAAACAAAGCTGTTGGTTGCCATGTTTACTATCCGAAACAGGAATAAATCAGAAGACAAGGTAAGAAAGTGTAAATACAAAAAAAGTATTCTCTGATACGATATACGGCATGGCCGTTCTTGTTGTTATGTTATCATTGAGCGTGATACGAAATCCCATACAAACAAGCCGTTTTCAGATTTGCTCCACCAAGAGAGCATCCAAAACAGGAGATAACATCAATTCCCCTCCAGCGTGCACACAGCTGATCCGTTCGCGCATTTTATCATTGAGCGTCATACGAAATCCCGTACAAACAAGCCGTTTTCAGATTTGCACCACCAAGAGAGCATCCAAAACAGGAGATAACATCAATTCCCCTCCAGCGTGCACACAGCTGATCCGTTCGCGCATTTTATCATTGAGCGTGATACGAAATCCCATACAAACAAGCCGTTTTCAGATTTGCTCCACCAAGAGAGCATCCAAAACAGGAGATAACATCAATTCCCCTCCAGCGTGCACACAGCTGTTCCGTTCGCGTATTTTATCATTGAGCGTCATACGAAATCCCGTACAAACAAGCCGTTTTCAGATTTGCACCACCAAGAGAGCATCCAAAACAGGAGATAACATCAATTCCCCTCCAGCGTGCACACAGCTGATCCGTTCGCGCATTTTATCATTGAGCGTGATACGAAATCCCATACAAACAAGCCGTTTTCAGATTTGCTCCACCAAGAGAGCATCCAAAACAGGAGATAACATCAATTCCCCTCCAGCGTGCACACAGCTGATCCGTTCGCGCATTTAATCATTGAGCGTGATACGAAATCCCATACAAACAAGCCGTTTTCAGATTTGCACCACCAAGAGAGCATCCAAAACAGGAGGTAACATCAATTCCCCTCCAGCGTGCACACAGCTGATCCGTTCGCGCATTTTATCATTGAGCGTGATACGAAATCCCATACAAACAAGCCGTTTTCAGATTTGCACCACCAAGAGAGCATCCAAAACAGGAGATAACATCAATTCCCCTCCAGCGTGCACACAGCTGTTCCGTTCGCGTATTTTATCATTGAGCGTCATACGAAATCCCATACAAACAAGCCGTTTTCAGATTTGCTCCACCAAGAGAGCATCCAAAACAGGAGATAACATCAATTCCCCTCCAGCGTGCACACAGCTGATCCGTTCGCGCATTTTATCATTGAGCGTGATACGAAATCCCATACAAACAAGCCGTTTTCAGATTTGCTCCACCAAGAGAGCATCCAAAACAGGAGATAACATCAATTCCCCTCCAGCGTGCACACAGCTGATCCGTTCGCGCATTTAATCATTGAGCGTGATACGAAATCCCATACAAACAAGCCGTTTTCAGATTTGCACCACCAAGAGAGCATCCAAAACAGGAGATAACATCAATTCCCCTCCAGCGTGCACACAGCTGATCCGTTCGCGCATTTTATCATTGAGCGTGATACGAAATCCCATACAAACAAGCCGTTTTCAGATTTGCACCACCAAGAGAGCATCCAAAACAGGAGGTAACATCAATTCCCCTCCAGCGTGCACACAGCTGATCCGTTCGCGCATTTTATCATTGAGCGTGATACGAAATCCCATACAAACAAGCCGTTTTCAGATTTGCTCCACCAAGAGAGCATCCAAAACAGGAGATAACATCAATTCCCCTCCAGCGTGCACACAGCTGTTCCGCTCTCGCAGCATCACACATTCAACTTTCTCTTTTGTCAGGTGTGTCAAACACACTGATAGGTTGGAAATATTTTATTATTTTATCTTATTTATTAAATTGCCAAACATTGAGAAGGGCCATGGAGAACAGGTGGGTCGATGTTATGTTCTTTCGCGGAAAATACTTACTTGTATCAATTTATAGCTTTACGGCGCTCAGAAAACAAGCTTACAATGCTGTCATCACGTCTTAACTCGGATGTTTTGAATGTCTTTAATTGAAGTTGGTATTCGATTTTGAACGATGATCGTAGTTTGGTACCTCTGACTCTAACGATAAGATAAGAGCAGCTTGCCTTGGAGGTACACAGCTCTCTTTCTCACTTTCGATCTACGGCTGGTGTTGTTAGCCCGAGTCAGTTCTGGTTTTAGGATCGAAAGTAAAGATGGCTTCTTGAAGGCCTTCTCAAATACCACGAACCGATATCGTTTTCCTGGCGTACAGGCCAGTTGCCGGGAAGGCCCCGTCGGTTACGCTGGATAGCATTTGTACGGTTAGTTTGCACGAGTTGTAGCGCTCATTGTGCTAGTTGTGTTCGTTTTTGTTACCCTGTGGCCCTCATTTATCAAATTGGGCAAGAACATTGTGATGTGAAAATCTGATGATGCAACTGGTTCGGATGATACCGAAGCAAAGCGTGCCCGGTATGTGACCGAATTGGAAGGAATTTCAGTGAATCCTAACCAATCCGCACCACCTGCAGCTTCGAAACATTGCCTATCGGTATTAGCAATTGCTAATACATCCATTATCCAAGACGGCGATGAATAGCAGTTAATACTACTACTAATACCAGCACCACCAGCACGACAAGATGATGTTTGGTGATGGTGAACCGTGATGCAGTTTTAGTTAGATTAGCGTAGCGATGTGCCAAGCAAGCCATGAAGTGTTTTTTATGTGCTAATTTAGAATAATTTAACGTTCTTCATTGGAATCGGACACCTTGATTTGATCAACCCGTTGTCGAATAGGTTTAAAGAAGTATAAAAATAACAGAATAATACTAGCACAGCCAAGTAAAGATCAGTTCCAAAAGAGAACGAGGAGAACGAGAGAAAGTCCGCCGCGTGAGGTGTCCATGCCGTACGAAAAATGAAGATAAAGTGAAACACATCGTTTCTTAGATTGGTTAAGGTAGAATTGAAAGCGGAACCCTTTTCGGTCGAGTACGAGAGAGAGAGAAAAATAATAGAGTACCGGTTAATTAGCGTTTTCAACTTATGAACCTAAACGAACCTGACAAAAGAGTATCCACGTGTAGGAAAGGAAAGCTGTGAAGAGCTCACAAATCACCACATATATTGCAGACCAAGGCGTATATTTTCTTGAATGATTTGATCACACCATTTGATCATCAAAGCTATAGAGCATTATCGAGGTTCTGGATGACTGTTCCCGTAAGTGAAACGATAACCAGTACTATATACGCATATAACAACGTCTACGTATTACCTAAACTTTATACACAAATTGTATGTATCAATTATATACATCTATTTTTATACGGGCATACTGTTTTTTGCGTGCCGCTCACTTACGCTGTGATGGGCGATTTTAATTTTTGTACTACCAGTTGATGGAGACCAAACTTACCACAGTTTGCTTGTAGTTTTGTAGTTCCCTTTTCACGCGCCGTCAAACGTGAGGAAAACACATCCACCACCAACAATTTCAGGCCAATCCACCGGGTGGACACGTCTTGTATTTAATATCAAACCATTAAATGACCAGGCAACAAAACAACAAAGAAAATACAAACGATCAGCTGTTATATTTTACGCGCGGTTTTCCATTTAGTGTGCCGGAGATTACGTGAGCTTCTTCCAATGCTTCGTCTTATTTGTCTTCCACGCACGTTGTGCAATTCATTGTTACTTGTTTGTTTACCCTCGTTTTTTGACAGGAAAAGCGAAGGATACTGTGAGATGTTTGAATTGGATTTCCCTTTCCTTTAGAGCTGTGCGCCCTTGATGTAATAACAAAAGATGTACGCTTATGGTATCGAACTTGCTACTATGCGCAATTGTATACCAACATTACGTTCTTTGATTGTTAATGACTGCTTTCCAATTAATTGCAGATGAGATTCTTCGATGCTTCGTTCGAATCGTTGTTGAACATTGGACGATCAGAATCGTATGCTGATTTGAAAATGGGTCTTAACAATGGTAGGCGTTGTTCCCGATGTTAAGACGCGCTTTAAATGAATTGTTAATACGGATGGAATTATTTTATATTCTACAGCACAAAGCACGCGTGAGACAGCCAACAACAGACAAAAGATGAAAAACAACAATGGTGAAGAATCGTCCTGTTCGGGTTACGGTGCAGGTACGTGCGAAGAAGATTGCAATAGGAGTCTATGTGTCCCGTTTAGGCTTTGTCACACTTAAATCACCTTACCGCTTGTTTGGTGTATCGTGTCTATTTTACTTATGAACGATGGAAAAGTTGCTTTTAAAAGTTGTTTCAGCGTTGTTTTGCAACTTTATTACGTCCTTTAATGAAGTTTGAAAATACTAGTAAATTGCACTGAAGTGTTTGGCTTTCCAATAATCAAATAGAATACACTTATTCCTTTTTCGTATTCACATACTGACCCTTAATATCTCTACAATCTACACGCTCTTACTAATGGAATGCAGCTCGCCCCACATTCCTCAATCTCAATATCAATCTGAATTCCTTGCGACTTCAACCAACTAAACGTATGTAGCCCAACTTGTCTTGTCATATGCGTTTTACTGATTAATTTCCAAATGTTCGTACTTGTTCTGTTTGTATTGTTTCTTTTTTTAAAAATGGGTTTACTTATATATTTCATTTGGGGATTTAAATTTTGGAAACTTGTTTATTTTTTCACATGTTGTGTTTGAGCACCATTTATCTTTTATCTGTTTATTTTTGTAACATTAATAACACCTTTGTAGAAAACATTGCACAACTTGTGTTAATTTTGCATCACATTGTTTTATTCGAACTTTTAGCATCGCCAGCCGCAAGCAAGTTAGCCCAAAGGATGACGACGTTGCACGAAGAACCGTTGATCAAACAGATATGCTACGAGGAAGAAGGAGAGGATCGGTTTAGTGAACCGGAGTATGCTGATTACAACGATTTCTACGATCAGCCAATGGGCAACAAGCCGTCACTATCGAAGATGAAATCATCCTACACAGGGATGAATTCGATCGGAGTGACTGGTGGAAAATTCGCTGGTAAGACGAAGGTGGAATCGGCGTCCATGGGTGGAATCTCATCGGCGCCGGTATCGGGCGGTAGTGCTGGTGGCCATGGGTCAAAATATCAAACAATGACGCCTAGTATGAGTTCATCAACTTCGAGCGGCTACGGTTCTCAAGCCGTCTCGTGCACTAACCTCACCAACGATGACACATACTCCATCCGGTCACTAAGCGCCGGAGAAACACCAGGTCCGTGTGGAAAATTCGAGGTGCGTTTAAAAAAACATGTAACCAATTAAAACAATCGATTTGTGTTATTCCATTAGATACAATGTCGCCGTCCAAAATGCAGGATCAAATTTTCTGCTCTGCTAGCACCAATGCCAAATACGAGGAGGCATCTCTGACCTCTCTTACGACCTCAACCTCCGCTTCAGAGAACACACTTATAGCGACGAGCATGGACAACTATAACAGCAATCCATCGACACGACCACTTAGCGATATGCCTAAGCGCGTTAATCCCTTCCTTAAGGATGCCATTTTGGAAGTGATTGACGGTAGCAAATCGGTCGAATCTGTCGATCATGTGAAACAGCATATACATCAACATAATGAAGAAGATGAAGGAATTTGCGCAGAGCAAACTCAGTCTGCACATTCAACGGCTATGAGTGAATCGACACAAATGGTTGACGAAAGTGATCAATGCTCAACGAACACCAAATTCTCCTCAGATGGTATGAGCATTTTAACTCGATTGTTAGTACTCGATTTATATGTATGTGTAGAGCATATGATACTTTTAGTAGAAGATAATTTTACTTGTACATGTGTGAAAAATTATTATTTTTTCTTTAGTAACCTTAACGCGCTTATAATTGCATTTTTGTCTTTCTGCTGAATCTGAAGACGTCAACCGACATTTTATTTATGCCTTCTCACAGTTACGTAGTCAGTTAATTGTGCTTATCCCTCGGTCGAACAAGGATCAAACTGGATAATTTTGTAAGCGATGTTTTTGTTTGTCTATTTTATAGTTATGGAAAGCAATTTCTCCTCGACGCCTGGAAAGCAGGAAATATATCCCGAATGGGTATCGGTTGGCGAGTCCGTGTTAATAAGACCCTATAATACCAGCATTTTAATAGCTTTCATCGGTGCCACTCACTTCCAGGTAAAAGCATCCCCATTTTGCACTAGAAGGTTACTAGTAATTAATGATTTTCCATCTTTTTTTAGGGAGGAACTTGGATCGGAGTAGAGTTGGACACGCCGACTGGCAAAAACGACGGTACCGTGCAAGGGATCCAATATTTTGAATGCCGTCCAAAGCACGGAATTTTTGTGCGTGTTGACAAATTGATTCTCGACAAGCGTGGCCGTGCAATACGTGAACTGAAAAAAGCGGAGAAGATGAAAGGTTTGTTGGTAGTAGTTAATCTTATGTGCCAGATTATACGTTATGTTATATATGGTGATATATGTTACTCTTTTAGCTGACCTAGCTAGTGGCAAAGGTGGACAGAGGCCATTGACGGGTGGTGCTGGAATGGCAACTAATGGCCCACGCAAATGATACGCGTTTAATCGTGGCCTCAGCAGCGCACAGTGTTTATCGAGGCCTTTTGCGGGCCGAAAACGATTTGTCCCCAAGTCTGCATCCGTTGCAACCTTTAGCCGCGGTAAGTAAAGGAGACATCTCGATAGTCCATGCATAGCATACCGAACGAATGACATGAAAAGCAAACTGCGATGACAGAGTCAGTACTGAAATTTCTGCAATCTTCATATGCATGGCCTAGCTCGAAAGACAAGAGTACGTGAAACCTTAAGAAACGAGAGACTTCAGAGAAAAGGCCGATGATTGAAAGTGTTGTTTTTTTTTTAAAGTCCGATGCTACAAAATCCATCCCTTCTATCAGGAAGCTTGCTTCAAATTTTGAAGGTATGCTTTTTTCCTATATATTGACGTAAACTAGAAGCTCGCTTTGCTAGAGAAGCGACAGGAGAAGCAATGACCGATAGAGGAACTTTAGGCAAACGCATAAATAGCTCAGCAGCTAATGCTCTACAGCACCTCTAGATAGTGAATGATATATTCTCATCATCCCAAATTGATGACGGTACAAGAAAAGTGTGGCTTGTAATACATGATGCTATCTTTGTCATCCTGACTAACACAAGAATCATAGCATTATCAAGGATGCACGAACTGACAGGATTGTTAAAAAGCGGGAAGATTTATATTTTATACATAATCACGTCACGAGATAAAGGAACCCTATCTGGTTGTGGAGGTATCGAACATATCTCATGTGTTCGTTTCTCACACATTCCATGCATGATTGCATCCTGTATGTTAGTTGCACTTTGGTGTGATCACATAGTTTCAGCCAACAGTAAACAAACCCGAATAACAAATGACCTGCCATGAACAAACGCAACCTACTGAAGCATTTGATTGTTCGATTAATTGAAAACGTACATTTTTAGCCTGGCGGTAGGCATTTTGAACTGCTTGAACCCGATTCCATCCCGCTTTCGATAGAAAACATTAACACACAATCTACACGTTTTTCGTCCGTTCAATGTGTGAAGCTATAGGTAGATAATAGAAACGATTGCAAAGAAAACGATCTTCTGAATGTAGCATATTTTTTATTTAAGTTAGAAGGAAGAAAATAACTAAACCATAAAAGCAAAAGCCGAAGTCGTAGAAAGAAGGAGCGGTGGTGAGCGTTTTTGGTGAGCTAAAATTGAAACGAAACGTTAGTGGGTCCTAGAAATTCTGTCCGTAAGTGGACGAAAGTGATTGATTCCGTTTGTGTGAAACCATCCATTCCATTGCAATAAAATCAAGATTCCTTCCGTTGCAGCGTGTCCGCGGTGATAGGAAAGCCGCCCGTGAACATACTAATATAGGGCACTAGAGGAAGTAGCAGCAATTCGTCCAACCGAATGCTATTATAGTCACTTCTAACGGTTCTAGAGAAGGTAACGCACAGGCTGGTATGATTGGGTGAGAGTGAGGTGCTCCATCCGTTGGCAGTTAGCATTCCGTTTCGAATTTTGACAAAAGGTTGAAGTTGTGCATGTGTCACATGCGGTAACAGCGCGTCCTTTCCGTCGGCATTAGATAAGCACTGTTAGTCTCAGGTCACTCATGTCTGCACCGTAGAAAAAACGAAGTTTGCTTGAAGAAGGAACAGTACTGGGTACTATGTCACCAAATGGTATTGAGCATGACGGCATCGAAAAATGATAGCTTTGGTAGCTAAGGTACCACTAATGAAGTGCTTAGCTCAACCAAAAGCATCGAAACAGTGGAGAGAATTAGAACCAGTGGTCTGTGCAAAAAAGCCAACATGCACGTGCTAGTTGCCTATGTATATGGAAAACATTGCTCTACATTTTATTTGCCAGTGGCTGTAGGAAGCTTTCCAGCAAGAAGCGGTCTGAAGCATGCCCAGAAGCATATCGAAATTAGCAAGTTGAGTTTGAGAGCAACACAGATAGAGACGATTGAGAACGAGTAAACCAGTACTGTGATTCCTTCAAGCACAATTCGATTCCTATACGATAAGCTATCAACCACTGATAGTAGACGGCAATTACGTCTGTAGTGGATTTTAGATCTAGATAAAAATGCAAAATTGAACACCAGTGAATTTTACTGCTGGAGAAAATGCTGTGCTGCACAGTAATAGCATCAATAAGCAAACGGAAGATAGTGTTGGATAGATAGAATCGTATAATCGTAGAAACGCAATAATGGATTATGTCCTGATCGGCAACTTTTGTCCCTCCTGGCCTGTGTAGCATGATGTAGACAATTGGCAAACAGCAACAACAGTTTAGCAATGCGGTAATACAGTTTTTGTGTAGTGCTTTAGTATCGTTGCTCACTCAGAATGCAGCGAAAAGCAAAAACGTGACACAACGCGTGTGATGGGAACGTTTGAATAAGATTTCTTTTGCGTTGTGGGCATATAATTTATGCAATCTTCCACTTTACACAGCAATGCAGTTTATGCTTAAATGCAACACACAGCAAGACTCAAATCGGAAAAAACAGCAATATTTGAGCAGATAGTAATCGTGCTTTAGGACGCGATAGTAAACGCGTATCCTGTCGAAGAAATGGTCAGAGTAGAAATGAGTAGAAGCTTTCACGTGATGGTGATGATTTTAACTTGTAACTAGACAGAAGGGAATTGTGATTTCGTTGTTTAAGTTAGGAGACAAATTTTGTGTTATCGTTTGCTGATTTTTGATTTTTGTGCTTAGGATGCCACCATAGCGCAAAAATAAGGTTCCGTGTAGTATACATTTGTTCAAATTGTTTCAACCATCATAACACACATGTTATAAAACACTTCGCTCGCCGTATGATTGTACGTTCACCGGATTGTGGCTAGTATGAGTATGACTTGATCCATCATGAAGCGGATAATGCAAAAGGTCCTCATAGTGTAATCAACTCAAGGAAGATGGAAATCAAGATGGGCTCAAGAAATAAAAAACACGTAAACATTCAACTACCCAAAACATGGAACACAAGACAAAATCTACCGTTAAAAGTAACCACAAAAGAAAGAGGAAATAGCAAGAACAAAACAAAGATAAATAATTATAAACTGCTTATTCTGTAACTATAATAAAATAGTCGCAAGTCGAACACAAAACAAAGCTGTTGGTTGCCATGTTTACTATCCAAAACAGGAATAAATCAGAAGACAAGGTAAGAAAGTGTAAATACAAAAAAGTATTCTCTGATACGATATACGGCATGGCCGTTCTTATTGTAATGGTATCATTGAGCGTGATACGAAATCCCATACAAACAAGCCGTTTTCAGATTTGCTCCACCAAGAGAGCATCCAAAACAGGAGATAACATCAATTCCCCTCCAGCGTGCACACAGCTGATCCGTTCGCGCATTTTATCATTGAGCGTGATACGAAATCCCATACAAACAAGCCGTTTTCAGATTTGCACCACCAAGAGAGCATCCAAAACAGGAGGTAACATCAATTCCCCTCCAGCGTGCACACAGCTGATTCGTTCGCGCATTTTATCATTGAGCGTGATACGAAATCCCATACAAACAAGCCGTTTTCAGATTTGCACCACCAAGAGAGCATCCAAAACAGGAGATAACATCAATTCCCCTCCAGCGTGCACACAGCTGATCCGTTCGCGCATTTTATCATTGAGCGTGATACGAAATCCCATACAAACAAGCCGTTTTCAGATTTGCTCCACCAAGAGAGCACCCAAAACAGGAGGTAACATCAATTCCCCTCCAGCGTGCACACAGCTGATTCGTTCGCGCATTTTATCATTGAGCGTGATACGAAATCCCATACAAACAAGCCGTTTTCAGATTTGCTCCACCAAGAGAGCATCCAAAACAGGAGATAACATCAATTCCCCTCCAGCGTGCACACAGCTGATCCGTTCGCGTATTTTATCTTTGAGCGTCATACGAAATCCCATACAAACAAGCCGTTTTCAGATTTGCTCCACCAAGAGAGCATCCAAAACAGGAGATAACATCAATTCCCCTCCAGCGTGCACACAGCTGATCCGTTCGCGTATTTTATCATTGAGCGTCATACGAAATCCCATACAAACAAGCCGTTTTCAGATTTGCTCCACCAAGAGAGCATCCAAAACAGGAGATAACATCAATTCCCCTCCAGCGTGCACACAGCTGATCCGTTCGCGCATTTTATCATTGAGCGTGATACGAAATCCCATACAAACAAGCCGTTTTCAGATTTGCACCACCAAGAGAGCATCCAAAACAGGAGATAACATCAATTCCCCTCCAGCGTGCACACAGCTGATCCGTTCGCGCATTTTATCATTGAGCGTGATACGAAATCCCATACAAACAAGCCGTTTTCAGATTTGCACCACCAAGAGAGCATCCAAAACAGGAGGTAACATCAATTCCCCTCCAGCGTGCACACAGCTGATTCGTTCGCGCATTTTATCATTGAGCGTGATACGAAATCCCATACAAACAAGCCGTTTTCAGATTTGCTCCACCAAGAGAGCATCCAAAACAGGAGATAACATCAATTCCCCTCCAGCGTGCACACAGCTGATCCGTTCGCGTATTTTATCTTTGAGCGTCATACGAAATCCCATACAAACAAGCCGTTTTCAGATTTGCTCCACCAAGAGAGCATCCAAAACAGGAGATAACATCAATTCCCCTCCAGCGTGCACACAGCTGATCCGTTCGCGCATTTTATCATTGAGCGTGATACGAAATCCCATACAAACAAGCCGTTTTCAGATTTGCACCACCAAGAGAGCATCCAAAACAGGAGGTAACATCAATTCCCCTCCAGCGTGCACACAGCTGATCCGTTCGCGCATTTTATCATTGAGCGTGATACGAAATCCCATACAAACAAGCCGTTTTCAGATTTGCTCCACCAAGAGAGCATCCAAAACAGGAGATAACATCAATTCCCCTCCAGCGTGCACACAGCTGTTCCGCTCTCGCAGCATCACACATTCAACTTTCTCTTTTGTCAGGTGTGTCAAACACACTGATAGGTTGGAAATATTTTATTATTTTATCTTATTTATTAAATTGCCAAACATTGAGAAGGGCCATGGAGAACAGGTGGGTCGATGTTATGTTCTTTCGCGGAAAATACTTACTTGTATCAATTTATAGCTTTACGGCGCTCAGAAAACAAGCTTACAATGCTGTCATCACGTCTTAACTCGGATGTTTTGAATGTCTTTAATTGAAGTTGGTATTCGATTTTGAACGATGATCGTAGTTTGGTACCTCTGACTCTAACGATAAGATAAGAGCAGCTTGCCTTGGAGGTACACAGCTCTCTTTCTCACTTTCGATCTACGGCTGGTGTTGTTAGCCCGAGTCATTTCTGGTTTTACGATCGAAAGTGGTGTTGTGTATCGGTGTCCCTGCTACGAAAACTTCTCGATGGCCTCTCAAATACCACAAGTCGATATTGTTTTCCTGGCGTACAGCCCGGTTGCCGGGAAGGCCCCGTCGGTTACGCTGGATAGCATTTGTACGGTTAGTTTGTACGAGTTGCTGCGACATCTTCAGACGAAGCGTGCCGAACGGAACAGTACACCCGTGACGCAAGGAATTTCCATTAAATTTATTTAAATAAATAGTTACATTGTTTATAACAATGTTAAAACACTGTTTTTCCATTTTAACTCCCCGCCAGCTGATGCGAGGTTCATTAAATACATCGATCGGGTCTTTTCGGCAGCTTGGAGCTTTTTCGAAGAGTCGAATGCTTTTGATGGCGTGGAACGTCAACATCTGACGTTTGTTTGTAAACATTACCCGGCACAAAGCACTGGAAGGGGATGGTAAATTTTCACGAAATTGTAAGTAAAACATTTACATGATGCTTTGCTTATGTGTTTATTTAATGAAGTTTATAAGAACGTAATGCTCGCACTTGCAGTTGAAATCTTTTGATTTACTAGGTTGCAAAGACGGGACGCTTTGTTATGCGGGGTATCGTGTTTACAGTTATCTCAAGGAAGGTACGTCGTTTGGTGCTTATAGCGTTATGCGTTATAGGTGCTTATATGCTTCTCCATTTTTAATGGGTTTCTTTATCATAGAAAAGCGCATGACAGACGTACAGTATCACTATGAGTGTGAGCTGCAGCTGCTCTATTTGATCGCGAAAAAGGAATCGAATGCACCGTTCGACCTGTTCATTCCGTCGCTAACGACGGGTCAATTGAACATAGAACAGTTGAAGCAATACAGAGAAGCAGTCACCCTGCCAGATGGTGGGAAGCCAGAAAGCATCGTATTGTCGATCTGCGATCCAAGCTCTACCGTGCTACTATATAGAATGACAACTGGCTTGAAGGAAATCGGCCAGAAACTACCGTCGAAGGGTAAATTGCTTAGGTTGAATGTTAAATCGGGCTGTGATAAAGCTACGACTATATAATTGTTTCATGAAATAACAGTGGTGGTCTGTCATGAGAAGCATAGTTTAACCGAGATTGCAACCTAGACTATACGCTATAGTTATATAGCTTTAATTGATTCTTTATGTTCACTATTGTTTTAAAAAACGTTGTTAACTTTTATAGAAAATTAATAAAAACAAACCTGGCAATCAAAATAAGACCATACATTAAACGAGCCATTTTTACATTATTATTAATATTTATTTATTATAACATTTTGACGGCTCATGGCCGTATTATCAAGCTTAAATTGGCTGAGGAGTGTACACATTTCTCAAAACATTTTCTCCTTGTTTTTACCTTATCCCGGGAGTTGCTCGGTTAAATAATTATTAATAACTAATTATTTAAATAATAAAACATCGCAGTCATTATCCCATACTATCAAATCATTATCCCAAAAACTGATCGTTTTCAGAGTTCTGGTACCAGGAGACCATCGTTCTAGGAGGGGATACGAATTCCCCTTCAGCGTGCATACAGCTGTTCCGCTTACGCATGTTATCATTGAACGTGAGAGCAAGTCTTCTGCTACATTGGCTATAATTATTGCATACTATCAAACACTGGAAACTGATCGCATGTGTACATGAGCAATGCAAGATGCAATGATAACACGGCACGATAAATATATATACGCTAAACGGTATATAAATGATAATCGGTACAATTTTATGTTAATAAATAAAATTTATGGCACCGCCTAGAAAATGGTTAAATTTGTAACATCACTTATATTTTAAATCAAATACGACCGAGACGACTATTTATCTGTATCTAGGATGGGCTAACTTTTTTGTTTCTCAAATATAGGGTCGTCCAGTAACACATTGCATACTGATATAACTGATTACATTATGATATAATTTTTTCGTTAACGTCTGAACCAGATCGATTGTCACACAATCTGTTTATTCAAAAGGTTTAACACTAACAATATCTTTACAAATAATCAGCATGCCGTCTCACATAATTTATTCCTGTTAAGGCTATGGTATATTACATTATTCTGACATGTGTACGATCGGTACTAGAAACTTACGGGGTAAGCTCGTCGGTTTCCTTGATAACGAAATTTTTTTCAATAGTCTCTCGCCTTAAAATCATCTCTCGAGTATGCTGCAGAAGAAACCAACAAGAGGAACGGATCAATTAGACTAGTTGCACTAAAATTATAGACAAATAAATTTTGTAATACATCTTCATTCTGCACGGCAATAATTCTATGTTGAATTGATGGTGCAAGCTGGCAGCTGTTCTGTTCCAAATCATCTAGCGACGCACGACGTAAAAGCTGTAAACAGATACGAAAAAAGAAACAAACTAAGTCACAGCTATCGTTTCAGTTGTTCTAGCTCCTTTACCTTGCCCCGATTATTACTGATGTGTTCCATTTTGGGTATCGTTACGGAAGACTTTCGTCTGATTGGAGTCGGACCATCTAGCTCAAGGTTTTCGAGCATCTGTACCATGCTATGGCGCCTTGACAGAGTTACAAGCGACTGGCGATGTTTAGTGTGATGCGTTTTGCCTAAACGAATATCGATTGCTTTGAAATGATTCTGGATAGCCAATCCAAGCTCTGGTGCAGCATCATCGTCCAACAGCACACGGCATCCTTTAAACATGGTATATCCATCACATCCTCCATATATATAGCTTTTAATGCATAATGTATATTTCTGTTCCAAATTTAACCATTCATCACCAAGGCGCACCAGTTTCGGTTCTACTCGTTCACCTGGACGTTTTGTTGGGTCAAATACGAATGACATGCCCGCTATCTGGGGAAATCTTCCTTCCAACTTTGGGTATGTTGACACGGAATTTTCAAGCGCTTCGTGCAATATTTTGCCCGTAACCTCTAGTACGATTAATGGGTCTTGCATTGGTATTATATTAATTAAGTCACGCATCGTAAATGGTCCAGCAGGATGTAT
Organism: Anopheles moucheti; assembly: GCF_943734755.1. Classification (NCBI taxonomy): domain Eukaryota; kingdom Metazoa; phylum Arthropoda; class Insecta; order Diptera; family Culicidae; genus Anopheles; species Anopheles moucheti. The sequence continues at coordinate 92,243,823 of NC_069141.1, forward strand.
TTGATCAGAACGAAATGTGCCAGAGTTAATAATCACACAATCGGCGCCAGTGGCGGCTAGTGCTACATCACAAATCCAATTTCCTAGATTGGTTTCAGATGTACGAATAGCAGAAAATCTTCCTTCTAACTCTACAGCAAACATTCCCAACATTTCATCCATTTTCGATTCAATTGTTTCGGAATATTTTTTCAACTCGTCTTTTAATGTGACGTCCTCTGAATATTGCGAAGAATTTACATCAACTTTCTCCACATTGATCGTAATTTTATCACTCTGAGTACTTCTGAGGTTAATGCCAATCTTGGAAAATTGTCTAAAATCGGTACCCGATTTAATTACGTATGTATCATCAATCTGCAAATTGAAAAGTTTGAAAAAAGTAGGATAGAGCAAATGTTCTGAGTTATCGTAAAGGATAAAGCCGCATACATACATTCAATATCTCATACACATGATCGTGACCACCTAATATTAGATCGATGTGTCCGCTATGTTTGGCCAACTCAATATCGTTAGGCGTTCGCATGTGTGTTAAAGCTATAATAACATCACAACCCTGTGCAAAAGAATTCATAAGAATACAAACATTTGAACCAGTGTTGCGCTGTTTTTAAGAATTACCTGATTGTGTAGCTCCTCTGCTAGTTGGTTTCCCGCTTTAATAAAATCAATATAGGTGACTTCGTTCGGATCTATCGTCGGCAACGTATCAAGCCACTCCTTTTCTACCAAACCAATTAGACCCAATTTCACCTCATTGTGATTTAAAATATGAGTAATTTTTCCACCCCCTAACGGTCGTCCAGTTTCATTATCAACTACATTCGACATCAACCAGGGAAAATTAGTCTTCTCAACCCATTCGTTCAGAACATCTAATCCGTGATCTGTGGAATATGATCAATAATATTATTATTAATTAATGATGTTTATTATTTCGCTTACATTTGAATACTTCTTACCAAAATCATGGTTTCCAAATACGGCACAGTGTGTTCCGATAGCATTTAACACGGGAACCATTTGTTCTCCTTTTGTAAAGGTGCTAAGCATACTTGGGGAAAATGCATCACCACTAAATAGAATCAGAGGATTCAGTTGATTGAATGATTTGACTGCCGTGCAGAACCGTGCAGCTCCGCCGATTGGTTCAGATTTGCTGTTTGCATCAATGTTATACACGTCATTGTAATGTATAATAGTTAATTTATCCACTGTAGCACCGGTCATACTGCTACTGTCTCGGTCGATCCCTTGACCAATTAACGTTGCTGAGTGAAGATTCGGTAGCAAATTCGGTGTATTGTTCTGTATTTGCGAGACGGCTCTTTTTCCGGCCTCTCTTACTTCTACGGACGCCTACATTATAGTGGAAAATAGAAACGGTACAGATATGCGTTTAGAAAGGTTTGCTCCAGTGTATGAAATTTAAGCATCGTTTACACAAATAAAGTCACGGGCTACTGTACGAAATCAGAACACCTAGAACATTCAAGGGATATTAATTGTATGTTTCACGTGCGTTATCATGCCTGTTATATGATTATATAGTTCATAAATCAAATCCACGATTAAATAACAAAAATATATTCATTTAAACGAAAACAGTTGAACATTGCCATTCGCATTATGGCAAATATAACTATTCAAACATCAGATTTCTATCATTTAAATGTAGCACTAATACAAAAGAAAAGTATCGATATAATTAATTTGGAACCCGTAACTTCGGCTAGTAAAATGTTAAAATATTAGGGGATTATCTAGAGGAAAAGGTAAACCGATATAAACGTTTTATGTGAAATAACAACACCTGTTTTAGCCATCCGACAACATGTTTCAAACCCTGAGAAACCTCGGCTGTTGCTTCAATGTTTGTGGCACCACTTTCAACTAAATCACTCCATTTGGAACATAATGCAGCTTTCGATGCAAAACCAGCCATTTTTAGCTCCCTTTTTCATACGCAAAACCGTCGTCTTATCCCTCAACAGAAGACCTTCTCATGAGTTTATTCATTAATTTCATGCTGCTACTGTAGGTGGCATCAAAAGCATGTAATAGCACAATAGAAATACCTTATTCATGGTTTTGGCACATGATTTTCTGATAAAGACCTTAACCTTGAATTTTATCTACATTCGTGTGCGTGTTCGATACGTGTGCATGATGACGATTCTGGCAAAGCAAAGAAACGTGAAATAAAGTTTTCGACATAATTATGCCACTTTCAACAACAGACCACATAAAGCTTACGTTATGTTTTCGCTAACTTCTAGCATATATTAACCAACACTGTTCTTTCCACATTTGGTCACTAACCTTTCACAATCACATTTTATAAATTAGAACAGATTGTGTTTCTATCACAAAACTGATGATAGATTACACCACTTCGTAATCCCCTGTACGGTGGCTAAACAATTTCCAAACGCGGTAAACATACGCCTTGGGAATGCATTACAACACCTATTGAGATAGTTACCTTCGCCAAATAAACTTAGAATACGTTTTTGAAAAATACTGATTTACAGCAGCCTTGACGCATGCGTGCTACATAGACTTGTGCTCTCTCTCTGTGCATTCATAACACTAACACAGTTACACAGAACATACTTTGGCAACAGCATGCTCTCATGTACGATGACGCAATAAACCATTCTTATCGAGAATTGAATCAAAAGGTTCAAACTATGCTTAATACAGTATGTGTGAAAAAATGCTGCACTAATGTAGTTTAATAAAATAAGGAATTTATGGAGTCTACTTCGTTTAGGCTAGGAATCCATTTTTTCTGCAACATGGTACATTCAACATAACTTCTAATTATAATTCAGTCAAACTTCTAATAACATAACTTCTAATTATAGTTCAGTTGTTCAAGCTCCAATACATCTACTTATTGTTATTCAAGTTATTTTACTCTTCGTTGAACACAAGCAACTGTATAAACATGTTAGCCATCTTAAAGGGTACTGTTTATTCTAATTAATTTGTAAATTAGCCATTTTTGACTCTTCCAATAGGTGCAACCCGTCAGTGTGGGGGGTTTTTTAAATAACAAACGTAGTTAGGTCCGGGTATTTTTTTCAATAAACAGAACGGACAGAAAGATTACTCTTTATCTTATTTGGTTCTACGAACTTTATTGGTCCGGAAATCAGTGGCAGATCAAGCTTCTCGGATTCTCTGAACAGAATGCTAGATGGAGCCAACCGCATTACATATTGACTTCACACTTCACTTCAGCAGATCGGAAGAACTACCCTCACTGACAAACTTCGTGTGATCTCAGAAACTGATTGTTGGAAAAAATCATTCTACCTTCTTTCAGAGCTCCCTCCTCTGGCTTCAGTTACATCCATCACTTCTTCTTTGTAGCCCCGGAGCTCGGTATCTCCCACGGTCCCCTTCTTTGCGTAGTGGATAAAATATCCCTGCCTGAATTACCGTTCTATACAATCAGTGCTTATTTTTAACATCCCCCATCTAAAGTCCCCATTTACAAAACCCACCTACACTTTATTATTTTTTTGTTTTCGTTAGAACGGCCTGGCCGTATCGACTACACTTTATTGATTGTTATGAACAAAACACTTTTCACATTACTGATCACTTCTGATCTTAAGTAGAAAATCAATCCTACTATTCGCATTCTTCTATCGGTGTAAATATACATAGCAGACAATTGCTATTTTTGCTCAGAGCACAACACTTTTTTCAAAAAACTCAAACATCTTGCGCTCGACGCTTTGAAACTTCTCAACAAGATCCAACCTACTTAATGAAATAGTCGATAAACATAAACCAATTCGCCAAAATTTGCTTTATCAACTACTGAAACACGACAAAAATGGAATCAACGACAGCTCATAAAATTTAGCGCATGCTCATTACAATCACTCTTACTTCTTATATTTACAGACGTATTCCTTTTTGCCACGAGTTATTGTAAAAGTGGAGTATTTTTAAGCTGTTTTCATAAGGCCAAAATAGTGTATTCTATTCGAATGCTAATTCTAAACATGTGATGCAGAACAAGAGTTGTGCAAACGCCCATCAAGTATGGCTTCAACTTATTGGGGGTGTTTTGAATAATTTTGGTTGAATATTGAACCCGAGGGCGAACTGGTGGCATGATGGTAGCGGTACCGATCTTCACACGAACGGACCGGACCAAAATCTCATCCGGACCAATCCCTGGGACTCCCGCTACGTGCTCAAATAAGGTCTAGTATGTCCGAAATGGCAGGCATGAGCTAGTAGCTCGTTACGCCAAGAAAAGAGTCCTGATATGATGACGCTTAAAATATATTGTGCTTTTGATTCCTGTAGGAGGTGGACCTTCATTGTTTATTTATATAGCTATTTTAAACAGATGTTCATTAACATATACAAAGAGTTGTATTTTTATTTAATTTAAAATATGACGACTTTTGCCTTATTATCACATATACAAAGTGTGTTTTTAAATTTAATTTCTTTCAAGCTATGATATTAAAATCAAATTCTGTCCATACCATCACATTTGATTAGAATAAATTCATCCCTAAACCATTACAGTTGGTTTCTATCATGATAGAGATAGAAGTTGTATTTATTTTTCAAGTATCAAACACTATGTGAAAAACTAGTAAAAAAACTATTTACATCTTTCCTTAGACAATTTATTTTTACTGTGTGTACAATCGCGAAAATGAAGATAGTTTTCTTGATAGCACAATGGCAAGTACTCAAGATTTGTTTCGTTTCAGCCTACTACAACTTTCAACGGGTCAAGACCGATGATTTCTGTAAATTAACTATTTAAAAACACATTAAAATGTATTAATGATAAAGTACCGTACACTAATATCATGCCTTAAGTAATCAATTTGTTTTCAGTGATGTTTATATATCGACATTATATCTACTTAGATGCCCTTAAACACTTCGATAAATGTGTTAATCTGTTAAACATCTCCCAATGTTGATTGGATGATAAGCTACTGCAATTTGAGTTTAAAACGAGAATTCAATACATGATTTTTTTAAAGTAAAACAGATTGTTATTCATTTGCAATGAGTACATGCAAATTCAATCAGATTATAACTTAGACTATTAGAAAGAACTCAAAATCATCGAATTAGACCAATTACTAGTATATATTGATCATATTACTTTTGATTGCTTCATCATACTATTACTTCGCCATCTGGAGTTATTTTAATTGTTTCGTCAGAGCTAGCCAGTTTGAGTAGAGTTTTCTTAATCCTTAGCGCTGGCAATCGTACGTTTGGATTCATATGCCAGCATTCACGCATCAACTTAGACATACTAGCCAGAAACTGTGTGTTTAGCAAGAAGTAAATATTAATATGTAAATTTGGGTAAATATTATAATAAAACATTAACTCACCGTATCAGAAGTCCATCGATTCTGCACCGACGGTCTGTAGTTATCTACACATACCACTTTGCGCATTTCCTCAAAACTAGGATCAGATGAAACGTAATCGAAATAGGGTACTTTATACTCTTCAGCGATACCACACGAGATAGTGCGACGACAAACTTCCCAAAAAATTAGACCTAATGCATAGATGTCGGCTTTCCTTAAGGCGTCGAAGCAATCCATACTAATACTGGAAAATCATTTAAATGCATTTTAACAGTAGTTCAATTGTTTTCATCAAACCTTTTTATGACACAAACGTACCTTTCATCGAGTACTTCCGGGGCCATATAGCGCTTTGTTCCTACACGAGCCGTGTTTCCTATATCTATTTTATTGGTTGTTTGGCTATGCATTACAGCTAAACCGAAATCCGCGATAACACACGTTCCATTTGCTCTTATAAGAATGTTTTTTGTTTTTAAATCACGATGTGCGATAGCCGGCTTACCCTAAAATACGACACGTGGATTAGATATTTTTAATATTCACCTGCATATGCGAACTGTTGCTATACCTCGGTTCCAAAAATCTCCGTATGAAGATGCACCATACCGTTGGCAATGGAAAGACAAATAGTGACCATTTGATGTGTTGTAATTGCGGTACGGTTCAGATAATCAAACAATGATCCTTGTGGATAGTAGTGTGTGATGAGCCATAATTGGGTGCAAGAATTTCTTGAGGTCATGTCCGAACCAACGTACCCCAGTATATTTTCGTGCCGCAGCAGAACCGTGCTAAAACATTTCAGATTTAGTACAACAAAATAGTCTTATCATTTGTTTACGTTTCCACATACCCATAAATTTCCGTTTCACGTTTCCAGGAATCTTCATCACGGCTAAAAAAAATTTTCACAGCAACACTTTCGCCATGCCAAATACCGCGCCATACTTCTCCATAACGACCACGACCAATGCATTCGCAAAGAGACACCTGCTTAGCAAGAGTACGTTGTATAAGCAAAGGCAGTCCACTACCAGAGCCAGAAGTAACGGAGTGTTGCAAATATTCCTACAAGTTTGATCTCAAATTTAGCAAGCGAAACAAAGAAATCATATTAACCAACATACTCGCAACGTGCTGTCTCCCGCACTAGTAGCTCGTAGCACATCGTCGTTTGTGTAATAGGTTTCAGGGTCATATTTGGTTCGGCAAGCGTTCATTCGTTTTTTATGAGCCCGACGCATACAATAAATAGCAGTAACAGCAAGAATTACGACTGTTCCAAATGGTACAAGAATGGCAGCTGCCATCTTCAATACGAAGGGATCGGCCACTGGGACTGTGTTTGAAACTGTAAAACACCATAGGCAAATTATTTTGGCGCCTTTTTAAGTTGAATGGTCAAGATGCACCTTTCATGGGAGGTAGTTCGGGAAAGGATCCGTTATTACAATAATCTCCCGTGCAGCATTCGATGTTATACATTCCAGTACTGGAAACATGGCGTTTCTTTGGTCCACCACCATCGCCAGAGTTTATTTTCTGATTTTGACGGCAATATAGCGGCAATTGTTCGTGTTCGGTAGTACATCCTCGTTGTACATTTTCATTTCCTTCGGGATCACGGGTTCGAGATTTCCAGCATTGGATAGCATTTTGGCAGTAGTGTGCGTGAATCGCCGTATCAGCACAATCTGGTGGTTCGCAAGAATAACATTTATATCTGAAATCATATTAATTGGTTTATTTCCTAAACTTGTAAAACAGTATGGGTTGAAACTAAACCAACATAATAGAATAGTGCAGGAAAAACATACACTGACATCAGAAACTTACAATGACTAAAAAAGTTAAGAAACTAAAAACACATATAAACCCGAAGGTGCTTATTTCTTCAAACCTGTTACCTTCGTTTCATCCGCTTGTTTGACTTCGAGTGCCTTCTATTTATCGCCAAAGTAGCAACACAGTCCAGAGCACACATACATATTATACAAATGCCAAAATGTAGATTCATAAATATTTCCATAATCGACGGATAAGTCATTGGCCAGGGATGTGTTCAAATTATTGACATAAAAACGGGATTACATTCGCTTACCTATGATGAACAAGCACAGTATTTTGAATAGGAAGATTATGATTTCCGAGAGTAGATTCCATGTCATTATCGTCCATGTCGTCTAGCAGTTTACCGTCTTCTGGGTCTCCTGGAATAGCGCATAAATTCATATACAAATTGCATTTTGCATATTGCTTTTCCTTTTTGGCTTTTTTGTTTGCCTGTTTTTCTTAATGCTTATCTCTTCGCTACCTTTCATATTCTTCCTAATTTCTATCCTGGTCGGTTCAGCGGTTATTAGCATGAGAAACGTTGTAAATTCCTTTGAGGCAAACAGTTTAAGCTAATCAACTAAACTGAACAAGTGTAAAAATACTGAACAAATGAATAGAACTAGTATCTGGAAGGAACAATCTGTTGAATACCTATTTTAAGCTATAGTCTTAAACCTAGCGTTTATTTGTTTTTGTTCCGTTGTGCCCAGCATAATAAGACTAATATTAACATTCTTTTGACCATGGCGAGGAACACTTTTTTATGCTTTTCGGCAGTCGTTGCGTGTTTCGTTTTGCATACCAGATCCGATATTATGGTAACGATATAATTGTACTCCTTAATTCACGTTAATCTTTGTACGATCGCTTTAAAGCATAATACTACATCTAACAAGCTATGCTACCCATTTCGGTTCGTTTACTAAATAACAAAATTCTCCTCTATTTGCTCTCTCTCTTTCTTTCTCAAGTATTTCTGAACTTTTTTGTTTCGCTTCCCCACAGTCTGCTACAACAGTGCGGGGAATTTTTAAACCGCTATTTTGATATCTTACTCAAATCCTTCAGCTAGAACCGTAACTTCATACTGAGCTATACAACTTTGTACACCATTTACGCGTGTTAATATGATTTACCTCTGCATATTGTTAATATAACCACACAAATTACAAACAGTCTAGCCAACACCATTTTGCTTTTGTTTTCTTTGTAACCTTTAAGTTTTCTTCATATTCCATCAAACGATAGAGATGCTGTCATGAAGTATATAACCAAAAGTTCAATGATTGGTTTGGTATGGAACTAGCATTAGGAGCTACAAATGATCTAGTTTAGTTTTTCCAATGCATAATTCGTTTCTCTATTAAAGAATAAAGTAAAATAAATTAAAAGAGAGTTATGAATGTTTTTCGCATACTTTGTTTTAAATGAGAATTAATTACCATTTTCCGATTTGACAGATGTGTCTGTAGAAATTGGCAGAACGGATTTCGTCCTACGTACATCCCAAAGTACGCGGAATCGTTAAATAGGCAAAAAAATAAGCGAAATGTTACGTCCGATCCAAACATTCCGCTTTCCTATTAGAATACAACGAATGGTGACTACATGGTCTCCATTGACCACTGCCTTCAACACTCGTCCGGAAAAGCGCATAAATTTCACCAAGAATGAAGTGGTTTGTTAACGCTATTGGTTTTGCATCGATTAGCTTGTATCTGTTCTTTGTTGTTTGTTGTCTTTTAGGGACTGTTCGGTATACCGGAACTCACATCGCATGAAGGTTTTTATGTACTCAAGGAAAAGGCCATATTCAAAACCGATGATCTTATCGAGGAAGCAACTTCACCAAAGCGCAGACGAAAAATGGTTATGATCTTTGATGAGCTTTCTGATACGCTATGCAAAGTGGCGGATCTGTCAGAGTTCATTCGTTTGGCTCACCCTGCAACTAATTATTGTTCCGCAGCTGAGGACGCTTGCATTACTATTAGTGGCATTGTGGAGAAATTGAATACCCATAAAAAGTTATTTAATTCGTTGAAAAGCGTCGTAGACAACGGAGACAAATTAGAGACTACCGACGTCGACAAGCACGTGGCCAGATTATTTCTTTTTGATTTCGAACAGAGTGGTATTCATCTGGAGGAGGAAGCGCGGCAGCGAGTGGTGTTTTTAAATGATTGCATCCTTCAACTTGGCCAACGGTTCATGGCCGGTGCGGTAAATCCTAGGCAAATTTCAAGAAGTATTCTTCCGGCAGCTGTTTTACCTTTGTTAGTTTTTTTAAGTGTTACTAGAGAATCTGGATGCATAAATTAACCAAGTTACCTGTTTTGCAGCTTTCCATCAGATGGTGAAAATATTCTCGTATCCGGATTGTATGCCGATTCTGCCAATAGTAAGGCTCGTGAGTCAGCATATCGCTTATTCCTTTATCCAGACACGGATCAGGAGCGTCTGTTATCAGAACTGCTAAAATGCCGACACGAACTTGCTACAGTCTGCGGATTTCCAACATACGCCCACCGAGCACTGAAAGCAAGCACTGTGGAAACACCAGAGATGGTAGATTTGTTTTTAGATGCTCTTAGCGAACAGCTGAGTCCTCGTGCAGCTAAAGATTTTTTCATTATGCAGAAAATGAAAACTGCAGAATGTGGTCATTATGTTCCGCTGGCTTCTTGGGACACCCCGTATTACACGTCTTGCTTGAAGCGCAAATATCTACAGGCAACTACGTCCGAATTTTCACCCTACTTCAGTATAGGAGCATGCATGGAAGGTTTAAATCTTCTTATGCACGGACTGTTCGGTATCAATCTGAAAAATGTGGAAATGGAGCCGGGTGAATCTTGGTGTCATGATATATATAAGCTGGCCGTCTTACATGAGACGGAGGGTTTGCTTGGCTATATTTATTGTGATCTTTTTGAGCGGCAAGGAAAACCGAACCAAGATTGCCATTTCACGATTCAGGGAGGCAAAGTTTTGCCAGATGGAAGTTTTCAAAACCCAATCGTTGTCGTCATGCTGAATCTTACGCAACCTCGTTGGTCAGGACCAACACTGCTAACTCCTTCTATGGTGGACAATCTCTTTCATGAGATGGGACACGCAATGCACTCAATGCTCGCAAGAACGGAATATCAACATGTGACCGGCACACGCTGTAGCACAGATTTTGCAGAGGTTCCTTCAGTGTTGATGGAATATTTTGCAAATGACCCACGAGTGATAAGATCCTTTGCTAAACATTTTCAAACCCAAGAACCAATGCCTGAAGAAATGTTACAACGACTATGCACATCGAAACATTTATTTGCGTCTAGCGAAACACAACTACAAGTGTTTTATTCCGCACTGGATCAGGTTTACCACGGAGACCATGGTTTGCATGGAGAGAATACAACTGCCACGCTTAGAAGAGTGCAAGAAAAATATTATGGTCTTCCTTACGTGGAAAATACTGCATGGCAGCTCCGTTTTTCTCATCTGGTCGGTTACGGTGCAAAGTATTACTCATACCTCATTTCAAGAACAATTGCTTCATGGATATGGCAAACATATTTCGAACGGGATCCATTTAGTCGAACACAAGGTGAAAAATATCGACGTGGATGTCTAGCATACGGTGGTGGTATTCCAAGTCGTCTATTAGTTTCAAACTTCTTGGGTCGAGAGATTAATCCCACAAATTTAACTTCAAGCCTAATTAACGAGATTGATGCTTGTAACGATCGTTTAAAACATATGGACGATCTTTTCTGCTAGTTCAATTGTTATCAACAGCGAACATTCAACTGCATTTGTGTTGAAAATAAATAAAAACCGCACAGGGAAAGCAATGTTTTAGGAAATTAATGAATCCTGTGAGCGGTTTACGTTATTTGTTTTTGCGTTTTGCTCGTAGAAGAATCGTTAGTCCTTCGTTCAGAGATACAAAACGGAGAAGATTTTATAACGGCACCATTCGAAAATAATATCACAGTCAAGGAGAAGAAGGTAGAGCCGGTTACACCGAAGGTTGTGAATCGATTCCCTTCTCAGCCAACCCCAACGGGTAGTAATAATTTGTACGCAATGAAGTGTGAAGACAGATTACATTATTACGGAAGCAATCATCCAACAATATCATTAATATTGTTGAACACACTGTGTCGAGGTTACTTTAAACTAGTACTAATTATACAAATGATAACACCAATTCTCAGCATTCTTACATACATACACACTCTTCGGAGATTTATTACAAAATGTACATACAGCTGTTTCAAATCAACGAGGGTATCGATTGTAAAGTATTCTGATTAAAAAATGTAGCCTGCATTCAACATGACTATTTTCCTTATCATTTAACTAACCGTGTGTAAATGACGACTAACATTTCTGTCGAGTTTAACACGACCGGTGAGAAAGATATCTGCAACCAAAAGTGATTTATGTATACACATATATAGGTATTGAGTTTTTTTTTCTCTGTGGCATCTTGCATGTCTCGAATGCTTGGTGTTTTTCTTTTACTGTCACAAGAGATATTTTTGCAAACAGAATTTTAATTTTCCTGCTCTGTCTGTCTAGCTTTCCGAAGAAATTAAGCAACGTAGTTGTACTGGTTTTGATTATCCTTATCTCGTTCCATATAATCCCGATCTATTAAAGATTCGATACGTTTCTTCAAGTCAGCCGGCTGTAATGATGCAAAACAAAATATTTTAGCAAATAGTTGCTCCGGTTCAATCAATGCAAGATTCGTCATTAAGGCCTTTACACAAAATCACCCACCTTAACTGGAAAGGTAAGCTGTTTATACAGTTCCGTGATCAACAAGTTGTGGCTAAGCGTTTTTCTCATCTTCATAATACGCACAATCGCTGCATCAATTTGATATTGACGATCCTGGTATACACGTTCTTCAGTGGCCTTTTGTTCTTCGGTCTAAAAAAATATTCAATAGCTATAGAGGCAATATACATGCATAATATGCTTCACATAACTAACATACCGTTTCTTTCATTTGAATTTGATTAATCTTGATCCTAAATAACTTATTGGTGAATTCGTTATTGAAATGAAAATTATCAGTGTTTTCCACCTCACGACCTTTGGGTATCTTTGTTAGAACGCGTGCCTTTCCGCAGGCAAGTGATTGTAGAGTGCGCTTCAATTCTCCAATCTGTAGGCAAGATATAAAAAACTGTAAATATTGTAGAATTTAGCATTATTTTAATATACATTATTTACAATACCTCTATAACAACTGCGGTACGTATTTCTTCGAATGATATAGCTGCATTGTAGTTGAATAGTAGTAACACTAAAGCTTGAAACAGAGATACTTGCAAATCTTTCGGCCCCTGTAAATAAAGCGATTTTGATAGTTCTATAACTTGCGTATATAGGAATTAAATTTGCGCTTACCGCATCAAATTGTGCCTTAAGTACGCAATGACCAAGCGTCGGCTGCCATTGAAGCTTTCGTCCACTGTGTTTTGCTAAGTAAAATTTGTTGAAAATCGATTGATACTGTAACAGCTCCTGTGGAAGCGTTACTTCCATTACCGGATAAGTTGGCCAGAATCCCATTGTCAGTATGTTTACAGTCAGATCGATATTTTGAAGTTCCTTGTGTTCTGAATTTTGCATACTCTACGCAAATATTACAATTGTATGAAAGATGTAGCTAAGAGCAATTTAGCTTAGAATATAAGCGTTACCATCTTACCTGTTTAAACGCAAAATTTATATCTCTGCTCAGTTCCATGTCCTTAAACATGCCTTCCAGCTTTGATGTAAATCCCCCACCGCATTCTTGCTTCAGTTTTGACAACATGCTTTTCTCTGCGTCAACCGAAGCGGACTTACCAACCAACAGACGTTTAGCTAGATCTTTTTTGTAAAACGCTTCAAAAACATCTTTGCCATGAATGAATCTAAACTGCACCATAATCTTATCCAGAATCTGCTCCAATTCTTCTTCCGTGGCTTCTTTGTTTCCAGCTCGTAGTTTCATGTCAACATACTTTGCGATCAATTCAGCAGGTTTGTTAGATCGTTGATTAATAAAGTACTCGAATGCTTCACGTAACGAGTTGCCGAATTTTTCATTCTTTTCGAAACATGAATTGACAATATTATCCATTTTGTCTTTGTAGTCTAGCAAATCCTGCACCATAGATTTGTCCTTCTCTGGATCGATGACAATTGTACGGCCTTTCTTTTTAATGTATGCATTAAAATGTGCACACAGCTCTGTGGTACCATTCTTCACACGACAAAACAACTTGTAAAGCCGACTTAGATCGTTAAGCCGGTTTTCCTCAAGAAGTTGATCCAATCCTTTTTGCAGGATTCCAGTTACGTGTTCGTTGATTAACTGTCTCTCAACGGTTACAATTAGCTGATGCCTAGTACAGCCATCGAGATAATGTTCCAGACGTTCTTCTTCTTCATTTAATCGTTTATCGACATGTTGCAAATAGTCTGGTACATCCAGTTCTTCCATTTTAGCCTGGCCCTCCGCTTGATACAAATGTTTCGTGGCCATAAGGAACTTTTGTTCAAATGCATCCCGATAGATTTGTAGATCGGACAACATCCTTAGAAGGCTTTTCAGTAGTGATCTATCGACAGTATCGCCATGACGTTCTTTTTCAATGAGTATTAGAATTCCTTCAACGGTACGAGCTTGAACTAAATTGTTCATAGCAATATGGTCACGGAAAAGTTCTAATCCCATCTCCCAGATAGAGTGAACGGTTGGGTTATTTAAGACGTATATACGATCAAGATAGAGAAATATGCTACGAATCATGATCATCTGCTGACAGTGCGATTGCCAATAGTCGTTCATTTTCTTAAGATATACCAACTTGTCTCCAGACTCAGACAAAAATGGTACAATATTTGCCTTCACATGCTGCTCTACCAAGGCTGTCAGATTAACGTACAATTGTGAATCCATCTTGTCTTCACACATGTGCGAAACGGCCTGGCAGAGGCATTCTAGCGAATATTCTATCGGCGTAGATGTCTGAATGGCAATCACCGCTTTGCGTAGTTGGTTCCATGTAGTTTCTTCAAAATTTTCCGGTATTGAGGGATAAGCTGAAAATGAAGTTAATGGATTTGTACATCATCTGAACAAATATTTGCAATCAAATGCAAACATAATAAATACCGCAATAGTTAACCAGTAACTTACATTTCATATTTTTTATAATAAGCTTTTTAACATCACCAGGCTTCCCCGTTGTTGTCGTTTTAATAATCGCTCCATTAATAGGGTTCAATGCCGAAAAATTGGCCCGTTTTTTATCATTTTCAGTGTGGTGCATTTTCTCTGTTTAACAATACACTGTGTTGGTAATTTGATGATTTCAAAGTCTTCTCGGAATCCTTATTGTTTGTTGGACAGTATCACGGAATGGCGCATTCAACAAGGATGCGATTTTCTTATAGTTATTCCTATTTTCACAGAAGTGCTCCTAATGTCGTTTTGCAAGCGAAACAATACTTGGCACGTTCTTACTTATTCCAGCAACACTTTGAGCGTGTATTGAGGAAATGTAAGAGTGCAAATTTATGTACTGCAGCATAAATTCTTTGCAACAATACTCGAACTAATGAAAAAAGAAAATAAAAAGACCGAATGTTCACGGCTGAACCGCTAACAACAATGCTACTTAACACTGCCACTACACCAAGAAAACGTGTAATCCTACAGTATATTTTCGCCTAGAACTAACTTTGCACGATTATGAGCTTGGTATATGTTGTAGAATTTCCGCGAAAGGCTCACACCAAACATTTGCCACACTCGGAAGCTATTTTATTGGTTAACAATTGTGCTGTCGTTGTTGAAACTGTCAATCTCGCGTCACTGTTCGTTTATATTGTATAGTCAATTGTAGGCACGTCTGAGCGCAGCTTTGAATAATTATATACATAGCTTGGTTACCATGAAAACTACTCAATATATACCATAAAATTATATATATATTTATATATATTTATAAATATATAGAGAGAGAAAGAGAGTAGAGAAAAAAAAGGTTATTCAGATCAAATCTATTTTCATCAATCTCCTTTCCATATTTAATAATCTTCGAAAATCTTCGTACTAATGTCAAATTATCAAAACGAATTTGACAGTTCGTTCCGGCAGTAAAAACATACCAAAAAGTATCGAATCGTCCGCGAAAAAATGGGTTCGCGAGGAATACTGCAATTTATTTCACCGAAAAGTTTTGGCTTTTTAAACAACAGATTCCCGAGCCGGTCTGCATCCATCGGTGTGGCCAATTTCGCTTTAGCCGCGGGTAGCGCATGCAATTGCATCATCTCGAACCAGCAACTCATTAGCAGGCCCTTGTTCACGCCGGCAACCACCAATGATCGCCGTCTCCAGCGACTCGAGCCATCGAGTTCCAGATGTGAGTTGCGGAAGATTATACCCATATTGCATCATATTTTATTACCATCGTAGCAAATGCAACATCTGAAAAAATCATTTTCTATTCCTTCTAGGCAACACTTTACGGAGCACGCGGTCGTTTTACACTTCAAACATTTTGCGTAAAAAGGACTATTACACCACGCTCGGGGTCACGAAAAACGCCTCATCAAAGGAAATCAAAAAGGCGTATTATCAGCTAGCGAAGAAATATCACCCCGATACTAACAAGGACGATCCGAATGCGGGAAAAAAATTTCAGGAAGTTTCCGAAGCCTACGAGGTAAAATCAACCACGACATTTCTTGACGTGCAGTGCAATCTTACATAACGGTACACAACAATACAATTCTTACGTGCCCGTCTTTCGTATTAGGTTTTGAGCGATGAAACGAAACGTCGTGAGTATGACACATTCGGACAAACTTCCGAACAGATGGGTCGCTCGGGTAGCAGTCCGGGATCAGGTGCGGGACCGCAGGGATTCTCTCAAAACTGGCAGTTCCGTTCAACAATCGATCCAGAAGAGCTATTCCGGAAGATCTTCGGAGACGGTGGATTTCAGTCAGGGTTTGAAGATTTTAGCGATTCCAAGTTTGGTTTTGGCGGCGCACAGGAGGTCATGATGAATCTTACCTTTGCCCAAGCTGCACGGGGTGTTAACAAGGATATCGACGTAAATGTGGTCGATACGTGTCCCAAGTGTACGGGTTCACGTTGCGAACCGGGCACCAAACCGGGGAAATGCCAGTACTGTAATGGCACCGGAATGGAAACCATTTCGACAGGACCGTTTGTGATGCGATCAACATGTCGTTACTGTCAAGGCACTCGGATGTATATCAAGTATCCTTGTCTGGAGTGTGGTGGCAAGGGGCAGACTGTACAGAGAAAGCGAATAACAGTTCCCGTACCAGCCGGAATTGAGGACGGACAAACTGTTCGGATGAATGTTGGAAGCAAAGAGATCTTCATTACGTTTAGGTATATTATCATGGAAAGATTCTCCAATTACAAATTTGAAAGCTAATCAATCAACAATTTTTTCATTAGAGTCGAAAAAAGCCGCTATTTTAGAAGGGATGGCGCAGACGTGCACACGGATGCAAATATTTCGCTTTCGCAAGCTATGCTTGGTGGAACGATACGGGTCCAGGGTGTGTACGAAGATCAAACGATTCAAATTGCACCCGGAACTTCCTCACACGCAAGAATAACGCTCACCGGAAAAGGTTTGAAGCGAGTGAATAGCTACGGCAGTGGAAACCATTATGTACATTTAAAAATTCAAATTCCAACTAAGCTAACACCTAAACAAAAAGCGCTTATACAGGTACGGGATATTTATGCAAGCACTTGTTATCGATCATTTCTGCATGCTAGTGTTTTTTTTTCACATTTCCAGGCATATGCTGAACTCGAGGACGACACGCCCGGCCAGATAATGGGCGTTACGTTCAAAACCGACGGTAAGTCTTCATCTTCCAGTTCAGGCACATCTAGCGGCGGTTCTTCCACGGCTTCCTTTCCCACTTCCTCTTCCTCATGGTCCCCTTCAAATGTATCTGCGAAGCACACACAGGGTTCCCGCGATGAAGAAGGCTACGATAAGTATGAACCACATGATTCAACTGATACTACTCAATATCGCAAGGAGCGGTTTGATACCCGATTTTATTACGCCCTTGGTGCGCTGCTGGTGATGGGTTGGTTTGTATATTACACAAACAAACAAACAGACGCTCAATTCGAACGCGAACGAATGGCAGCGCTCGAGCGGCAACGGGTAGCCCGCGGGACCTACAAGGATCTGATAAGTCCGCGAAATGAACCCTGAACGTATAAGAGCCGAAACGCATTAAACGTCATTAAACAACGATTGTTAAGTGGTGTAGACTGTGTAATTGGTGCTAGATTGGAATAAGAGTAGATATATTAACGTTGGAAGAAAATACAAGCTTAAATTAATAAACAACCAACAATCACCCTTAACAATCGTTGTTCGATTCTTTACCGTAGAGTGTCCCCAGTTCCAATGTAATCCGCTAACTTTCATTCAACGTGTTCATAACGATTCGTTTGTTGCAGGTGGGAAGGTATCCTATGCGGAGCCTCAGGAGCTAACGGATATTGTGCGTGAAGCGCTGAAAGACCGCAAACCTCTTCCGACGACCAGTTTAGACGAAAAGGATACTCCAAATACAAAAAAGGAGGAGGAAGCGGCTCAGACGCGAAGCAGCAATTAAGTTAGTTTAAAGTGATCCAGGTGTAAAAATTGAAGCAGTTGAAACCTTTCTTTTCTCCAGTTGAACTGAAATTATCTGTTTTAATGATAATTACAAAATAGCAATAATACAAAACGTGAGCGCAAATCTAACATGTAGCCATTATCATTAAGCTATCGGAGATGGTACCCTGTTTACATTTTCTCGTACGTTTCCAAATGTCCACAGGATTCACATGTTCTCGTGTAGTTGTCTTCTACCTCGTTGTATACCTCTGAATCACCGTAGGAGTGTACGTGCACCTGAACCGTTTTATCGTACAGACTGCTCCTTACATCCATGCGTAGCTCCTTCAGCCGCTTGTTGTATTTCTTAACCTTTGCAACTTCACGCTTTTCCTCCCGTTCTTGCTTTTCTTGCATTAGTTTCTCCTCGCTGCCCCAAACTTCTAACGCGCGTTTCTCGATCTGTAGATGCAAGTACAGTTTCATCTCACCCCATCGAACATTATGCGGGTTTTTGCGGCTTATGTACTTCAAGGGTGGCTCACGACTGTCCAAATCGCAGTCCTTTAGCAGATACTCCTGTTTAGCCTCTGTACGTGTGATTAGCGAATGCTGACCGTCCGGTTCTCGGCATGCATCGCACACCGAATAGTCGAATGTACTAAGTAGGTACGAGTCCGCTATCCGATCACTGCACTCCAAACATTCGTCGTACTCGATGGGCAGGGGTATCGCATCCGTTTCCGGTACTGGTTCTAATCGTTCACCAATTTCTTCCTCGGTCGGATTGGTCCGTTGCTCAATCAGAAAACCACCACCACTGTCGATGTACTTTGTTCCAGACACTTTTATCACGTTGTTTACCGAAACGGCTGTTTCGGGCTGTTTCTTGTCAGAACTGTACGGATGCGTTAAAAGCCGGGCCTGCCGCAAATTGATCGCTTTTTGGCGGTTTTCTTCAATACGTCTACGTTGGTAATCGGACAAGCTTTCCTGCTTCGAACAGCATCCCTTTTTTCCGCTCATTTTCAATGGGCGTTTCAGAAGCAATTATTTCGACGACAAACAAAGTTGCGAAATCGCATAAACAAGCTCCATCCGATTGTCAAACCAAATACGAAAACTAATTCGATATCTTTAACGAAAATTGCGCCTTTGATGTTCAATATAAAAAGTAATATCATATATTTTACACATAAGCAAAATGCATGCTCATTATAAGTACACTAATTAACTTAGTATACCTATAATATTCGCTACGTTGTTCGATTTTCCAGTTTACGGATTTATCAAATTACTCGACGAGCAGCAAATGTCAAACTACGTTGGTACAAGGTACAATCTCACTCGCTGTACTGGTTTGATTTCGTTAGCCACCTACAGAGTACGATAATTTATTTTGAAATACAGTTAATATTTATTGGAAACCAATTTTATATCAAAGTGAAACGTCACAATGTTACTAAAAAAATCATATTTAATAAACTTTAATTCAATAAGATAAGAAAAGAAACAGTGTGTACCATGTGACCTGTCAAACAGCAGAGTGAGCGAACTAACCTGTGCATGTTATGGCCATGGCTTTAGAAACTATCGGAGCTAGCAAACAACACATCACTGAAGCACAAACAGCAGTAAGAACTACGTGACGGGTGTAATTAAACCTTTTAAGCTTGCTTCGTTTGCGAATGGTAGAATTTACAAACTATTTGGGTCGTTTTACGAATAAAATAAACATTAAGCTATTGGAGCACTATTCGGTTCACAAAGTTTGTGGTATTGCGGGCACTCGGAATGATTTATTCTCACACTTATTCGGAAAGCTGTTCGCGGTCAACCGGCCACTTCTCGTAACTTACTTTCCAGTTCGTCCCTCCGTAACAATTCCGCAGCATCTTGAAGTAAGCGCATGTGTCACGGCCAAATTTACCAGATCCACCCTGAGACGAAGACGACCGACACGACATGCAATCAGCATCAGTGGCAGATATATTTTTCCTTTGAGTGTTGAGTGAGCAAAACACCTTTACAAACCCGGTGCACTAGGTAATGGGTCAGTTAATAGATGTGTAGACGAACGGGGGAATCTGTGCAGTTGTAAAACGTCCGATAGATTCAGTGCCACTACAAACCAATCTTCCCTGTGGAGTTACTGGTTCGCGCGCGCGCGTGTGTGTATGTGTGTGATACGAGTCCTATCACAAGGTATCCAGGTTGATGATGATTTTGTGTTGTGAGAATTATGTAAAGAAGGTCTAGTGAATTTGGGAAAACCTTATATTTTGCTAAATTTTCGCGACACACAGGTGACCGGTAGGTATATAAGAGTGGTTTCCCGTTGCTCACGGAATGCTTTGTTCCATTGTTGTGTGCTAAAGCCAGGGCCGTTTGTTTTTATTGTCGCGCGCGTGAGACCGAACGGAACGGAGCTAGATAAATAGAGCACTGAGTTGGTACTCTTCTCGCGGATTATCAACCAAATAAGAGGAATAGCAGCAGAGGAGGCAGGTATTGTTCGCTTGTCATCGGAAATCATCCGATCTCGCTGAGCCGGTTTTAGTGTGCGTAAGGGTCAACGCGAAAACGCAAACGGGTGTGCATTATTATCATATCCCACCAAGTCATCCACCGTCATTATCCAGGTCAGCACATACTCTCATCCTCGCAATCAAGGGAACCTGGTGCGTGAAGTTGATAAACCGCGATTATTCAGAAGAAAAAGAATAGTCGATCGGTGAAGGTGGTCGTCAGCAGAGGCATTCGGCCTAGCTAGACTCACTGACTGTGTTCTTACAATCACGGCCAACACGGCGACAACAATAACAACGCAGAGGAAAGGCACTCCATC
Source organism: Anopheles moucheti (assembly GCF_943734755.1). Classification (NCBI taxonomy): domain Eukaryota; kingdom Metazoa; phylum Arthropoda; class Insecta; order Diptera; family Culicidae; genus Anopheles; species Anopheles moucheti. Next base: position 92,264,579 of record NC_069141.1, read on the forward strand.
AACAAGATGCAACAAATAGCTACGATCATCGGGGCGAACGCCTACTATGACGGAAGTCGCGTGTTCACTTGGCTTGCCGATATTTGTGGCTTATCGGTAGATTTGGTAAGTTTCAAATTGCATATCATATAACCGTACTTAATATCTTGCGATAGGTATGTTTGGGTGTGAACATATATTTGTGCATCACTGTGAGTTGAATAATTGACCATTTTGCTCAGACACTGATCTGCTGATAGTGCGAGTTTCTACTACTGCGAAGACGATTAAAAACGACGAGAAACACGATTTCGATTAATTGAACGGGTTTCCCAAAATTTCAAAAAACAAAAAGAAACGTAATTGTCTGGTCGGTTGTCATTTTCGCTTTGCCTCTGGTATTACGGCGGCTCGCAAGACACGCATCTTCTTTTGTTTTCCTCAATTGAATTGGGGGTTGGCTAGGGTGTTGCTTACTTGACTGGCATCGATTTTTCTCAATAGTCTCACGGCACGTCAATGTGATAGGGATGACTCCACTCTGCTGCATTCTCGAACTAAATTAGTGGAAATTTTGATTTACAAATGTTTGGGCACAGTTCTCTTTGGAACTAACACGAAAATCGACAATTGATTTGTCTTGATTGATTTGTGAAAATACTTTAGTATTTTTTGGTACGTTGCGCAGTGTTCCGCATTTTAGGCGTATAAACTTCCAATGAAATAGTAGCAATCTATAAAATTTACGATAAATTCAAATTACCATTCGTAATTGCATAAAACCATTTACCTTTGCCTCAATGCGGTTTGAGGATGCATACATTTTTCCGTAATTTTGCTATGTTTGTAAAAGTTATTCGCTGAACTTTAGCGTACACAGCAACGAGCGTACACAGAACTTTAGCAACATCTTGGAAAGAAGAAATTCGTCAAACCCGTGAAAAAAATGTGTCTTTTCATATCTAATCAATACCGTTTTTCGAGATAAACGACTTTGTTTGTTGTACGAAGGGAAGCAGTGAAGAGTTTGACAAGTAGGTACGTATTTATTATTCGCGGCAAGTTTATCAACTGCAATAAACTAATCAACGTTTGACATGTTTATCATGTTTTGCGCAGTATTCTGCTTCTGCTTCTAGAAACTTTTGCCACTCAATGAGCTTGCTTAATTTGGGTAGCTTTAAAATAGGAACGTTTGAGAGTGCTGGATGTATAATACATTTGTTGCGCCATATCATAAAGTATCATCCTCATAAGTAAAAGTATAAGGATAAAAAAGTAAAAGGATAAGTAAAAATCATCCTCATTATTATTATGTACGGATTGTTGGATTGTACGACTGGTACAGTAGCTAGTGGCATTTATGCTCATTTATACTGTCATGGTAGCCCAGTGGACTCCACTCCACGAACCTCCACAAGGGCAGAATGGGAGGAATAGAGGAATTAATCAATTCAAGGCTCTTTATTTTGGTTAGACAGTCAAACACTATACACTATTTCCTAAACTTACTTCCCAATAAGGGCGTTTCCCTCAGTTATTATCTTCATTCATTCGATTTTCCGCTTCATAATCCTGCGCTTCATAATCAGACTATGGCGTTGATATTCATGATAACATTAACACCCTGCATGTATTTCTTCCGTGATGGACGCCTGCTCTGCAGGCCTCAGTAAGTCTTCTCGTCCAGGAGTCATGTCAACGTCAACTAGAATGCCATCCTGGTTTCGAAGGATACACTTGACTGAGTACGCCGAGGTCCTCTTTGTCAACGACTCCCAGCATCCCGCTGGGCAGCTTGCCTTCTGAGTCGTTCGATCCTTCTGCTTCTCAGGCGTCTCCGTATGTCTTAGGTGGCCTCCGTAGTTGGTGCCTGACTGGTGTTCGTTCCGGGACGAACTGATCGAAGTGTTCCATTCCGCTTGTAGCTTCTCCAAACTCGCTACATATACTGCCAACGTTCGTGTCTCAACCTCAGCGTCTCTGAGGATGGTGGGCTTCCCTTGTTGGATCTAAGTATTGGAGGCAGCGCAGTTCGATCTATCGACCCAGACTTGTTGATCATATTGTCTGTCACCATTTACCAGTCTTTTTGTACCGCAACAACAAAAAAATAGACAGTTCAGATTCACTACTGCAATGCGTCCACTCGTGGTGAATTTTTTTCGGCATGTTTACTTGGGAGATGACTAACTACCTGTATGGATCGTGATCCAGCGGAGGAATTGCGGAGGACGGGAGTTTCGGTATCGGTTTCATTTTGAATAATAGCGCGATGAACTGGTGTATGATTTTTGAATAATGGGTGGGTGATATATTTACATTGTCATGTCGGAAATTGCGACCATGCGCCTCAGATCAAAGAAGAATCTGGAGTACAAAGATGATTGTGTCCGGTATAGCGCTCCGGTGAACAGACAATTAACAGAAGAAACGATTAACACATGTACACACAATTCAATACTGTTCGTCTGGCGGTAATTTAGTATTAACTGCAGAACAACACTAGCACATCTCATAGCAGGTCATAGTTGTCCAACATAGTTGTAGATAATAATCTGTCAGAGTTGTCCAACGTTTTCCTAAGTTAGGGTGTGAGGACATATACAAATCAGTTTCGAAGGTGTTGTTAATATACCCACAATAAGGCTACTAAACTGGCGCTGAACTACACGATTACATTTAGAGTTTTTATTAAACATTTTCCCGTTTGCCACGGAAAAAGGGCGTTTCGCTGATAGCATTCTAAATCATTATCTAAGTAATATTTTACAGTCATTTATTATTTCAAGCCACAGAGTGCGTCAGTCGAGAGATGAGTAAACATGATCGAGTGACATAACCGAAATCATCAGGATCAGCATCATGATCCATGATCATTATAATAATTATCATTTTCAGATATGATGACTAAAGTTACAATGTTACTTTGCATATGGCTTCAGAGACGCGCTTCAGATAAAGTGGCGCCGATTACGCACGGGGCCCCGAGGGCTTCAAGGAGCACCGAAAATCAAGGTTAAATGAAGAACCTGGGTGATTTAACGATAGGAGAAGTAGAGCAGGTTGGAGGAAGGTTTCGAAGAAAATTGACCCCCCCTTTCTGGCTCCCCAAGGAGCTTAATTTACCTCAGCCCAGATATTATTTTTCACAAAGTAAACGAACAGGAGAACCAGAGAGTTAGATTAGAGAGAGAGAGAGAGAGAGAGAGAGAGAGAGAGAGAAAGAGAGAGAGAAAGAGAAAGAGAGAAAGAATGAACCATGAATGAGTTGAGAGATATTGTTTGTGTTTTTTTTTCTCAATTTTTTCTAAGTTTATCATACTCACGTGCGTAGTACGCTTTTTGGTGTCATTGAATTAAAAATAACCGTTCATGAGTTCACCTTCGTTCGTGAAGAACTAGTAACGAAATTAAACGAAAAGGTTGTGAATATCTTAAGCTAGGTGTTTTATACATGTTTGTTGGTTTTGTATAAAACAACAGGTCACTTCAAGAAGTGGTGCTTCATTAAGTGGTTGGTCGTTTGAATTGGATGCATAACCCAAGACGTGACATGCATGTAGGGAAGTCATTTACTATTTTTTTCCATGTGTGGCACGTTAAGTTGGTTCTTCTGCCCAAACTGATGCATGTGGAGTGTTAACTACACTTCATCATCCTTGTAAACCTTGTCAATCTGCTTTCGGTAACCTGCAGTGCGGTTTTATATCTTGAATTATTGTTTTACGGTTGATGGTCCAATTACATTCATGACACCTAAGCAAAAAACAGAAATTTCCATTTGTGGCGATCGCAAAGTTAAGAATTTAACCGCACACAAGCGATTAATTAATTTAATAAAATTAAATATATACACATTCAATACGGTCTCGGAAGTAGTGTAATGATGCCAGCTGTAGTGCAACTCAGGGCGGTGCTACCAATACTATAAAACTCCGAAGTTTAGGACAGCCGAAGAGAGGGGGGGGGGGGGGGGGGGGGGAAGATTTGTTGCGTGTGTGGGCTAGTATGCGCCTTGACTTCGCGATTTCTAAACAATGCGCCTCCAACGCTTAAACACGTACACGCACATAATTTTATGAGAAGTATGAATGCTTTCTAACACAGCGATCGCCCACCACTCCTGGACAGAAAAGGTGTGCAAGTGGGGTCAAGTCATCGAAAAAAACATTTAGTATACGCGTGAACGTCAACGACGCTGAATTTATCGCCGGGTTTGTGTGCGGTGATTGTGTGCTTCCCGGGATCGAGTGGCTCCAACTATATACACTCTAAATTACGTGCAGGAGTTTAAAGATTGGTTACTCTAAAAAGCTAGAATGTGGAATAGATTTCGAATGAGCAGGGCTACGCATCTCACATTTTTGACTGCAGGTGTTTTCAATCCAGTTCAAACTGGTTAATCAAACGGTGGACGCTATCGAGTGCACGTACAATTCACTATTACAATTAATTATATCGCCATAATAAGCGAGTCGTATGCGATGAGGGTCCCACGTCTTTGATTCAATTCTCTGTTACCTCTATTGCTTCACCATGTGATGTCCCGCATTCAGTGAATTTCCTGCTTTCTTCTACCATGTACCATATTTCTACTCCTCCTATATCGTTTCACTTGTACACTATCCCAATAACGGTGTTGTCACCGATTCGCTTGGTTTTCGGTATTTTGAATCATCGTGTCGTGGTGAGGCGTAATTTAATGAATGACATCATCCGTAAAAAAACTTCCTCCTTCGCGTATGTGTTTGTTGGAACAAGTCTGTTGGTACCCTGGTGACGGTCAGTGTTGTGTTACGATTTTGCAAAATGAACCCCTAGTATCTACACACATCTTCCGATGGAATGTTCAACTTGAATTTTTTAACGTTCATAAGCTGGTGAGTCTCATTAAAACGTGATGAAAAACGGCTGAAGATGGGACGCGTTTCACATGTACATGCCATTCGTTTGTATTTGTAACACATGCGACATTTGTAAATTGAGTTCTTAAATGGTAAAATTTAAAATGAACGTTACAAATAATTAGTAGCGTTATCATTCCTAATCGCTAGGCGCTTATTATACATCTCGAGATTGCCGCGATTTTGTGTTGTTACAATCCCCATCGCTTTGCGTCCGTCATTCAATGTCATCCCTAAGTAATCACCATGTCCAGCATGACCAGTTCTTGAATTTGATAACCTCTTTAAATCGCTTCGTACAACTGAAGAAAAACTCAACCATTTTATTCGATTGATATTTACATTCAAACGGAAATTGGCCGTGGGATATGACAAACCTTGTCTTCGTTTGTGTTGTGAATTTGCTTGTGATCCATTTTGGTTGTAGTTGTTTTATTATCTAATACAATGTTGTAGAAGCGGATCGCTGTTGTATTAGGTACTGGGGCCGGTTCCATACGACAGGGCCGGTACAAATCCCATTTAAAAAAGTAAGATTAGTTCTTCTAGTTTTAGTTCAGTTCTAGTGCTTCCAGTCTAACCTAGGTCCAGAAGTAGAATCTATGACTATTGGACATTTTATTTCTTCCCTCATCTGCAGTGCATATGGAACTGCCAAGTCTGCTTGAAACTGTCATGTTCAACAACATTGAAGTTCGCATAAGTTTCAAACTTGAAGGAACAACAAAGACCAATGTGTAAACACCCGTTTTTCTCCTCGAGGCTCGTTAAGTCTTGTGCGGCTCATCTTCTAAGTTGTTAGACAAGGCCAATCTTTTTAGACTCGTCATCCATGTGGATCTTCTTGAGGTGTATGGAAACACGATGTGTCAATTTCTTCTACCAATGATTGGTGACGTCAGTAAGAAACTTTTTCACCAAATTAACTTTGACGTGGAGTAAGATGCATTTTAGTAGATGTAGTGGTTAAAGCATATGACTTAATCAAATCTAAGCTTAAACGTGCTCACTCACTTGGATATACTCTTAGGTTTCTTTTTTTGACTGCTTTTAAAATCATCTCGAAAAGAAACCTTAGCCTCCGTCGGACACACCTACCAACTCACACACAGTTTGTGTTGTTCGTTAACCTTCCAACTTCAACCTCTTCAATGTCACCCGATTAAATGCTGATGGTATGTACACGCCGGGAAATGTCGAAGTAGCTGCTAGACTGTATTTGTGTATGAGTTTTTGGAAGGAAGGAAATTAAATACACATGACTAGGGGGAAATTGAGCGGGATGATGAACAAAACTGTTGAAGTGCGGCGAAGATGGGTGGTACGATGAACTAATGGTCATCCATGTCGCCGGAAAATAAAAGGAAACCGTTTTTACCAACTAAAACCTAACTTGACTTTTGGTGTGTAACGCGCGAATAAGGTGTCATTATTGTTGATTGAATACATGGAATATGGTGGCCCGACGGTGTATAGGACCGATAGGACCGGTTTAAAATCCCATCCGCACCAAACCCCCATACGCAGAATTGACTATCCCGCCATTGGGAAATAAAGTCAAAAGAAAGTCAGAAAAGATATGGCCATACCACTTGACGTTGTAGTAAAAACGTAATAAAAGTAGAAGAAATATTTCGGTAAAATTAAATGTGTGTCTCCGTGTGTGGAGTGCTGGGGTGGAAATGCTGACAGGCGACAGCGCTCCGACCGGCATTTCAAGTTTAAAGGACATCTCCCTCATTAACAGAAGTACAACTACTGGTGGTCACGAGGCGAATCTTCCAGAACTTTTATCTTGCTGATATGTAAATTGAAATACATTAGATTCAAAACTGACTAAAGTAAAGCGAATAATATGTCGATACGATTGGTAATGGCAGACTTCCATGCCCTTCGGACTTGTTCCAAAACTCGCGGTTTCGATTTTAGGCCATGGGTAGATTGCATAATTCGTAACACAACCAATGTGTTAGCGTTCGTGTGGAACCTTTATATTTATTCCGTCAAGGCGGTAATATCTAGTTAATTTATCGAACCGAACCGGAATTCTGACGCGCCCATCCGAACTTCACCTGTTTTCAAACAAATGAATCTTAACATCCATAAATAGTGATAAATAGTATAATGTCATTACTTTTGATATCCAAAACCTGTTTGAAAAACAGGACATTTTTAATAAATAAGTAGTTAATTTTCGGATTCAATTTTCACTTTTTATATTTACACAGCACACTCTGCTTCGTCACGCTCAGAGACGTAATTGTTTAGTGGTGTAAACATTGCGTTCCAGTTCGTTATACGGAGTCAAATTTCCTTATACGAGAATATTCACATTCAGGCTCATTAAGACAAGAACGGTTTTAGTCAAATTAGTTGTAAACATTAGCGTATGCGAAAAAATAAGGTTAACCTGTTAGTTTTTTGCGCCAACTATCGTCAGCTAGCATTGAGAAATCTCGAAAGGATATAAGTCAGGTCAACAATAGCAAGTCACCAGGATCCGGCGGAATAGTAGTCGAACTGATTAAGTAATATGGGACAGCACTAGAATATGAAATTCATCGAATTATTACTGAGGTATGGGATGAAGGGAGATAAACTTAAGCATAAGCTTTTAGCCTCGTATGTGTGGAAGGACAATTGAGGATCCGCTGCACTAACGAACTTAATTTACACTGATGAAATTATGTGAACTCAATATCGTACAGCGAATTAGACTCGCCAGGCACCGATGAGCGGTCGTGTCCATAGAAAGACATCGGACGACGATGGGCGTCGTAGGGCACAGTTTAGAAGGAGTGATGGCGTTGATGTGCCCGCCAGAAAGTCACGTGTATTAACTTAGGTAGCAAATTTATTTAAAAACGTTACAAGGTATATTACCTAAAAGGCGAAAACAAATATACGTATAACATAATAACAAAATTAGCCTTAATAGATAATAGAAAAACATGGGGAAAACTGCAAATATGCCCCTATTTAACCTAAACTGACTCATCATCAGAACAGAATTAAAAAAGAAATTTGGTTATGGTGGAGAGAACGGTTGTTGAGTAAGTTTCGCAATTATTACGTAGCTTATGAACCACGCCAGGCCAAAATAAAAAAGTACTCCAGTGTCTTTTGGCGTTAGTGAACCTCGTTTTAAATTCGATTCCGTTGTGGAAATTCCTTTTTCAGTGTGAAATTATTAATCACTTTGTTGTTGTTCCATGAATGTTTAGCCTTCTAATGATTTCTGTTTCTGTCTGTTGTGCCGATCTGGATGTTGTGTAGAATGGCCTAATTAGCGTATTTAAAAAAAAACGCTCGTTGGCTAATTCTACACTCGTACAGGGTGGTTCCAGTGAGGTGCAATGTATCTTAATGAGGATAGAGAGAAACAACGCTTTGGTACTTGTTGTTGTTGTATTTCTTATTCCTGTTCGTTCTGTTAAGACGGATTAATGTTGATGTGTGTAGACTCGTTTATTAACGGGCATTGGATCAAAAAAGGCTTCCAACATGCTCTTACAATTGAAACAATAAATGAAAAAACTGTCTTGAGCCGATCTTGAATTATATTTCATACCCATCATGCACATAGTCCATTCCACATAGTGATCGATAGTGGAAATATAGAACGTCACCTTTCACAATCGGAGCAATAATAATGCAGCTAATTCTTTCATCGGAAGTTGATCCATAATCGACATTATATTGCAGGAAGATGGTATGATGGAATGACTGTGTATGATTCGGTGTTTCGATTTGCATTGACCTGTGTTTCATGATTTTGTACCAATAAAGGGTCGAAATGGTCGACCCCAGCGGAAACGTGTGTAAAGTTCTTATCGTGCGTGTGAATGGCTGCTTCTAATTTTTTTTCTATATTTGAATATTCCAATTTCGGGTTTCCACTCCTTGGGGAGGCGAGTACGTACTACTAGTAGATGGTGGTAATAGTAGTAGTAGTGTTGACGATGTATCCTGCATAGGGTGCCAAACTATTTTATTTTACCACCATTCGATCGTTTTTGACTTTGGTACGGTTTTTCACAACATAATGATGATGGACCACCGTCATATCCATCCGTGTTCTTTCCCCGAATCGCACCATACGTTTGAAAGTGCAATACATTTTGAGTGGCGTTTATTTCGTTGCCTGCGTTGGGAGTAGTAGCCTGCCGTCAATATAACTTCGGCATGTCGATAGATATTGGGAAATACACCTATCTAGCGCAATCCTAACTCTTCCCCCATTTTATACTATATGCAAAGGGTTGCCAACTTTAACCTTGACGTTTGTTCGATGTTATTAGCGTGGTAAGCGATGCTCGGTGGATGTTATATAATATATATATATGCATACTAAAACCGACTCCGCTTCAAAACGGCACCTTTTTTCTACAGATCTCTCGTTCGCTTGTTTGAGGCACTAATTAATTATTAATTATAAAGATTTTTTCACTTTAAGACTGTTCAGTTATCGGACATGTCGCTTCAATTGTCCATGATAAATCAAGTCTCAACCTCCTCCAAAGTCATCCCACCAACTAATAGCCGCGATCATACGCTAAGCAAGCGACAATTTTGACGTTTTCAGGCTTGTCACCTCCCCATACGAATCGTAAGCCAAGTTAAGCTTCGGAAAAATGGGTTAGATCGTTTTCGTAAAGCTTCGGTCAGCTGCTGGTCAAATGTCTAAACAAAACTTTTTTCAAGCAGGTCTGTACCAGGTTCTTTGGATAAAACCATATCTTAATATAAAATTTCCGGATTCATAGTTCGTACAGATTCAAAACGTACCATCAAAATGTTCTGCAGTTCTTCCCATGTAACAATTTATGACGTTCATGTTACTGTCATGATGCGCTTTTCTTCTTACAATCTTTTTTTACCACTCCAACATAGTTAATTATGGAACCTTTTCCTATATATTTCTTGCATCGGTGGATTCCTTTATCCGCAAAATATTCCAATCAATATTACAGCTTCACCCTTCTTCTTGACGTAGCGACTTTTAAGATCTGGTTTGTGTGGGTCTGGTCTGGTGGTTACGAATTTTGTTTTATTAACATTTGCCACATAACTGGATAGTCAGGACGGTTCGGATGGGATTTTGTATCGGCTTTGTCGTACGGAACCGGCGGCTCTAAGCTCTTGAAATGGTAGATAAATCAGGATGTATCAAATACTTCATCTTCTTATCGTAATATTTAGCCGAAACCATTTCGATGCAACAACCGGGATAAAATCTTTGGCCGATACAGGTAAAGTGCAACTAATTAGCCTAGCTGAGAGAGGCGAATGAAGCTACAAATATCAAACAACCACATAGCCCAGCAGAGTACAGATCAACGATAGTAACAGTTGATATTCTTGTGTAAAAAATAATCTGCATCGTTATGAAGCATATGGACGAGGTCATGATCGCTGAAGATGATCTTCTCGAAGGGATTCGAACCTATTTCGTCGAAATTGGCGCAACAAAATACGTAAGTTGTTGTTGTCGGGTGGGAATTTAGATATGTAAACGTCGTATTTTATTTGATTGAGATAAACAAATCAAAAACAGCCTAGTGCCCAAATTAAAATTATCATTGGTGTAAATAAGGATACTAAATAAATTTTGCCCACCTCCATTAGGTATAACTATGCATGTATTTTGGGTCATCTCTGTTAGTGGTTTTAAAATGAAACAAATCATTTCTAAAATACTGCCTCGGGACTGTCCGTGGCAAACACTTAACCTTCCCATGAGCACGCGTCGATGCACATGCACAGCTGCTCGTAAAACCTACTTTGGGCCGCGTGCTTACATACATGCGCACTGAACCATCCAAGGTCTCCAGACTGCTTTCCATTGGCGCATGTGAAAAGGCATATGTCTTGGCATGCGTATGTGCTTTAGCTTTAGTACGGCCGTATCCATGGCGTAAATATGGATACACCGATGTATAGCTATATAGTAATACAAATCTTTTCCTTATCTCATGGTGACGTAGGCACGTAAATAAGTATGGAGTGTGTATTACTGACGGTGCTATAAACCCATTTTACGATTGATCGTACATAATGCATGGTTTATGGTCAAGGTCAATCTATTTGCGGTAAAAATTAGTACTTGGTTCGAGAGGAGTAGTCTAATCCCGCTGAAGCCAATGGCTAGCGAGAGCTTTTTTCTCTTTTTCTCTCTATCGTTCGCTCTCCCCCCCCTCCTCTCTCTCTCTCTATCTCTCTCTCTCTCTCTCACACACACACACACACACAATCTCTCATTCACTCTCTCTGAATTTCCACAGTTGAGCTGAATTTTCACAGCTATATTGTATTGTGAAATGCTAAGTTTTCAAAACAGTTGGATAGTTTACAGAATAGTTGCTTGCTAATCGCAGCTAAGGATGAGCTTATAATCAGCATAATATTCCTACATTAGCCTTAACATCCAATCTAATCCATTATTCATAGATTTACAATTAAAGCACTTAACCTAGGAAATATTCCTGACTGTGTCATATCCATCGCTCTTCAAATTAACTGCTCTGACGTCGCGAAGTGACTAATTGTAGTATTGATTTCTAACATCGACACACTAAACACTAAAAAACCAGCCGGTAAACTTGTCAAAGACAATGTACATTCAATAATAAATGCTAGACCCAGTTTTTTGTTCCAAAATCTGGTCTTAAGGCTTTTGTTTTTATCATTTGCCAATTTCACCCAGGTGGTGCGAGGGCCTAGCACTAGCTCAACCAACACAACAGGGTTCGAAAGTTTAAAATTACTTAGTTTTTTGTTTTTGTGATTTCACTGTTTGTTTTTAGCGCTAATAGAGCACATTTTGATCGCTTATTTCCTGGTGTATATGAGTAACAGGTCGTATATATCTTTTGAGATATCAGCAATTGGATTCATTACATTAGTATGTAAATTTCTTCATTGATTAAGTTGTAGTAGAACATCTTTCTGTATGTTTTTTAACATTTGACCAAACAAATGACCAAATTAAGAATAGTATAATTTCTCCACCTTAATTGACTTAACTCCCTTTCATTGGATTATATTTGCGATTGTCTGAAGTGTCAGATAGTTGCTATTTTTCACCCCGACCAATTGTGTTCCTAACCAACTTGATTGTGTACCTACTTTGCTCCCGTCATCATTACTTCTACTGTCAGCAAGCAAATCCACATTGTGGATGAGATCACGCGAAACATCATGCGCTTTCCATGATTGGCTTACGCTCCCAGACGGGGAACCATTAGCAATCGCGAACTCGTTGAACCCGCGATACATACTATCGCAATATGAGAAGGTTTCAAAAGCTATACGCAATCAGCATTACGTCGAGATGAGATTTGTTTGTTGTTTTATATATTTATGTTGTTTTTATAGCGTTTCAGACAGGCGAAAATGATAAGATTGAACCTCCTTTTGTTTTGCTATAACAAAGGAGCTGTGGAAGTAAATTTTTAAATCAAATTTATATTTATTTCTAAGCTTGTTGCATTGCTACTGTTATATTTTTAATGCCAGGCTTGTATCGCTTATATTATAATTTATATTAGTTGGGAGACATTACTTTCTCCGAACAGTGAAAAGACACTGGGAGGTTTACCAGTCACATACCTTGGTATCGACATGTGTCCTAACCTCTCTAGATGTGCACCCAATGCGTAATCATTATTGTTATTTTTATTGTTATTATTATTATTGATTGAGGGAACTTGAGGAGTTGATGAAAATCAAAATCCTATAGAGCTCATCCGTCAACTCATCTCGTCAAAAAGATCACCTACGCAGTGCACCCCTTTTGGCAAATTAATCTGCCTTATCGTTTCCTAATATACTGCAATGAGAAGGCAAACAAACAAGTGATATGCGAAATTATTCTTCAACAACCTTACGTCTTAACGTATTTCTTTCGCAAAATAATCTAGGATCTCAATAGCCTTTCTATTGTATTATAATAATTAATGTATTATAATATACGAATAAATGATAAACAAATAATGACTTACATGACGTGAGCAATTATGAGAGCTGTGACTCATTTTTTTCTCATACCAATGATCGCTGCGTGTTCTGTTAATTGAGTACAAATCTGTCAGATAAATGAATAAAATATACTAATTTATTTTTATTTCTTCTCCCTTTAGGTTAATTTTCTTATCACACAGTTTTTGGCGTTGATTCTAGCTTCAGCATTTCGATCTTACCTGCATCCGTCCAAGGTGTCGGCCAGTACCCGGCACGCAATTGGGCTAGTAATTGGTTTGTTTTTCGGTTACTTCTGCTTCGGTCAGCAGGCGATCCACATTGCCGGACTCCCTGCCGTCTGCTATGTTGTTATTCGCACTCAGAATCCTCAAATCGTTCAACGGTAAGACATGCAAGTACCCTTCGAAATTGTGTGATCCCCAATTCGTTTACGTACTTTTTCAGACTCGTTATGGTCGTGGCATTGTTCTACTTATCCTGTATTCATCTGCATCGCCAATACTACGATTACGGATCGTACTCGCTCGACATCACCGGACCGCTTATGATCATCACGCAGAAGGTGACCAGCCTAGCATTCAGCATTCACGACGGCTTCACGCGCGAAATGAACGATTTAACACAGAGCCAGCAGCAGCATGCCATTCGAAAGCTTCCATCACCGTTAGAATTTTTCTCGTATACTCTGCATTTCCAGGGACTCATGGCAGGTCCGTTGGTGTTTTATAAGGACTACATTGATTTTATTGAAGGTTGTCATATCATAAAACAGACATCCGCAAATGTGAGTAACGGAATATTGATGGTTTGTTGAATGTTTTTTTTAATTATTCGCGTGTTTCTCCTACTTGCAGGCAAAGTACGACATCGAGAAAAAGATCGTTCATGAACCATCCCCAGTGAAAGTAGTCGTGAAGAAAGTTGTCGCAAGTTTGGTGTGTGCTTTGATATTTGTGAAGTTCGCTACTATATATCCTATCAAAACGATGAAAGGTAGGACGAAATCATCTTTTGTGCCAAAAACGACAATCAGACTGACAATCATTTGCATTTGTAGATGACGGCTTTATCGAAAGTTCGGGCTTTTTCTACACCCTGTGGTTCATGATGATGGCCACGACGGCTGTCCGTTTCAAATACTACTTTGCCTGGTTGATGGCCGACGCGATCTGCAACAATTCTGGGCTAGGCTTCAATGGTTATGACAAGCGGGATGGTGTAACGCCCCGCTGGGATATGCTATCCAATATTCAGGTGATGGAGTTTGAGTTCGGCACCAACTTCCGGAACTGCATCAATGCGTGGAATACCGGAACCAACCGTTGGCTGCGCATGGTCGTGTTTGAGCGAGTGCCGAAACGCTACGGCACAGTTCTAACCTTCAGCCTGAGCGCTCTCTGGCACGGATTCTATCCGGGCTATTACATGACGTTCGCTACCGGTGCGCTGATAGTGATGGCGGCGCGCATCGCTCGTAAACTGTTCCGGCCGTCGTTTCAACGTACGGGAAGTTCGCGATTATTTTATGACATACTGACGTGTCTGGTAACACGCGTCTTCATGGGTTACGCGACCTTTCCATTCGTGCTGCTCGAGTTTAAGGCTAGTCTTCGTATGTACCTGAATGTGTTTATGTGCCTTCATCTAGTCGCTCTGACCACTGTGTTTATTTTATCGAAATACGTACCACGTGAAGAGGCCAGCGGCAAAGCGGTGAATGTTCGCTCTAAACTTACAGCCGCCGTGGACAATCAGCCGACCGATATTCAAAGCACTCGAAATGAGGATAGAGCGGAAAGTAGCGCATTAGAAGCTGAATGTAATAATGGCATTGGGATTAGATTTCGTGGTGGTGAAAATGGTCGCCGAAGTGATGTTTCCAACACCCAATTGTCCTCCGCTGACTCCCAACAATTGGTCCACGATGTAGTGGATCCATTCTGTCTAACCACCACTTCAACCACCAGCAACATCAATGGCAACCACAAAAAGACTGACGATTTCCTGTCCGAAGAGGATAACAACAACAGTGCCACTATTACTACAAACACCACCAACTTTAACAGTGGAACCTCTACTGCTAATGGAAAGAGCGGTTCGAAATTGACGCGGGAGCGAATTAAAGAGAAGCTGGAACAGGAGACGCGTAGCATAGAAGAGTTCATCGACAAGACGGTGACGGGTTTTGTCGAATTGAAGGATGATCTGATGCGTATGCCGGACGAAACAAACGGAGGTCTGTACATTCCTCGCAAGACAAACGGTGGCACCGGGCTAGTGCATGGTAATGCAAATGCAGATGGTAACAGTAACACCACTACCGGAAACAGTACCACCACCAGCAGCAATGCGTTCCTAAAGAAAGAGATAGATGCGCTGAATGCTGCCGTCCAGCAAGTTACTGTTTTGCCGGCCGTGTTGAGTAATGGGCATGCAAAGTAAAAAAAAAACAAGAACACAAACCCATACAGGCATGCAGAAATGGCTGAAGTGGTTAAAAGCAGTCAAACATTCTTTTCATCTATTGCCCCTTGACGGATCATTTTTTTAAAGTAAAGTGAGTTCCTAGGCAGTATTTGCTAAACTATCATACGCACACATGTACTACGCACAATGGACATGAATAGATGGTGACAGTGTGGTAGATTTTTATAGGTTTGTTTTTCGTTAACTGTGCAACTTTGTCCCACATCGATGCAAAAAGTTGAATGGTATAGCCTACCAATATTTTCTCGTATTCTACTAACGAGCAAAACGACAATGAAGAATCATATCTTATAATAAAGATATGGAGGATATATAAATTTCTTTTTCTATATTTCAGGGAACACTTCTGTTGCAATTTGTAGGGCCAAATGATATATACCATTAATTTCCCTTACATTGCCTATCTGGTAGCAAGTTGCTTAATGAATGCAGTTCGAGCGATCAACAAATCAATCACATAATGATGCTTTGTAAAGTAATCGCCAGCAGCAGATCGCGCCAAACGTAACGCTGCTATAATTATTATCACTATTAGCACTTCGATAACTATCGCAGTGAAACCCCAGAGCAGAGCCAAGAAAGGGATCTATATTTTTTAGACACAAAAGAACACTATTGTTATATATTAATATTTCGTACGTGTATGTAAATGTGTGTGTGTGTAAATTTGTTGGGTGTGAGTATGAGTGTATCGATAACAATGTCGCGTAATCTAATGCACAAGTCAACTAAAGCAAAACAATATTGCTCTCCATTACTCAGTTGCTTCCAGAAAAGAGGTCCCAACCCACCAGAAGTTAGAACATAGTGCAAAAGTGTTAGGAACAAATCTAACGGAAAAACGTAACTAAAGGAAGGTTTGAAGTGTTTAGCCATGAGTGATAATTGAATTTCCCTCGTTCTCGAAAATGTTTTCCAAGTTTAGCTGATTTTCTGCTGCCAATAAGTACGAAATATATCATTTTATGCGATGAATTTTTTATAACTAACATATATGTCATGTGCTAAAAAAGAACATTATCCCGACGAATGGAAATTTACACTTGGAAAAGTGTATCAATCGAAACTCTAATAGTTCGGATGAGGGCAGAAGACCCGGATGAGATTTTAAGCATACTAAAATCGAGACGTTCTCCTTTAAGGTTATGAATTAAATCTCATCCGGGTCTTCTGCCCTCATCCGAACTATTAGAGTTTCTATTGATACACTTTTGCGGCATATGTTGCCATGTACCGAGAACACTAGCGGGAAGTTTAAATAACAATTGGATACAATAACGCCTTTCGGGCAGAAATCCAATTCTTATTTGTTTGCGGTAAAGCTAAGGACCTTAAGACCATTCCTTAGCGTGACCTCCCGAAGTTTTCTCCGGAAAATTGCGTTCTGCAACAAATTTGCTGGACCAAAGGTAAACCAAAATCTTGTTACCATTTGAGCGCTTGGGAGTCTCTACATCCCAGAATACGCTTTCGTAGTTGGGCGTGGCGCAGCACCCAAGTGAATGCTTGCATGTTTCTCTATTTGGAATTGTCACTGTTTCCTCTTCATAAAATATCATGGATTTTCCAGAACCTATATATTAATTGAGCTTTGTGGATATTACCGGCTTGTCGTACCAGATTTTTTTTTAACATATATAGGTACTCCAGGGGTGCAAGACCCTTTGTATATAGATCCACGGCTTTCAAAGCTAACGGAGCCTTGGCCTGCCCAGTCAAGTTTCATATCCATTGCTCTGTATCTGAGGGCCATTCTTCTTTGATTGATAGCATCCTTGCACTGCTCCTTGGAGACTTTTACAAATTCAGAAAAGAAACCTGATTCAAATCTTGAGTCAATGGACTACTCGCATCTTGTTATAATATTATCTACTTCAAATAAACAGTGAGCAAATTTTCCAGAACCTGTATTTGAGGTTTCAGTAATTGCCAACTTGATAGCTGTATTAGTTTCAAATTTTCAACCGTTCTTATTCCCTTTAATTGATATGTTGTCTGATCAAGATTTCCTTGAATTGAGCATTGTACTCTACGACTGGAGTTTTCCTTTACGGATAAATTATGTGTCCAAATCATGGTTAATGGATCATTTGTACCATTAAGTTGAAGTTTGTTTGCCATTTTTTCCTCCATCAAAGTAAGGGATGAACA
Organism: Anopheles moucheti; assembly: GCF_943734755.1. Lineage (NCBI taxonomy): Eukaryota > Metazoa > Arthropoda > Insecta > Diptera > Culicidae > Anopheles > Anopheles moucheti. The sequence continues at coordinate 92,282,086 of NC_069141.1, forward strand.
TGGATCTAAAAATGCATACGTTTTTTTTTTGTTCCATTACTGAGTGTTACAGGAACAATTTTATAATTATTAGGGATTAATTCCCTTTCAACGATGAGAACAACTGTGCTTCTGATAAAGAAGTCAATTTTGTTCAAGCACAGTATTTTTCCTTTTTTCGATGCTGAAAAATACCCAGATCAGTGAAATATCCAGATTATGCCCAACCCAAAGAGGTTGTGGGTTTTCACTATATTTTTTCACAAATAATTTTAATATTTTTCAAGTATCACCGCCAGGTCATTATTGCTAGTGGCTAAACGTCGTCTTTTACGCTGTTTTACATTATTTTTCTTTTCTGTTATATTTGATGTTAAATAAGGAGAGTGTTTAAAATACTCTTCAATGACAGGATTTTAAGGTGCAAAAGTGAAAGAAATTTTTTAGAGGATAAAAATTAGATAGAAGCTATTTGATGGACTGAACGAGTGGACCGAAAATGTCTGCAACTCTTGGATTGATCAGTGTAATTAGCGAAAGGAATGCTTGTTTTGTTAAAATAATATTTTAATGCTAGAATCAACAGTATATTCCATGGCAGAGTGACTATTTGAAGAAACGCGTGCTACTAAGGCAATTTACAACTTGCATCAATTACAGAACCAGCCCAGCGAGAAAAAATTTATAAAGTCAGTCTGTCATGTTACTCCGAACCTATATGAATTCGAAAAATATGTAACGGGGAAACTAAAAACCGATAATTAAGAAAAAACGGAAAAACACTCCAACGATGAGATCCAATACACGAAAAAGATCAAATGGTTACAACACTGTCAAGAATTGACTAGATAGAAACAGAGTCTGTAAACGATGGGTAACAAACATATTACCAATAGTCAAGATAAAACAACTTAAACGTGTAAGGCAAAACAAACTACTCATTGCGATTGTAGTAGAACAAAACATATGTAAAATATGAAATCAAAACAAACATACACTACCGCATTAAATAAGAGTATTAACAAAACGACTTATCTGTCGAGCGATAATGGCAAGCGCACCTCGGGAACATGGAAACAAACGACAAAAGAATCGTTGAAGTCTTCGATGATAAAAAGTAACATAAATCCATTTTTTGCAATAAACTTATATAAAATAAATATACATTCTTTTCTGTTCTTAGGTGCAGTGACATTATTTTGTTTAATGATTAACACATGAGACAACACTAAATACATTAAAATGCAAACTATATTATTACAGAAACTATACACACACGTGACACCACACCACGCTACGTACTTCCAAAGCGGCAAATTTTCACAATAAAACATGAAGATCTGCTATCACGTTGAATGATAACATGCGAAAGTGAAACAGCTTGTATGCACGCTGCATGGGAATTCGTGTCACCTCCTAGAACGATGGTCTCCAAGTACTAGAACTCTGAAAATGGCTCGTTTGTATGGGATTTATTATCAGCTGGCGTGGAGTTTGAGAGAGATAAAAAAAATGCTTCTCTATTCCATCTATCTCACAACACTAGCGATCGTTCTCATGAGCTTGTTGGTATCCGATATTGCTAGCCAATGTATTAGGAGATCTGCTATCACGCTCAATAATAACAAGCTAGAGCGGAACAGCTTTTTGCATGCTGGAGGAGAATTAAGGTTACCTCCTGTTCTGGATGCACTCCTGGTAGCGCAAATCTGAAAACGGATTGTTTGTATGGAATTTCGTGTTTTATTATTCACCAGCACTAATTAGTATTAAACATGCATTGTAACGATTCCTTAAAAAATCTGCATCTGCGTTTCGTCATTTTCAGGTGTTCATGTTATTCAATAGATCTTGGTTTTTTTTATTGCTCATAGCTGTCAATGTGACGTAATTGGATGTAGCTGTTGTGCGGCCTGGTAATTCAACCAATTTCATACAAACAATATCGTAATCATTTGTACATTGGTTATCTTTTTCTACACAAGTAAAATAACTGAATACTTATTCAGTTTCCGGTTTTGTGAATCTTCAACATAATCTTTCAATGTTTTTTTACAGGCATTCCCTCATACTTTAAACATGCCTGAACCGAGCAGCAATCATCATGGAAACACAAATCTGTATATGCGTCTACAGCAGTCACAATTGGTTCGCGCCAACATACAAAACATTTCACAGTTTCTAAATACCAGCCTTACTCCAGAAACGCTCGACATTTGTGTAAAACTGCTGGAAGCCGGCGTTCATCCACAGTCCCTTTCCGAGGCTGTCATCCAGATACGCAATGAAATGGCCGCCTTCAACAATGGACAATCGAGGGAGTAATGCATCTCAAATAAATCTTTATTGTTGATATACAAGCACTTAAAAAGAAGCTTAATCAAAACGTGACATATCACCGTATTTGTCGACGGTCGAAAGTTTAGGCAATATGTTGGATACAGGCTTCGCATTTTTCAATGCATCCGTAGCATCTATTTTGGTGCGCTTTTCATTGAAAGCGTACTGTTTTATGCCTGTGTCCTGGCTCTGTGGGATGGCATCAAAGTTAGTGAATGGTTTGGGAATATTAACAGGCTTAAGCTTGTTGCCTAATGCCGCCATGGAAATCAGGATAGCTTCCTCCGTGCGTATCGTGCGCGAACCTTGCCTTGGAACGGTGTTAACAAATTCATCAAACAGATCCTGCACGGAATCAACCGTTAGCTTCTGGTCGTTCTCAAGCGCAGGTTCTAAACCAAGCACGCCACCAAATACGATAAGTGCGTGTTGGTATGAAAGACTTCTTGGTTCCAAGTCGTGTATGTCCGTACCCCTATCTGAAGTGCCGATGGTCATGTCGTACCCGCCACGGTATGGACTTTTCGTGAATACCTGCGACAGAGAGTTCGCAATTCGAACGGTGTATCCCCAATAGATACCCGTTTCTTGACGAGGCTGTGAAGGTGGAACTACCTTTGCTCGTATCTTCTTTGATTTTAAATCCGCGCACGCAGGCATTTTTACCGTAACACGCAGGTTTGGCTCTAGTATCGTATCTACCAGCACGTCATTCAGGAGGCCAACATTCACGAAAGAACCGGCTTTACTGCCCTTGATAGGTTTATTCGTGACAATTCCCTCGCGGAACGCAAACTCACTTTGTTGTCGTAGATGGTGCTGGGAATCCAGCGGATTTAACAACCCACTGAACTTGAGGTCATTGTGTAGTGGAAAGAAGTGCTTGCGAAGATATTGCGGACACTCGAGGTATTGTAGTATACGGGCGAGCTGTATGCAACACCGTCGAGCTGCGGTCGATCCTTCACTTGTTTGGATTGTGTTTAACCGGTCCGTAACCTGATTGCTTAAACCACAGTCGTCGAAAACGACCACCTCGTCGATCTGAAATATACAAGCGGCTCGTGCTATCTGACCAGCCAGGTATGTCCGCAATTCAGGGGACTGTGCGTTATTCATGATCGAACCCGGTACGGCGATACTGATCGTGGAGACATGTTCCGGTTCACCAACGGGGGTAACTTCCACTTTCGCCGTGCATGCCCTATCTTTGTTCAGTGTCTCAAATTCCTGTTTTACGCGATTTAGCAAACGGTCCTGCCTTAGATGACGTTTCCGTTCTCGTTTTTCTAGCTTTTCTCTTTCGGTTAATCGTTTTTTGCTGTTTATTTTCATCCTTAATACTGCTGTAAAAAGGCGTGAATTCCAATGTGGCACACGAAGATAACCCTCTACACACAACAAACGCGCCGTTGACACTGCTGACGTGAGCTTATAATGTGGCTGCGTACGTTAATTACGGAGAGTTCCCCAAGCAGCAAACGCAGCTCAATTTTGTACGGGGTGGAAATTCTCATTTAACGCTCATTTACGGGTTCGCTAGCAGGATTGGTGAGCTTTTAGAGTAGTTGGGAAAGGTATGGAGGAAGAGACGAGTATGGACATTATAATAAATAATGCGGGTTCCATTAACTCGTTCCTATAATCCCAAATTCCAAAGGACTCGTACAAGAATTCTTGTTTTGGATTCCTCGGTTTCCCATCATGGCAAAATTTTGAATCCGGATTCTTATTTTGGTTTTCGATCCCGGATTCCCGTCATGGCAGATATGGATCAAAAGAATTGTTTGCGATTCCAATACAAGGGATTCTGGATTAAGGAATGGATCCGGATTGATCCAACGAAGGATCGAATCCCAAAATCCGATCCGATCCGCCCAACACTTGAGGAGCAAACATTGTTTCTTGGGAATGATGTAAACAATTCATTTGGGAACAAAATTCTTAAACAGGTATCTGTACAGCTTGTTGCAATTGCGGAGGATTTTTAGTTTGCACGAGCTCACTGCAATCGTGGAATCAATCAAATCGTACCAGATGGACGTTATATCTCCTCAAGTGATGTGGATAGGTACACGATGTTATCGTGTCAATCAAACAAAATCGATAGCGCACCAAGCCACGAATTTAAACGAATCACAAACATATGTGGAAGAAGATACATATGGCGAGGACGATCGAGAAGAGGAATACGCTATCGATGTGACCAGCAATGGCAAATATCAAACTTCTTTCCATGTTCCCTCGTAAGATGCTTACCCCTTAATTGTAAAATGCAATATATAGTCCTTTTTTTGCTTGTTTCTAGTGTATTCTATGCGTTGATCATTGGTACGAAAGGACAAACCCGTCAAAGATTGGAAGCCGAAACTAAGGCACAGATACGGGTGCCCAAACAAGGACTGACGGGTGACATCGTGATTACAGGCACTTCGAGAAAAGCGATATCCACTGCACGATCCCGAATCGAACTGATCGTAACAGGGGCACGAAACAAACAACAATTCACCCATTTTCTTTCAGTGCCACTGAACGTACCGGAGGTGATCAAGCGGTTCCTCGATTTTCGACATAAAGTCGTCAACAAACTGCCCCGCGCCTTCTGCGTTGATGAGTCTCTTTTTCAACAACCAGATAAATTACACATAACCCTATGCACGATGAGCCTGATGGACAACGAGGATAGATCCAATGCCGCACAAATACTGCTGGATTGTCAAGAATCGATAATAAGGTACACTCGAACTCCGACAGAATCTTACAACTAACAATTCTCATTAATATTTTTGTATAAACCCTTCTTCACAGCCCAATTTTCAAAGAAAACGGTTCGCTAGAGATCCGAATCCGAGGGCTAGAGTACATGAACGATGATCCTCATAGTGTAGATGTGCTTTATGCCAAAATAGAGTCCCCGGTTTTGCAAACAGCAGCTAATCAAATTTACGAATATTTCTTATCAAAGGGTTTGATGCAGAGGAAGTACGAACAGGTGAAACTACATACCACGTTAATCAATTCATTGTTCCGGGCATCTCAGACAGAAGTTGTCAACGAAAAAGAAGCTGAACGGAAGCGTATCACGTTCGATGCGAGTGAAATACTGCGACTGTATGGAGAGTTTGATTTTGGTAGCTTGGTGCTGAATGAAATTCACCTTTCTCAACGTTTTTCCACTTCCTGCACTGGTTACTACGAAGCAACGGCAGTTATGAAATTGAGGAATGAATAATAATTCTAATACGTGCAAGTGATTGCAATAACTCTGCAATGGGTTATGATCCGAAACCACTTAAAGGTCTCACACTCTTTCCTACCCAACTCCTATTCCATCAATTCCTCGTCGTTGATAGAAAAAGCATCTGTCACGTCTTTCCAAGCTTGTGGAGGGGTGGACAGTCGTTGATAATTAGTTGTTTACGCAATAAATTTAATATATCTAACAACGTAGACTTCATTCTGTCCGATAACCCTATAAGCCAATCCAACCTGCTTAAATTCCTTAAAGCTACCGACCTTTACCACCAGATATAAAAAAAAGACAATAACACGAGCCATCTACAACAAGAGACGAATGTCGCCGCAAGTCGCAAAGTCTCTATAAGCAGAAACAACAACAACAACATAATTAGTTGTTTCCTACATTTTATGTATCATTCTTACACCTGTACACCGCAAATCAATCGTAGCCACGAATGAATAGCATATATGATAGTAAATTCATGGGACCATGCGAACAAAACCTTATAAAAGAAAAAGAAGCTATATCTATCCTATTGCCTTAGATTCGATTGTCCGCATGTTAGCATGATCCTCGAGATATCAATTAAAATAATATTTACAAACGCAGGACTTACTGCCCGCTATATCACGAGAGGTACGATTTTCACATTGAATGCAATGCGTTATTTAGGTAACCTAGGTGAATTTGATTATTTAATCGAAAACCCCGCATGTAAACTAACATACATCACCCGAAGCATATTTTTGGCCTTGAGCCAGAGGCACAGCTCATAACAAGGCATCCGTACACATGTGAAACCCATTGTTCACGTCGACCTAAACGTTTCATTGCCAAGTTCGTTCACTGCTTTACACGCGAAAAGATTATATTTCGATCTATAATCCACCCCCTCCCATTTGACCCAACTAAGATAAGGTTTCGGAAACGTACGTACAAATACGGCCGAACACGAATGAACAAGACGAGCATTATAATCACCACTCTGTGTGTTTGTGTATGGAAAGGCTTCTTTCTATCGGCATTCGGTGTGCCGTGGCGCGGTAGCACAAAAAACATTACAATCCGAGCACGTGTAGCATGAGGTTTCGCGTTTGGTCATACTTGTCGTTCATATAGTCAGCCGTTGGGTAGAGGTAGAAGCAGGCCACATCATCGCAGCAATAAGCTCCATGTCATGAACAGTTGAAAGAATAAAGCAGTGCGAACAACATGTTGCTGTGTGTCGTAATAGGAGTGACTGTGGCGGTTCTAATCTACAAACTGGCCAGGTGATGAAGCGGGTATTTCCAGATCGCACGTTTATAATCTTGAATTGATATTGATACGATCCCAGGCTTATCATCGAAGGCGGTCAATTTCGAAAGAATACTCGCTGTGATGGAAAAGTAATTCTCATAACGGGTGCTAACACCGGGATCGGTAAAGAAACGGCCCGAGAATTGCTGAAGCGAGGCGGAAAGGTGTACATCGCTTGCAGATCGCTGGAGCGTGCTAACGAGGCTCGAAATGATATTGTTGCACAAACAGGTTTGAGTGACCTTCACGTGCGCAAACTGGATCTTGCGTCGATGGAATCGATCCGGAACTTTGTAAAGAGGTGAACAATTCGGCTTATTAACAATTATACATTTTTTAAAACACATGAGCACCTTTCTGGACAGGTTTCTGGAAGAAGAAAAACGATTAGATCTTCTGATCAATAATGCGGGCGTAATGGCATGCCCAAAGTCACTCACTAAAGACGGTTTCGAACAACAAATTGGAGTGAACCATCTTGGACATTTTCTGCTCACGAATTTACTAATCGATCGACTAAAGGCAGCAGCGCCCAGCCGAATTATCAATTTGTCCAGCCTTGCGCACAAGTACGGCAAGATCAATCGGAAGGATTTGAACAGTGAGCATTCGTACAACCAAGTGACTGCCTATTGCCAAAGCAAACTAGCCAATGTGCTGTTTACTCGTGAACTGGCCAAACGGCTTCGAGGTATGGGCGTAAACGCGTACGCAGTTCATCCCGGAACTGTCGACACGGATCTTCCCCGTCACATGGGTTCCCTATTTTTCCTATTTGATCAGTAAGTTTACTATGTTCAACAAAACCACAATCAAACCATTTTATCATGTTTGTACTACGAACGTTAGCAAACTGGTGAAACCGCTACTACAGGTGGCTTTTAAAACGCCACTTTCTGGGGCTCAGACCACGCTCTATACAGCACTGGATGAGGATTTACAAGAGGAAAGCGGCAAGTACTATGCGTGAGTACTTTTATTTTCAAGGCCAATGTTGTTTTTAGCAAACAATTAATCCGAATGTTTGTATTTTAGCGACTGTCGAGAGCAAAAACTAAGCGAGTACGCACGGAACGACGAATTGGCTGCATGGCTTTGGGAGGAAAGCGCACGAATGACCTGTCTAAGCGGAGATTAAATCACGAATAGCATGTGAAAACCCATTTTTGGTAGATATGATTCACGGGTATGTTTCTCTGTCGCTCTCTCTATCTTTCTTTTTGTTAACCGAACGCATCGTAGGTGCGCAATAAACACTGCTTCGTTATGATACAGTACAAGGTTTACTAGTTGAACTAAGTAAAGCAGTTAATTCAAATTGTTTAAGGAGAATATACGTACAAACAGCAGTATCAAATCGTCAATGTACAACGCAAAAGCCTCATTAGTATTCTAAATAGTCTACCGTTAACTTTGCGGTTTTAGCACAACGCCAACTACAAGGAAAGGTGAATGAAACAAGAAATTGTTTAACTTTCAAGTAGGCAACCAGATACACGGGTATTATTTTAACTTTAAACTGCAATTACTTTTGATTCATTGCTTCTATTGACCTGAAAATTTCAGTAGTATCCCAACTTTTTATTTCCGATTTTTTTATGTATACATTGTGATTCAACAAGCAGTAAGTATTTTATTTTGATTTATTTTAAACTTTACCACGTAAGTAGGCAACCAGCATACCCGGATATTCCATACATTTTGTATGGAGCATGACGTTTCTATTTTGTTTCTTTTCTTGTTGTACTTATTTTCGAGTCAAATTCAATGGATTTAAAATTTGAAATAAATCGTTAGTTTTATCATAACATAAAAACACAATGAATGAATCAAATAGATTTTAGATATGGAAAATATACAAACCAGCTGTTTTCGGATGAGGAGAGCATGTTTTTCAAGAGGTGACACCTGGTACCAGCCGAGCAAGCTGCTTCCCGGTAGATTGCACGAGTTAACGCTCGTCGCCACAACCCTTCCACTGGATGTACCCTTTCCTGTGATATCTACCTGTAAAATATGCTACAGATACATAAACATCCGTTCAGCTGTAAAACATGATCATCATGCAGACATCAACATCCTAAAATGTCCTTCACGGCCACATCCAAGCCAGCATACTGTAAAATAATTCATCAACTATCGCCATTTACCTGGTCATCTGTACCCTGGCTATTCAGACATATGTATCACTAGACCCGTATTGGAATTCCCCGACAAACCGTCGTACATCAGGTACTCCGAGCCACCATCAAACAAGCAGCGAAACAATGAATCCTTAACCCTTTCATCCTGCTTCCTCATATTGTGAAATAGATATAGTTTATTATATATAAGGACGAAATTTAGAAATATATTGACTCTCAGTTCAGCTCTTAAACAACAACGTTACTCTGTCCGAGGAACATCTCGAATTACTGTCCATCTAGATCAAAGAAAGTGACGAAAGTGAAAATTCAATCAAGGAAACGTGTTAATTGAGCCTTTTGAGTGTTTATGGTGGATTATAATTTTGATAGAAAACAGAAAAGACAAGAAGTGTACATAAGAAACAGAATGGCTACCGAAAGTACAAGTGCCACAATGACATACGAAGAGTATATCCAAGTGGGTAAAGTCCCAGATTACGTTAGGGAGTTACCTACATTTGAAGGGAAAGCTAGTGACTTAATGAAATGGATAGTGGAAGTAGAAAATGTACTACAAATGTACGCTAGACTTCCAAGGGATTCTACAGCTTACCATGTAATAGAGGTACGACCATACGAAGAAAGATTAAGGGTGAAGCATCAGATGTTTTAAATACTAATTGTGTTACCGGAGGTTGGTCACAAATCAAATCAATCCTACTTCTTTATTATAAGGATAAACGGGAATTGAAAACGCTTGATCATGAACTAAGTGGGATCAGCAAAAAACCAAGTGAAAGTTTGAGCAGTTACTTTAGTAGAGTGAACGATCTACAGAACTCGATCATCACTTAAGTGTACACTGACAGCTGCGGATCAAACGGTAGGCGGAGTAGGCCCCTTCTTACTGCGCTTTTCTTCTTGTCTCATTTCAAGTCTCCTCAATGTCCCCCTTCTCTCCTGCATCGTTTTTAAAATTAGAGGCCCCAACTATAATTCCGCCCTGGGCCTCCAAGGGGATTGACCCTCCATTGACTTTTAGGGGGTTGTTCCGTAGTTCGGAGCCCTTCTTCTATTCCTCCTTCCTTCTTCGTCGGGACTTGGTCGCTCTTCGGTCCTCCTGGGGTTACAACGAGATGTTCGTCGGTTGACGGGGAAACGATAACTGACTTTGTTCGGACATGCCACCGCTTTTATATAGTGCTGGCCATGTCTCGAACTTTCCTATCACCTCACAATTCGTATTCGATCCTGTCTGTTTGCCTATTCTTTCGTTCCTCTATGTCCTTTTTCCTTGAAGAAGTTGTTCCGCGAATTTCTGTCCTTTTGTTACCGATTCTGGTCTTACCTACAAACAAGGACTTCATTGTTCTCGTTTTTTACCATTTGCATTTTGTTTGTTTTCCCTATTTAACCCTAGATGGCGCTTTTCTGTGTCCTGGCTATTTGCCTTGGACGCCACAGACTAAACTGGTACTTGGCGGTGGTTTTCGCGCCAAATTACTGTACTAGGTGCTACCTCTTCCGTGGATGCTCTCCTGGTACTAAACTGGTAGCTTTCGAAGCGATTTTGGGGGGGGGGATTTTCGCGCCAAATTACTGTACTAGGTGCTACCTCTTCCGTGGATGCTCTCCTGGTACTAAACTGGTAGCTTTCGAAGCGATTTTGGGGGGGGGATTTTCGCGCCAAATTGCTGTATTAGGTGCTACCTCTTCCGTGGATGTTCTCCTGGTATTAAACTGGTAGCTTTCGAAGCGATGTTGCGGTGGTTTTCGCGTCAAATTGCTGTACTAGGTGCTATCTCTTCCGTGGATGCTCTCCTGGTACTAAACTCAGCGGCGGGTCAAACGGTAGGCGGAGTAGGCGGTCGCCTAGGGCCTCGCCGTGTTGGGGGCCCCAAACAACTTGTGCCGATTGTGCGATTTTTGGAAATTTAGCAGCAGAGTAATTTATTGCACAAAATCTTATTAAAAAGGTAGAAAATTGATCGAATATTTCCTTAGATTTTATATATCCTTCATTAGATAATTTTTTTTATTTGATTTGCTCTATCGGTCCGGTTACACGGCTACGCAAGAGAAGTATGCAGTGTATTCAAACTCCTTCTTCTTTATCGGCACGTCATCTTCAGGATGTTTAAGCCTACCATTTCTATTTTTATTTTTACTATATTTACCCGTAGGATAGTCAGAGCTGCGTACAGAGGTTTGGTGGTCCAAATGAAATTTTTCCGTGGTCCTGTCTTGTACAGACCGACTGCGCTTACAATACACCATCTGGCCACCCCGTGAACCCTTATATGCTCTTTTACTTCAACCTATTCATGTATTCTATTTCTTGAACGGGATTTTTTCATCTGTTCATAAATGATCCTACCGTTAGTTGCTAGAATAGAAACCATGCTTGTTTTCACTTACGTAATATTTGCCAGCTATTGCCATTACGATACTCGTGGTGTGGTATTGTTTTCTCTCACCGATTTCACCGAACCGTGAAAATGTCCAGCCTACGTGTTTCGAAACAGTATTGTGGTGGAGTATTGTGTTTAGTATTTCGATTGTCATAATTTCTGCAAGTTTGCAAGCCGGTAATGCTGTCAGTGTAGTACGAAATAGCTAGCATTGTCATAGAATATGAATAAAATTATATTGCAATCTTTAGAACCCTCTTTTCCGTTTGATATTTCATACCTCACATGGTTCTTGGAATACCATTTCTGTCTTTCTTGATTATTACTTAATCGAAGCTGGATTGTAGGTCCAGCTTATGTCCACCCATCCCAAACAGTCCAAACACTTCATCATATCCCCTTGTAGAATAGTGTTCAAACTACATTCTTGTAATCTCGGTAACATTTGCATCGTTGTTAGACTGAAATTGTTCTAAAATTTCCAATTCTAAATCCATACGCTTTTAGATCATCGCCGCGAAATCGTTGATCTATATTAAAAAAAGAACATGAAAAAATATACTTGAAGAAATCAAGTATGCATTGATATAAAAACGATGTGTTCAGTGAAGTACCTATCATAATAGTCTTGCTAAAACATTGTCGTGCGTGTTGAAAGCGGTCTCGTTTTTTTGCATTGAAAACTCAGTTTGTTTGAGAAAAATTAATGAGTGCTTTGTGGTGTTGTATCCCTATAATTGGCTACTGACTATCAAATTGTGTCTGAGGAGCACATAGTGTGTTTCATACTGATGTAAATGTGCAAGTGTAAATGTGACGAAATGATCGCAAGTGTCTTCACAATGAACGAAGAGATCGGCTCAGAAATTCTTGGATTTCTTGACGCACGGACAACCGACCTAAAATTGGAGCATCAAATGTAATACGCGAAATTTAATCGAAAGATCGAAATTCACATTAATATTGCTATTGCATACTATCAAACACGTGAAAACGATCGCTAATAAGTAAGATCAATAAAACAGAAAGCATCCTTCATCTCGCTCAAACTTTCCGTCGGCTGGTACGAAATTCCATACAAAACCAGCTGTTTTCCGTTTTCCGATACCAGGAAAGCATCCACGGAAGAGGTAGCAGCTTGTACAGCAATTTTGGTCGAAAACCGCCGAAAGGTATGCAATATTTAAACACTAACTTTACCGTGGGTCGAGTAAAATTTAGCAGCAATTTTGCACAAAAACCGCCGAAAAGTATGCAATGTTTAAACACTAACTTTCCCGTTGATCGTGAAAAATTTCTTCGAAAACTACCAGTTTTTGAATGTATAGTACCAGGAGAGCATCCACGGAAGAGGTAGCTCCTGGTACTGCGCCGCAAGGTATGCAATGTTAATACACTAACTTTGCAACCAATTTTCCGCCGTAAGGTATGCAATGTTTATACACTAACTTTTCATACAAACCAGCTGTTTTCAGATTTCCGATACCAGGAGAGCATGTTGTTCAAGAGGTAACATCTTCCATCCCCCTCCCCCCTTCCCCTCCAAGATGGCGGAAAACATGGCGGACAACATGGCGGACAAGATGGCGGCCAAGATGGCGGACAAGATGGCGGCCAAGATGGCGGCCAAGATGGCGGCCAAGATGTCGGCCAAGATGGCGGCCAAGATGGCGGACAAAATGGCGGCCAAGATGGCGGACAAGATGACGGCCAAGATGGCGGACAAGATGGCGGACAAGATGGCGGCCAAGATGGCGGCCAAGATGGCGGCCAAGATGGCGGCCAAGATGGCGGACAAGATGGCGGAAAGATGGCGGACAAGATGGCGGACAAGATGGCGGCCAAGATGGCGGCCAAGATGGCGGCCAAGATGGCGGACAAGATGGCGGCCAAGATGGCGGACAATATGGCGGACAAGATGTCGGCCAAGATGGCGGACATTATGGCGGACAAGATGGCGGCCAAGATGGCGGACAAGATGGCGGACAAGATGGCGGACAAGATGGCGGACAAAATGGCGGCCAAGATGGCGGACAAGATGGCGGCCAAGATGGCGGACAAGATGGCGGACAAGATGGCGGCCAAGATGGCGGACAAGATGGCGACCAAGATGGCGGACAAGATGGCGGCCAAGATGGCGGCCAAGATGGCAGACAAGATGGCGGACAAGATGGCGGACACAAGATGGCGGCCAAGATGGCGGACAAGATGGCGGCCAAGATGGCGGCAAAGATGGCGGACAAGATGGTGGACAAGATGGCGGACAAGATGGTGGACAAGATGGCGGCCAAGATGGCGGACAAGATGGCGGACACAAGATGGCGGCCAAGATGGCTGCCAAGATGGCGGACAAGATGGCGGCCAAGATGGCGGACAAGATGGTGGCCAAGATGGCGGACAAGATGGCGGCCAACATGGCGGCCAAGATGGCGGACAAGATGGCGGACAAGATGGCGGACAAGATGGCGGACAAGATGGCGGCCAAGATGGCGGCCAAGATGGCAGACAAGATGGCGGCCAAGATGGCAGACAAGATGGCGGACACAAGATGGCGGACAAGATGACGACCAAGATGGCGGCCAAGATGGCGGCCAAGATGGCGGACAAGATGGCGGCCAAGATGGCGGACAAGATGGCGACCAAGATGTCGGCCAGAATGGCGGCCAAGATGGCGGCAAAGATGGCGGACAAGATGGCGGACAAGATGGCGGACAAGATGGCGGACGAGATGGCGGACACAAGATGGCGGCCACGATGGCTGCCAAGATGGCGGACAAGATGGCGGACAAGATGGCGGCCAAGATGGCGGACAAGATGGTGGCCAAGATGGCGGACAAGATGGCGGACAAGATGGCGGCCAACATGGTGGACAAGATGGCGGACAAGCTGGCGGCCAAGATGGCGGACAAGATATGGCGGACAAGATGGCGGCCAAGATGGCGGACAAGATGGCGGCCAAGATGGCGGACAAGATGGCGGCCAAGATGGCGGACAAGATGGCGGCCAAGATGGCGGACACAAGATGGCGGCCAAGATAGCGGACAAAATGGCGGCCAAGATGGCGGACAAGATGGCGGACAAGATGGCGGCCAAGATGGCGGCCAAGATGGCGGACAAGATGGCGGAAAGATGGCGGACAAGATGGCGGACAAGATGGCGGCCAAGATGGCGGCCAAGATGGCGGCCAAGATGGCGGCCAAGATGGCGGACAATATGGCGGACAAGATGTCGGCCAAGATGGCGGACATTATGGCGGACAAGATGGCGGCCAAGATGGCGGACAAGATGGCGGACAAGATGGCGGCCAAGATGGCGGACAAGATGGCGGACAAGATGGCGGACAAGATGGCGGACAAGATGGCGACCAAGATGGCGGACACAAGATGGCGGCCAAGATAGCGGACAAAATGGCGGCCAAGATGGCGGACAAGATGGCGGACAAGATGGCGGCCAAGATGGCGGCCAAGATGGCGGACAAGATGGCGGCCAAGATGGCGGCAAAGATGTCGGACAAGATGGTGGACAAGATGGCGGACAAGATGGTGGACAAGATGGCGGACAAGATGGCGGACAAGATGGCGGACACAAGATGGCGGCCAAGATGGCTGCCAAGATGGCGGACAAGATGGCGGCCAAGATGGCGGACAAGATGGTGGCCAAGATGGCGGACAAGATGGCGGCCAACATGGCGGCCAAGATGGCGGACAAGATGGCGGACAAGATGGCGGCCAAGATGGCGGCCAAGATGGCGGCCAAGGTGGCGGCCAAGGTGGCGGCCAAAATGGCAGACACAAGATGGCGCACAGGATGGCGGACAAAATGGCGGGCACAAGATGGCGCCCAAGATGGCGGACAAGATGGCGGCCAAGATGGCGGACAAGATGGCGGCCAAGATGGCGGACAAGATGGCGGCGAAGATGGCAGACAAGATGGCGACCAAGATGGCGACCAAGATGGCGGACACAAGATGGCGGCCAAAATGGCGGACAAGATGGCGGACACAAGATGGCGGACAAGATGACGACCAAGATGGCGGCCAAGATGGCGGCCAAGATGGCGGACAAGATGGCGGACAAGATGGCGGACAAGATGGCGGACAAGATGGCGGACAAGATGGCGGACAAGATGGCGGCCAAGATGGCGGACAAGATGGCGGCCAAGATGGCGGACAAGATGGCGGACAAGATGGCGGACACAAGATGGCGACTAAGATGGCGGACAAGATGGCGGACACAAGATGGCGGCCAAGATGGCGGACACAAGATGGCGGCCAACATGGCGGACACAAGATGGCGGCCAAGATGGCGGACAAGATGGCGGACACGATGGCGACCAAGATGGCGGACAATATGGCAGACAAGATGTCGGCCAAGATGGCGGACATTATGGCGGACAAGATGGCGGCCAAGATGGCGGCCAAGATGGCGGACAAGATGGCGGCCAAGATGGCGGACAAGATGGCGGACAAGATGGCGGACAAGATGGCGGACAAGATGGCGGACAAGATGGCGACCAAGATGGCGGACACAAGATGGCGGCCAAGATAGCGGACAAAATGGCGGCCAAGATGGCGGACAAGATGGCGGACACAAGATGGCGGCCAAGATGGCGGACAAGATGGCGGCCAAGATGGCGGCAAAGATGTCGGACAAGATGGTGGACAAGATGGCGGACAAGATGGTGGACAAGATGGCGGACAAGATGGCGGACAAGATGGCGGACACAAGATGGCGGCCAAGATGGCTGCCAAGATGGCGGACAAGATGGCGGCCAAGATGGCGGACAAGATGGCGGACAAGATGGTGGCCAAGATGGCGGACAAGATGGCGGCCAACATGGCGGCCAAGATGGCGGACAAGATGGCGGACAAGATGGCGGACAAGATGGCGGCCAAGATGGCGGCCAAGATGGCGGACAAGATGGCGGCCAAGATGGCGGCCAAGATGGCGGCAAAGATGTCGGACAAGATGGTGGACAAGATGGCGGACAAGATGGCGGACAAGATGGCAGACACAAGATGGCGGCCAAGATGGCGGACAAGATGGCGGCCAAGATGGCGGACAAGATGGCGGCCAAGATGGCAGACAAGATGGCGACCAAGATGGCGACCAAGATGGCGGACAAAATGGCGGACACAAGATGGCGGACAAGATGACGACCAAGATGGCGGCCAAGATGGCGGCCAAGATGGCGGACAAGATGGCGGACAAGATGGCGGACAAGATGGCGGACAAGATGGCGACCAAGATGGCGGCCAAGATGGCGGACAAGATGGCGACCAAGATGTCGGCCAGAATGGCGGCCAAGATGGCGGACAAGATGGCGGACAAGATGGCGGACGAGATGGCGGACACAAGATGGCGGCCACGATGGCTGCCAAGATGGCGGACAAGATGGCGGACAAGATGGCGGCCAAGATGGCGGACAAGATGGTGGCCAAGATGGCGGACAAGATGGCGGACACAAGATGGCGGCCAACATGGTGGACAAGATGGCGGACAAGCTGGCGGCCAAGATGGCGGACAAGATATGGCGGACAAGATGGCGGACACAAAATGGCGGACAAGATGGCTGCCAAGATGGCGGACAAGATGGCTGCCAAGATGGCGGACAAGATGGTGGACAAGACGGCGGCCAAGATGGCGGACAAGATGGCGGACAAGATGGCGGACAAGATGGCGGACAAGATGGCGGACAAAATGGCGGACAAGATGGCGGACAAAATGGCGGACAAGATGGCGGACAAGATGGCGGACAAGATGGCGTACAAGATGGCGGACAAGATGGCAGCCAAGATGGCGGACAAGATGGCGGACACAAGATGGCAGTCAAGATGGCGGTCAAGATGGCGGCCAAGATGGCGGACAAGATGGCGGACAAGATGGCGAAACAATATTGCGGACAAGATGGCGGCCAAGATGGCGGACAAAATGGCGGCCAACTTGGTGGACAACATGGCGGACACAAGATGGCAGCCAAGATGGCGGACAAGATGGCGGACACGATGGCGACCAAGATGGCGGCCAAGATGTCGGCCAAGATGGCGGACAAGATGGCGGACAAGATGGCGGACAAGATGGCGGACAAGATGGCGGACAAGTTGGTGGCCAAGATGGCGACCAAGATGGCGGACAAGATGGCGGACAAGATTGCGGACAAGATGGCGGACAAGATGGCGGACAAGATGGCGGACAAGATGGCGGAAAAGATGGCGGCCAAGATGGCGGACAAAATGGCGGCCAACTTGGTGGACAACATGGCGGACACAAGATGGCAGCCAAGATGGCGGACAAGATGGCGGACAAGATGGCAGACACAAGATGGCGGACAAGATGTCGGCCAAGATGGCGGACAAGATGGCGGACAAGATGGCGGCCAAGATGGCGGACAAGATGGCGGACAAGATGGCGGACAAGTTGGTGGCCAAGATGGCGACCAAGATGGCGGACAAGATGGCGGACAAGATTGCGGACAAGATGGCGGACAAGATGGCGGACAAGATGGTGGACAAGATGGCGGACAAGATGGCGGACAAGTTGGCGGACAAAATGGCGGCCAAGATGGCGGACAAGATGGCGGACAAGATGGCGGACACAAGATGGCGACTAAGATGGCGGACAAGATGGCGGACACAAGATGGCGGCCAAGATGGCGGACACAAGATGGCGGCCAAGATGGCGGACAAGATGGCGGACACGATGGCGACCAAGATGGCGGCCAAGATGGCGGACAAGATGGCGGCCAAAATGGTGGACAACAAGGCGAACAAGATGGCGGCCAACTTGGCGGACAAGATGGCGACCAAGATGGCGGCCGAAATGGTGGCCAAGATGGCGGTCAAGATGGCGGACAAGATGGCGGCCAAGATAGCGGACAAGATGGCGGACAAGATGGCGAAACAAGATGGCGGACAAGATGGCGGACAAGATGGCGGCCAAGATGGCGGCCAAGATGGCGGACAAGATGGCGGACAAGATGGCGGACAAGATGGCGGCAAAGATGGCGGCCAAGATGGCGGACAAGATGGTGGCCAAGATGGCGACCAAGATGGCGGACCAGATGGCGGCCAAGATGGCGGACAAAATGGCGGCCAACTTGGTGGACAACATGGCGGACACAAGATGGCAGCCAAGATGGCGGACAAGATGGCGGACAAGATGGCAGACACAAGATGGCGGACAAGATGTCGGCCAAGAAGGCGGACAAGATGGCGGACAAGATGGCGGCCAAGATGGCGGACAAGATGGCGGACAAGATGGCGGACAAGATGGCGGACAAGTTGGTGGCCAAGATGGCGACCAAGATGGCGGACAAGATGGCGGACAAGATTGCGGACAAGATGGCGGACAAGATGGCGGACAAGATGGTGGACAAGATGGCGGACAAGATGGCGGACAAGTTGGCGGACAAAATGGCGGCCAAGATGGCGGCCAAGATGGCGGACAAGATGGCGGACACAAGATGGCGACTAAGATGGCGGACAAGATGGCGGACACAAGATGGCTGCCAAGATGGCGGACACAAGATGGCGGCCAAGATGGCGGACAAGATGGCGGACACGATGGCGACCAAGATGGCGGCCAAGATGGCGGACAAGATGGCGGCCAAAATGGTGGACAACAAGGCGAACAAGATGGCGGCCAACTTGGCGGACAAGATGGCGACCAAGATGGCGGCCGAAATGGTGGCCAAGATGGCGGTCAAGATGGCGGACAAGATGGCGGCCAAGATAGCGGACAAGATGGCGGACAAGATGGCGAAACAAGATGGCGGACAAGATGGCGGACAAGATGGCGGCCAAGATGGCGGACAAGATGGCGGACAAGATGGCGGACAAGATGGCGGCAAAGATGGCGGCCAAGATGGCGGACAAGATGGTGGCCAAGATGGCGACCAAGATGGCGGACAAGATGGTGGACAAGATGGCGGCCAAGATGGCAGACAAGATGGCGGCCAAGATGGCGGACAAGTTGGTGGCCAAGATGGCGAACAAGATGGCGGACAAGATGGCGGACAAGATGGCGGACACGATGGCGACCAAGATGGCGGCCAAGATGGCGGCCAAAATGGTGGACAACATGGCGGACAAAATGGCGGCCAAGATGGCGGCCAAGATGGCGGCAAAGATGGCGGACAAGATGGCGGACAAGATGGCGGACGAGATGGCGGACACAAGATGGCGGCCACGATGGCGGCCAAGATGGCGGACAAGATGGCGACCACGATGTCGGCCAGAATGGCGGCCAAGATGGCGGCAAAGATGGCGGACAAGATGGCGGACAAGATGGCGGACGAGATGGCGGACACAAGATGGCGGCCACGATGGCGGCCAAGATGGCGGACAAGATGGCGGACAAGATGGCGGCCAAGATGGCGGACAAGATGGTGGCCAAGATGGCGGACACAAGATGGCGGACAAGATGACGACCAAGATGGCGGCCAAGATGGCGGCCAAGATATCGGACAAGATGGCGGACAAGATGGCGGACAAAATGGCGGACAAGATGGCGACCAAGATGGCGGCCAAGATGGCGGACAAGATGGCGGACAAGATGGCGGCCAAGATGGCGGCCAAGATGGCGGACAAGACGGCGACCAAGATGTCGGCCAGAATGGCGGCCAAGATGGCGGCAAAGATGGCGGACAAGATGGCGGACAAGATGGCGGACGAGATGGCGGACGAGATGGCGGACACAATATGGCGGCCACGATGGCGGCCAAGATGGCGGACAAGATGGCGGACAAGATGGCGGCCAAGATGGCGGACAAGATGGCGGACAAGATGGCGGCCAACATGGTGGACAAGATGGCGGACAAGCTGGCGGCCAAGATGGCGGACAAGATATGGCGGACAACATGGCGGCCAAGATGGCGGACAAAATGGCGGCCAAGATGGCGGACAAGATGACGGCCAAGATGGCGGACAAGATGGCGGCCAAGATGGCGGACAAGATGGCGGCCAAGATGGCGGACAAGATGGCGGAAAGATGGCGGACAAGATGGCGGACAAGATGGCGGCCAAGATGGCGGACAAAATGGCGGACAAGATGGCGGACAAGATGGCGGACAAGATGGCGGCCAAGATGGCGGCCAAGATGGCGGCCAAAATGGTGGACAACATGGCGGACAAGATGGCGGACAAGATGGCGGACAAGATGGCGGCCAAGATGGCGGACAAGATGGCGGCCAAGATGGCGGACAAGATGGCGGACAAGATGGCGGACAAAATGGCGGCCAAGATGGCGGACAAGATGGCGACCAAGATGGCGGACACAAGATGGCGGCCATGATAGCGGACAAAATGGCGGCCAAGATGGCGGACAAGATGGCGGACACAAGATGGCGGCCAAGATGGCGGACAAGATGGCGGCCAAGATGGCGGCAAAGATGGCGGACAAGATGGTGGACAAGATGGCGGACAAGATGGCGGACAAGATGGCGGACACAAGATGGCGGCCAAGATGGCGGACAAGATGGCGGACAAGATGGCGGACAAGATGGCGGACAAGATGGCGGCCAAGATGGCGGACAAGATGGCGGACAAGATGGCGGACAAGTTGGTGGCCAAGATGGCGACCAAGATGGCGGACAAGATGGCGGACAAGATTGCGGACAAGATGGCGGACAAGATGGCGGACAAGATGGTGGACAAGATGGCGGACAATATGGCGGACAAGATGTCGGCCAAGATGGCGGACATTATGGCGGACAAGATGGCGGCCAAGATGGCGGACAAGATGGCGGACAAGATGGCGGACAAGATGGCGGACAAAATGGCGGCCAAGATGGCGGACAAGATGGCGGCCAAGATGGCGGACAAGATGGCGGACAAGATGGCGGCCAAGATGGCGGCCAAGATGGCGGACAAGATGGCGGACAAGATGGCGGACAATATGGCGGACAAGATGGCGGCCAAGATGGCGGCCAAAATGGTGGACAACATGGCGGACAAGATGGCGGACAAGATGGCGGCCAAGATGGCGGACAAGATGGCGGCCAAGATGGCGGACAAGATGGCGGACAAGATGGCGGACAAGATGGCGGACAAAATGGCGGCCAAGATGGCGGACAAGATGGCGACCAAGATGGCGGACACAAGATGGCGGCCAAGATAGCGGACAAAATGGCGGCCAAGATGGCGGACAAGATGGCGGACACAAGATGGCGGCCAAGATGGCGGACAAGATGGCGGCCAAGATGGCGGCAAAGATGGCGGACAAGATGGTGGACAAGATGGCGGACAAGATGGCGGACAAGATGGCGGACACAAGATGGCGGCCAAGATGGCGGACAAGATGGCGGCCAAGATGGCGGCCAAGATGGCGGACAAGATGGCGGACAAGATGGCGGCCAAGATGGCGGACAAGATGGCGGACAATATGGCGGACAAGATGTCGGTCAAGATGGCGGACATTATGGCGGACAAGATGGCGGTCAAGATGGCGGACAAGATGGCGGACAAGATGGCGGACAAAATGGCGGCCAAGATGGCGGACAAGATGGCGGCCAAGATGGCGGACAAGATGGCGGACAAGATGGCGGCCAAGATGGCGGCCAAGATGGCGGACAAGATGGCGGACAAGATGGCGGACAAGATGGCGGACAAGATGGCGGCCAAGATGGCGGCCAAAATGGTGGACAACATGGCGGACAAGATGGCGGACAAGATGGCGGCCAAGATGGCGGACAAGATGGCGGCCAAGATGGCGGACAAGATGGCGGACAAGATGGCGGACAAGATGGCGGACAAAATGGCGGCCAAGATGGCGGACAAGATGGCGACCAAGATGGCGGACACAAGATGGCGGCCAAGATAGCGGACAAAATGGCGGCCAAGATGGCGGACAAGATGGCGGACACAAGATGGCGGCCAAGATGGCGGACAAGATGGCGGCCAAGATGGCGGCCAAGATGGCGGACAAGATGGTGGACAAGATGGCGGACAAGATGGCGGACAAGATGGCGGACACAAGATGGCGGCCAAGATGGCGGACAAGATGGCGGACAAGATGGCGGCCAAGATGGCGGACAAGATGGTGGCCAAGATGGCGGACAAGATGGCGGCCAACATGGCGGCCAAGATGGCGGACAAGATGGCGGACAAGATGGCGGACAAGATGGCGGACAAGATGGCGGACAAGATGGCGGCCAAGATGGCGGCCAAGATGGCGGCCAAGGTGGCGGCCAAAATGGCAGACACAAGATGGCGCACAGGATGGCGGACAAAATGGCGGACAAGATGGCGGGCACAAGATGACGCCCAAGATGGCGGACAAGATGGCGGCCAAGATGGCGGACAAGATGGCGGCCAAGATGGCGGACAAGATGGCGGCCAAGATGGCGGCCAAGATGGCGGACAAAATGGCGGCCAAGATGGCGGACAAGATGGCGACCAAGATGGCGGCCAAGATGGCGGACACAAGATGGCGGACAAGATGACGACCAAGATGGCGGCCAAGATGGCGGCCAAGATGGCGGACAGAATGGCGGACAAGATGGCGGACAAGATGGCGGACAAGATGGCGACCAAGATGGCGGCCAAGATGGCGGACAAGATGGCGGACAAGATGGCGGACAAGATGGCGGCCAAGATGGCGGCCAAGATGGCGGATAAGATGGCGACCAAGATGTCGGCCAGAATGGCGGCCAAGATGGCGGCAAAGATGGCGGACAAGATGGCGGACAAGATGGCGGACGAGATGGCGGACACAAGATGGCGGCCACGATGGCGGCCAAGATGGCGGACAAGATGGCGGACAAGATGGCGGCCAAGATGGCGGACAAGATGGTGGCCAAGATGGCGGACAAGATGGCGGACAAGATGGCGGCCAACATGGTGGACAAGATGGCGGACAAGCTGGCGGCCAAGATGGCGGACAAGATATGGCGGCCAAGATGGCGGCCAAGATGGCGGACAAAATGGCGGACAAGATGGCGGACAAGATGGCGGACAAGATGGCGGCCAAGATGGCGGCCAAAATGGTGGACAACATGGCGGACAAGATGGCGGACAAGATGGCGGACAAGATGGCGGACAAGATGGCGGACAAGATAGCGGCCAAGATGGCGGACAAGATGGCGGACAAGATGGCGGACAAAATGGCGGCCAAGATGGCGGACAAGATGGCGACCAAGATGGCGGACACAAGATGGCGGCCAAGATAGCGGACAAAATGGCGGCCAAGATGGCGGACAAGATGGCGGACACAAGATGGCGGCCAAGATGGCGGACAAGATGGCGGCCAAGATGGCGGCAAAGATGACGGACAAGATGGTGGACAAGATGGCGGACAAGATGGCGGACAAGATGGCGGACACAAGATGGCGACTAAGATGGCGGACAAGATGGCGGACACAAGATGGCGGCCAAGATAGCGGACAAAATGGCGGACAAGATGGCGGACAAGATGGCGGACACAATATGGCGGACAAGATGGCGGCCAAGATGGCGGACAAAATGGCGGCCAACTTGGTGGACAACATGGCGGACACAAGATGGCAGCCAAGATGGCGGACAAGATGGCGGACAAGATGGCAGACACAAGATGGCGGACAAGATGGCGGCCAAGATGGCGGACAAGATGGCGGACAAGATGGCGGCCAAGATGGCGGACAAGATGGCGGACAAGATGGCGGACAAGTTGGTGGCCAAGATGGCGACCAAGATGGCGGACAAGATGGCGGACAAGATGGTGGACAAGATGGCGGCCAAGATGGCGGACAAAATGGCGGCCAAGATGGCGGACAAGATGGCGGACAAGATGGCGGACAAGATGGCGGACACAAGATGGCGACTAAGATGGCGGACAAGATGGCGGACACAAGATGGCGGCCAAGATGGCGGACACAAGATGGCGGCCAAGATGGCGGACAAGATGGCGGACACGATGGCGACCAAGATGGCGGCCAAGATGGCGGACAAGATGGCGGACAAAATGGTGGACAACATGGCGGACAAGATGGCGGCCAAGATGGCGGACAAGATGGCGGCCAAGATGGCGGCCAAGATGTCGGCCAAGATGGCGGCCAAGATGGCGGACAAAATGGCGGCCAAGATGGCGGACAAGATGACGGCCAAGATGGCGGACAAGATGGCGGACAAGATGGCGGCCAAGATGGCGGCCAAGATGGCGGCCAAAATGGCGGACAAGATGGCGGACAAGATGGTGGACAAGATGGCGGACAAGATGGCGGACAAGATGGCGGACACAAGATGGCGGCCAAGATGGCGGACAAGATGGCGGACAAGATGGCGGACACAAGATGGCGGCCAAGATGGCGGACAAGATGGCGGACAAGATGGCGGCCAAGATGGCGGACAAGATGGTGGCCAAGATGGCGGACAAGATGGCGGCCAAAATGGTGGACAAGATGGCGGACAAGATGGCGACCAAGATGGCGGCCAAGATGGCGGACAAGATGGCGGCCAAAATGGTGGACAACATGGCGGACAAGATGGCGGCCAAGATGGCGGACAAGATGGCGGCCAAGATGGCGGCCAAGATGTCGGCCAAGATGGCGGCCAAGATGGCGGACAAAATGGCGGCCAAGATGGCGGACAAGATGACGGCCAAGATGGCGGACAAAATGGCGGCCAAGATGGCGGACAAGATGACGGCCAAGATGGCGGACACAAGATGGCGGCCAAGATGGCGGACAAGATGGCGGCCAAGATGGCGGCAAAGATGGCGGACAAGATGGTGGACAAGATGGCGGACAAGATGGCGGACACAAGATGGCGGCCAAGATGGCGGACAAGATGACGGACAAGATGGCGGCCAAGATGGCGGACAAGATGGTGGCCAAGATGGCGGACAAGATGGCGGACAAGATGGCGGACAAAATGGCGGCCAAGATGGCGGACAAAATGGTGGACAACATGGCGGACAAGATGGCGGATAAGATGGCGGACAAGATGGCGGCCAAGATGGCGGACAAGATGGCGGCCAAGATGGCGGACAATATGGCGGACAAGATGTCGGCCAAGATGGCGGACATTATGGCGGCCAAGATGGCGGCCAAGATGTCGGCCAAGATGGCGGCCAAGATGGCGGACAAAATGGCGGCCAAGATGGCGGACAAGATGACGGCCAAGATGGCGGACAAGATGGCGGACAAGATGGCGGCCAAGATGGCGGCCAAGATGGCGGCAAAGATGGCGGACAAGATGGTGGACAAGATGGCGGACAAGATGGCGGACACAAGATGGCGGACAAGATGGCGGCCAAGATGGCGGCCAAGATGGCGGACAAGATGGCGGACAAGATGGCGGACAAGATGGCGGCCAAGATGGCGGCCAAAATGGTGGACAACATGGCGGACAAGATGGCGGACAAGATGGCGGACAAGATGGCGGCCAAGATGG
This sequence comes from Anopheles moucheti, assembly GCF_943734755.1. Classification (NCBI taxonomy): domain Eukaryota; kingdom Metazoa; phylum Arthropoda; class Insecta; order Diptera; family Culicidae; genus Anopheles; species Anopheles moucheti. The sequence goes on from NC_069141.1 coordinate 92,307,847, forward strand.
CGGACAAGATGGCGGCCAAGATGGCGGACAAGATGGCGGACAAGATGGCGGACAAGATGGCGGACAAAATGGCGGCCAAGATGGCGGACAAGATGGCGGACAAAATGGCGGCCAAGATGGCGGACAAGATGGCGACCAAGATGGCGGACACAAGATGGCGGCCAAGATAGCGGACAAAATGGCGGCCAAGATGGCGGACAAGATGGCGGCCAAGATGGCGGACAATATGGCGGACAAGATGTCGGCCAAGATGGCGGACATTATGGCGGCCAAGATGGCGGCCAAGATGGCGGCCAAGATGTCGGCCAAGATGGCGGCCAAGATGGCGGACAAAATGGCGGCCAAGATGGCGGACAAGATGACGGCCAAGATGGCGGCCAAGATGGCGGACAAGATGGCGGACAAGATGGCGGACAAGATGGCGGACAAAATGGCGGCCAAGATGGCGGACAAGATGGCGGCCAAGATGGCGGACAAGATGGCGGACAAGATGGCGGCCAAGATGGCGGCCAAGATGGCGGACAAGATGGCGGACAAGATGGCGGACAAGATGGCGGCCAAGATGGCGGCCAAAATAATGGACAACATGGCGGACAAGATGGCGGACAAGATGGCGGACAAGATGGCGGCCAAGATGGCGGACAAGATGGCGGCCAAGATGGCGGACAAGATGGCGGCCAAGATGGCGGACAAGATGGCGGACAAGATGGCGGACAAGATGGCGGACAAGATGGCGGACAAAATGGCGGCCAAGATGGCGGACAAGATGGCGACCAAGATGGCGGACACAAGATGGCGGCCAAGATAGCGGACACAATGGCGGACAAGATGGCGGACAAGATGGCGGACACAAGATGGCGGCCAAGATGGCGGACAAGATGGCGGCCAAGATGGCGGCAAAGATGGCGGACAAGATGGTGGACAAGATGGTGGACAAGTTGGCGGACAAGATGGCGGACACAAGATGGCGGCCAAGATGGCGGACAAGATGGCGGACAAGATGGCGGCCAAGATGGCGGACAAGATGGTGGCCAAGATGGCGGCCAAGATGGCGGCCAACATGGCGGCCAAGATGGCGGACAAGATGGCGGACAAGATGGCGGACAAGATGGCGGACAAGATGGCGGACAAGATGGCGGCCAAGATGGCGGCAAAGATGTCGGACAAGATGGTGGACAAGATGGCGGACAAGATGGTGGACAAGATGGCGGACAAGATGGCGGACAAGATGGCAGACACAAGATGGCGGCCAAGATGGCGGACAAGATGGCGGCCAAGATGGCGGACAAGATGGCGGCCAAGATGGCAGACAAGATGGCGACCAAGATGGCGACCAAGATGGCGGACAAAATGGCGGACACAAGATGGCGGACAAGATGACGACCAAGATGGCGGCCAAGATGGCGGCCAAGATGGCGGACAAGATGGCGGACAAGATGGCGGACAAGATGGCGGACAAGATGGCGACCAAGATGGCGGCCAAGATGGCGGACAAGATGGCGACCAAGATGTCGGCCAGAATGGCGGCCAAGATGGCGGACAAGATGGCGGACAAGATGGCGGACGAGATGGCGGACACAAGATGGCGGCCACGATGGCTGCCAAGATGGCGGACAAGATGGCGGACAAGATGGCGGCCAAGATGGCGGACAAGATGGTGGCCAAGATGGCGGACAAGATGGCGGACACAAGATGGCGGCCAACATGGTGGACAAGATGGCGGACAAGCTGGCGGCCAAGATGGCGGACAAGATATGGCGGACAAGATGGCGGACACAAAATGGCGGACAAGATGGCTGCCAAGATGGCGGACAAGATGGCTGCCAAGATGGCGGACAAGATGGTGGACAAGACGGCGGCCAAGATGGCGGACAAGATGGCGGACAAGATGGCGGACAAGATGGCGGACAAAATGGCGGACAAGATGGCGGACAAAATGGCGGACAAGATGGCGGACAAGATGGCGGACAAGATGGCGTACAAGATGGCGGACAAGATGGCAGCCAAGATGGCGGACAAGATGGCGGACACAAGATGGCAGTCAAGATGGCGGTCAAGATGGCGGCCAAGATGGCGGACAAGATGGCGGACAAGATGGCGAAACAATATTGCGGACAAGATGGCGGCCAAGATGGCGGACAAAATGGCGGCCAACTTGGTGGACAACATGGCGGACACAAGATGGCAGCCAAGATGGCGGACAAGATGGCGGACACGATGGCGACCAAGATGGCGGCCAAGATGTCGGCCAAGATGGCGGACAAGATGGCGGACAAGATGGCGGACAAGATGGCGGACAAGATGGCGGACAAGTTGGTGGCCAAGATGGCGACCAAGATGGCGGACAAGATGGCGGACAAGATTGCGGACAAGATGGCGGACAAGATGGCGGACAAGATGGCGGACAAGATGGCGGAAAAGATGGCGGCCAAGATGGCGGACAAAATGGCGGCCAACTTGGTGGACAACATGGCGGACACAAGATGGCAGCCAAGATGGCGGACAAGATGGCGGACAAGATGGCAGACACAAGATGGCGGACAAGATGTCGGCCAAGATGGCGGACAAGATGGCGGACAAGATGGCGGCCAAGATGGCGGACAAGATGGCGGACAAGATGGCGGACAAGTTGGTGGCCAAGATGGCGACCAAGATGGCGGACAAGATGGCGGACAAGATTGCGGACAAGATGGCGGACAAGATGGCGGACAAGATGGTGGACAAGATGGCGGACAAGATGGCGGACAAGTTGGCGGACAAAATGGCGGCCAAGATGGCGGACAAGATGGCGGACAAGATGGCGGACACAAGATGGCGACTAAGATGGCGGACAAGATGGCGGACACAAGATGGCGGACAAGATGGCGGACACAAGATGGCGGCCAAGATGGCGGACAAGATGGCGGACACGATGGCGACCAAGATGGCGGCCAAGATGGCGGACAAGATGGCGGCCAAAATGGTGGACAACAAGGCGAACAAGATGGCGGCCAACTTGGCGGACAAGATGGCGACCAAGATGGCGGCCGAAATGGTGGCCAAGATGGCGGTCAAGATGGCGGACAAGATGGCGGCCAAGATAGCGGACAAGATGGCGGACAAGATGGCGAAACAAGATGGCGGACAAGATGGCGGACAAGATGGCGGCCAAGATGGCGGACAAGATGGCGGACAAGATGGCGGACAAGTTGGCGGACAAAATGGCGGCCAAGATGGCGGCCAAGATGGCGGACAAGATGGCGGACACAAGATGGCGACTAAGATGGCGGACAAGATGGCGGACACAAGATGGCGGCCAAGATGGCGGACACAAGATGGCGGCCAAGATGGCGGACAAGATGGCGGACACGATGGCGACCAAGATGGCGGCCAAGATGGCGGACAAGATGGCGGCCAAAATGGTGGACAACAAGGCGAACAAGATGGCGGCCAACTTGGCGGACAAGATGGCGACCAAGATGGCGGCCGAAATGGTGGCCAAGATGGCGGTCAAGATGGCGGACAAGATGGCGGCCAAGATAGCGGACAAGATGGCGGACAAGATGGCGAAACAAGATGGCGGACAAGATGGCGGACAAGATGGCGGCCAAGATGGCGGACAAGATGGCGGACAAGATGGCGGACAAGATGGCGGCAAAGATGGCGGCCAAGATGGCGGACAAGATGGTGGCCAAGATGGCGACCAAGATGGCGGACAAGATGGTGGACAAGATGGCGGCCAAGATGGCAGACAAGATGGCGGCCAAGATGGCGGACAAGTTGGTGGCCAAGATGGCGAACAAGATGGCGGACAAGATGGCGGACAAGATGGCGGACACGATGGCGACGAAGATGGCGGCCAAGATGGCGGCCAAAATGGTGGACAACATGGCGGACAAAATGGCGGCCAAGATGGCGGCCAAGATGGCGGCAAAGATGGCGGACAAGATGGCGGACAAGATGGCGGACAAGATGGCGGACACAAGATGGCGGCCACGATGGCGGCCAAGATGGCGGACAAGATGGCGACCACGATGTCGGCCAGAATGGCGGCCAAGATGGCGGCAAAGATGGCGGACAAGATGGCGGACAAGATGGCGGACGAGATGGCGGACACAAGATGGCGGCCACGATGGCGGCCAAGATGGCGGACAAGATGGCGGACAAGATGGCGGCCAAGATGGCGGACAAGATGGTGGCCAAGATGGCGGACACAAGATGGCGGACAAGATGACGACCAAGATGGCGGCCAAGATGGCGGCCAAGATATCGGACAAGATGGCGGACAAGATGGCGGACAAAATGGCGGACAAGATGGCGACCAAGATGGCGGCCAAGATGGCGGACAAGATGGCTGACAAGATGGCGGCCAAGATGGCGGCCAAGATGGCGGACAAGACGGCGACCAAGATGTCGGCCAGAATGGCGGCCAAGATGGCGGCAAAGATGGCGGACAAGATGGCGGACAAGATGGCGGACGAGATGGCGGACGAGATGGCGGACACAATATGGCGGCCACGATGGCGGCCAAGATGGCGGACAAGATGGCGGACAAGATGGCGGCCAAGATTGCGGACAAGATGGCGGACAAGATGGCGGCCAACATGGTGGACAAGATGGCGGACAAGCTGGCGGCCAAGATGGCGGACAAGATATGGCGGACAAGATGGCGGCCAAGATGGCGGACAAAATGGCGGCCAAGATGGCGGACAAGATGACGGCCAAGATGGCGGACAAGATGGCGGCCAAGATGGCGGACAAGATGGCGGCCAAGATGGCGGACAAGATGGCGGAAAGATGGCGGACAAGATGGCGGACAAGATGGCGGCCAAGATGGCGGACAAAATGGCGGACAAGATGGCGGACAAGATGGCGGACAAGATGGCGGCCAAGATGGCGGCCAAAATGGTGGACAACATGGCGGACAAGATGGCGGACAAGATGGCGGACAAGATGGCGGCCAAGATGGCGGACAAGATGGCGGCCAAGATGGCGGACAAGATGGCGGACAAGATGGCGGACAAGATGGCGGACAAAATGGCGGCCAAGATGGCGGACAAGATGGCGACCAAGATGGCGGACACAAGATGGCGGCCATGATAGCGGACAAAATGGCGGCCAAGATGGCGGACAAGATGGCGGACACAAGATGGCGGCCAAGATGGCGGACAAGATGGCGGCCAAGATGGCGGCAAAGATGGCGGACAAGATGGTGGACAAGATGGCGGACAAGATGGCGGACAAGATGGCGGACACAAGATGGCGGCCAAGATGGCGGACAAGATGGCGGACAAGATGGCGGACAAGATGGCGGACAAGATGGCGGCCAAGATGGCGGACAAGATGGCGGACAAGATGGCGGACAAGTTGGTGGCCAAGATGGCGACCAAGATGGCGGACAAGATGGCGGACAAGATTGCGGACAAGATGGCGGACAAGATGGCGGACAAGATGGTGGACAAGATGGCGGACAATATGGCGGACAAGATGTCGGCCAAGATGGCGGACATTATGGCGGACAAGATGGCGGCCAAGATGGCGGACAAGATGGCGGACAAGATGGCGGACAAAATGGCGGCCAAGATGGCGGACAAGATGGCGGCCAAGATGGCGGACAAGATGGCGGACAAGATGGCGGCCAAGATGGCGGCCAAGATGGCGGACAAGATGGCGGACAAGATGGCGGACAATATGGCGGACAAGATGGCGGCCAAGATGGCGGCCAAAATGGTGGACAACATGGCGGACAAGATGGCGGACAAGATGGCGGCCAAGATGGCGGACAAGATGGCGGCCAAGATGGCGGACAAGATGGCGGACAAGATGGCGGACAAGATGGCGGACAAAATGGCGGCCAAGATGGCGGACAAGATGGCGACCAAGATGGCGGACACAAGATGGCGGCCAAGATAGCGGACAAAATGGCGGCCAAGATGGCGGACAAGATGGCGGACACAAGATGGCGGCCAAGATGGCGGACAAGATGGCGGCCAAGATGGCGGCAAAGATGGCGGACAAGATGGTGGACAAGATGGCGGACAAGATGGCGGACAAGATGGCGGACACAAGATGGCGGCCAAGATGGCGGACAAGATGGCGGACAAGATGGCGGCCAAGATGGCGGACAAGATGGCGGACAAGATGGCGGCCAAGATGGCGGACAAGATGGCGGACAATATGGCGGACAAGATGTCGGTCAAGATGGCGGACATTATGGCGGACAAGATGGCGGCCAAGATGGCGGACAAGATGGCGGACAAGATGGCGGACAAAATGGCGGCCAAGATGGCGGACAAGATGGCGGCCAAGATGGCGGACAAGATGGCGGACAAGATGGCGGCCAAGATGGCGGCCAAGATGGCGGACAAGATGGCGGACAAGATGGCGGACAAGATGGCGGACAAGATGGCGGCCAAGATGGCGGCCAAAATGGTGGACAACATGGCGGACAAGATGGCGGACAAGATGGCGGCCAAGATGGCGGACAAGATGGCGGACAAGATGGCGGACAAGATGGCGGACAAAATGGCGGCCAAGATGGCGGACAAGATGGCGACCAAGATGGCGGACACAAGATGGCGGCCAAGATAGCGGACAAAATGGCGGCCAAGATGGCGGACAAGATGGCGGACACAAGATGGCGGCCAAGATGGCGGACAAGATGGCGGCCAAGATGGCGGCCAAGATGGCGGACAAGATGGTGGACAAGATGGCGGACAAGATGGCGGACAAGATGGCGGACACAAGATGGCGGCCAAGATGGCGGACAAGATGGCGGACAAGATGGCGGCCAAGATGGCGGACAAGATGGTGGCCAAGATGGCGGACAAGATGGCGGCCAACATGGCGGCCAAGATGGCGGACAAGATGGCGGACAAGATGGCGGACAAGATGGCGGACAAGATGGCGGACAAGATGGCGGCCAAGATGGCGGCCAAGATGGCGGCCAAGGTGGCGGCCAAAATGGCAGACACAAGATGGCGCACAGGATGGCGGACAAAATGGCGGACAAGATGGCGGGCACAAGATGACGCCCAAGATGGCGGACAAGATGGCGGCCAAGATGGCGGACAAGATGGCGGCCAAGATGGCGGACAAGATGGCGGCCAAGATGGCGGCCAAGATGGCGGACAAAATGGCGGCCAAGATGGCGGACAAGATGGCGACCAAGATGGCGGCCAAGATGGCGGACACAAGATGGCGGACAAGATGACGACCAAGATGGCGGCCAAGATGGCGGCCAAGATGGCGGACAGAATGGCGGACAAGATGGCGGACAAGATGGCGGACAAGATGGCGACCAAGATGGCGGCCAAGATGGCGGACAAGATGGCGGACAAGATGGCGGCCAAGATGGCGGCCAAGATGGCGGATAAGATGGCGACCAAGATGTCGGCCAGAATGGCGGCCAAGATGGCGGCAAAGATGGCGGACAAGATGGCGGACAAGATGGCGGACGAGATGGCGGACACAAGATGGCGGCCACGATGGCAGCCAAGATGGCGGACAAGATGGCGGACAAGATGGCGGCCAAGATGGCGGACAAGATGGTGGCCAAGATGGCGGACAAGATGGCGGACAAGATGGCGGCCAACATGGTGGACAAGATGGCGGACAAGCTGGCGGCCAAGATGGCGGACAAGATATGGCGGCCAAGATGGCGGCCAAGATGGCGGACAAAATGGCGGACAAGATGGCGGACAAGATGGCGGACAAGATGGCGGCCAAGATGGCGGCCAAAATGGTGGACAACATGGCGGACAAGATGGCGGACAAGATGGCGGACAAGATGGCGGACAAGATAGCGGCCAAGATGGCGGACAAGATGGCGGACAAGATGGCGGACAAAATGGCGGCCAAGATGGCGGACAAGATGGCGACCAAGATGGCGGCCAAGATAGCGGACAAAATGGCGGCCAAGATGGCGGACAAGATGGCGGACACAAGATGGCGGCCAAGATGGCGGACAAGATGGCGGCCAAGATGGCGGCAAAGATGGCGGACAAGATGGTGGACAAGATGGCGGACAAGATGGCGGACAAGATGGCGGACACAAGATGGCGACTAAGATGGCGGACAAGATGGCGGACACAAGATGGCGGCCAAGATAGCGGACAAAATGGCGGACAAGATGGCGGACAAGATGGCGGACACAATATGGCGGACAAGATGGCGGCCAAGATGGCGGACAAAATGGCGGCCAACTTGGTGGACAACATGGCGGACACAAGATGGCAGCCAAGATGGCGGACAAGATGGCGGACAAGATGGCAGACACAAGATGGCGGACAAGATGGCGGCCAAGATGGCGGACAAGATGGCGGACAAGATGGCGGCCAAGATGGCGGACAAGATGGCGGACAAGATGGCGGACAAGTTGGTGGCCAAGATGGCGACCAAGATGGCGGACAAGATGGCGGACAAGATGGTGGACAAGATGGCGGCCAAGATGGCGGACAAAATGGCGGCCAAGATGGCGGACAAGATGGCGGACAAGATGGCGGACAAGATGGCGGACACAAGATGGCGACTAAGATGGCGGACAAGATGGCGGACACAAGATGGCGGCCAAGATGGCGGACACAAGATGGCGGCCAAGATGGCGGACAAGATGGCGGACACGATGGCGACCAAGATGGCGGCCAAGATGGCGGACAAGATGGCGGACAAAATGGTGGACAACATGGCGGACAAGATGGCGGCCAAGATGGCGGACAAGATGGCGGCCAAGATGGCGGCCAAGATGTCGGCCAAGATGGCGGCCAAGATGGCGGACAAAATGGCGGCCAAGATGGCGGACAAGATGACGGCCAAGATGGCGGACAAGATGGCGGACAAGATGGCGGCCAAGATGGCGGCCAAAATGGCGGACAAGATGGCGGACAAGATGGCGGACAAGATGGCGGCCAAGATGGCGGCCAAGGTGGCGGCCAAGATGGCGGACAAGATGGCGGACAAGATGGCGGACACAAGATGGCGGCCAAGATGGCGGACAAGATGGCGGACAAGATGGCGGCCAAGATGGCGGACAAGATGGTGGCCAAGATGGCGGACAAGATGGCGGCCAAAATGGTGGACAACATGGCGGACAAGATGGCGACCAAGATGGCGGCCAAGATGGCGGACAAGATGGCGGCCAAAATGGTGGACAACATGGCGGACAAGATGGCGGCCAAGATGGCGGACAAGATGGCGGCCAAGATGGCGGCCAAGATGTCGGCCAAGATGGCGGCCAAGATGGCGGACAAAATGGCGGCCAAGATGGCGGACAAGATGACGGCCAAGATGGCGGACAAAATGGCGGCCAAGATGGCGGACAAGATGACGGCCAAGATGGCGGACACAAGATGGCGGCCAAGATGGCGGACAAGATGGCGGCCAAGATGGCGGCAAAGATGGCGGACAAGATGGTGGACAAGATGGCGGACAAGATGGCGGACACAAGATGGCGGCCAAGATGGCGGACAAGATGACGGACAAGATGGCGGCCAAGATGGCGGACAAGATGGTGGCCAAGATGGCGGACAAGATGGCGGACAAGATGGCGGACAAAATGGCGGCCAAGATGGCGGACAAAATGGTGGACAACATGGCGGACAAGATGGCGGATAAGATGGCGGACAAGATGGCGGCCAAGATGGCGGACAAGATGGCGGCCAAGATGGCGGACAATATGGCGGACAAGATGTCGGCCAAGATGGCGGACATTATGGCGGCCAAGATGGCGGCCAAGATGTCGGCCAAGATGGCGGCCAAGATGGCGGACAAAATGGCGGCCAAGATGGCGGACAAGATGACGGCCAAGATGGCGGACAAGATGGCGGACAAGATGGCGGCCAAGATGGCGGCCAAGATGGCGGCAAAGATGGCGGACAAGATGGTGGACAAGATGGCGGACAAGATGGCGGACACAAGATGGCGGACAAGATGGCGGCCAAGATGGCGGCCAAGATGGCGGACAAGATGGCGGACAAGATGGCGGACAAGATGGCGGCCAAGATGGCGGCCAAAATGGTGGACAACATGGCGGACAAGATGGCGGACAAGATGGCGGACAAGATGGCGGCCAAGATGGCGGCCAAGATGGCGGCCAAGATGGCGGACAAGATGGCGGACAAGATGGCGGACAAGATGGCGGACAAAATGGCGGCCAAGATGGCGGACAAGATGGCGGACAAAATGGCGGCCAAGATGGCGGACAAGATGGCGACCAAGATGGCGGACACAAGATGGCGGCCAAGATAGCGGACAAAATGGCGGCCAAGATGGCGGACAAGATGGCGGCCAAGATGGCGGACAATATGGCGGACAAGATGTCGGCCAAGATGGCGGACATTATGGCGGCCAAGATGGCGGCCAAGATGTCGGCCAAGATGGCGGCCAAGATGGCGGACAAAATGGCGGCCAAGATGGCGGACAAGATGACGGCCAAGATGGCGGCCAAGATGGCGGACAAGATGGCGGACAAGATGGCGGACAAAATGGCGGCCAAGATGGCGGACAAGATGGCGGCCAAGATGGCGGACAAGATGGCGGCCAAGATGGCGGCCAAGATGGCGGACAAGATGGCGGACAAGATGGCGGACAAGATGGCGGACAAGATGGCGGCCAAGATGGCGGCCAAAATGGTGGACAACATGGCGGACAAGATGGCGGACAAGATGGCGGACAAGATGGCGGCCAAGATGGCGGACAAGATGGCGGCCAAGATGGCGGACAAGATGGCGGCCAAGATGGCGGACAAGATGGCGGACAAGATGGCGGACAAGATGGCGGACAAAATGGCGGACAAGATGGCGACCAAGATGGCGGACACAAGATGGCGGCCAAGATAGCGGACAAAATGGCGGACAAGATGGCGGACAAGATGGCGGACACAAGATGGCGGCCAAGATGGCGGACAAGATGGCGGCCAAGATGGCGGCAAAGATGGCGGACAAGATGGTGGACAAGATGGTGGACAAGATGGCGGACAAGATGGCGGACACAAGATGGCGGCCAAGATGGCGGACAAGATGGCGGCCAAGATGGCGGACAAGATGGTGGCCAAGATGGCGGACAAGATGGCGG